>NC_043701.1:146226308-146506961 GCF_006229205.1 Suricata suricatta | reverse complement strand
TGGGTGTGGAGTTTGGTGAGTTCCTTGTAGAGTTTGGATACTAGCCCTTTATCTGATATGTCATTTGCAACTATCTTTTCCCATTCTGTTGGTTGCCTATTAGTTTTCTTGATTGTTTCCTTTGCAGTGCCGAAGATTTTTATCTTGATGAAGTCCCAAGAGTCCAGTTTTGCAGAAGAAAAGAAATAATAAAGATCAGGGCAGAAATAAACAATATAGAATCCAAAAAAACAGTCGAGCAGATCAATCAAACCAAGAGTTGGTTCTTTGAAAAAATAAACAAAATTGATAAACCTCTAGTCAGGCTCCTCAAAAAGAAGAGAGAGCACCCAGATAGACAAAATCATGAATGAAAAGGATCTATTACAACCAATCCCTTAGAAATACAAGCAATCATCAGAGATTCTTATGAAAAATTATATGCCAACAAACTGGACAACCTAGACAAAATGGACAAATTCCTAAATGCACATGCACTGCCAAAATTCAAATGGAAGAGACAGAAAGCATGAATAGACTGATAACCAGTGAAGAAATAGAATTCTTTATCAAAAATCTCCCAAAGAATAAGAGCCCAGGGCCAGATGGTTTCCTAGGGGAATTCTACCAGACACTTAAAGCAGAGCTAATACCTATTCTTCTCAAACTATTCCAAAAAATGGAAATAGAAAGAAAACTTCCAAACTCATTCTACGAAGCCAGCATCACTTTGATACCCAAACCAGACAGAGACCCAGCAAAAAAAAGAGAACTACAGACCAATATCCTTAATGAATACAGATGCAAAAATTCTCAACAAGATGCTAGCAAATCGAATTCAACAGCATATAAAAAGAATTATCCATCATGATCAAGTGGGATTCATTCCTGGGTTACAGGGCTGGTTCAATACTTTGTAACTTATTTTAACAGCCACTTCCAAGTAATGCATTCAATTGATATTGACTAAGCCTGCTATAGGCTACCTCTGAGCAAGGCCCTGGGACATAGCTGAGGAACAGGCTGGAGTGGCTGGTATGCTCATGGCTTCCTAATCCCGCAGGAAAGACAGTCACCCAGAAGTACAAGAAACCAAAGTATAATAATCACAGTAAGTTCTTTCCCTGTTGTCCCATATTTTAGAGGAGCAACAGGTAAGGGAACTCAAGCTAATCTGAGGAAGTCTTCCCCCAAGGAAGTGACATCTGAGCTTGGAAGAGCTTTAAGTGAAGGAGTGAAATGATAAAATTTGTGTTTTCAGAATACTACCCAATCTAGTGCACAGAGTGGACCTGATGGAGTCAAGAGTGGAAATGGGTGAGTGGTTAAGAGGTCATCACAGTTCCCAGCAGGAAAATACAGTAGCTGGTGTGGAGGAAGGAAACCAGGGATCTTCTCAGGCTGAGGTGGGGGACAGTGTCAGGGAGATGCGGTGTCAGGGAAACTGTGATAGAAGACACTGGAAGACAAGCAGACCTGGGAAGGAAGATGAGGCGGTCACTGGGGACCCTTGAGTACTAGAAATCATGGAGCCGCTGAGTGAGATGTGCCTGGGCGGCATGCATCTGGAGCCACGCACACAGTCTGGGCTGGAGACATAAATCTGAGCAGATAGATGGTAATTGGAGCCATGTGGTGAATGAAATCATCTGAGGGGAACGTGTGGGCTGAGAGGAACAGGGAACAGGGCCACAATCACCGCTACATCTGTGGCCGTTGAAAGACAGAGCCAGGAGAATTTGCTGGGATTATCAGTGACCTGACAGACAAAGAAATCCAGAAGCCAAGATTTGCTCCATGCTCTCCAAGGGACAAAAGCCATCCACCCAACAATGTCCCAATGACTCCTCACCCAACTCTGAGAGGCAGACATGTGTCTATCAACTGAGGCTTGCAGCACAGAGAAAGGAGAGCGGGATGGAGTCCCAGAGACCTGGGCTCAGATTCACAGGGTAATAATTTCACCACGAGGGCTGTGGGGATCAAAGGGCACGGTGCATTTGCAAAGCACCAGGCACTGCGCCTGACACATGGCTGTGGAGGTTTCGAGAGACTCATAAATAACACCCCATTATTCCCCTCCCCTGCTCACGTCCAACTGAGAAACGAGACGCAGGAGACAGGTTTCAGCAGGATGAGCAACAGAGGTATTGGCAGCCCTGCTCATGGACAGTAGGCTGTGGCTGTGAGGTCCCTCGGGGTTTTGGTCTTGCCACACCCTGCTGCCATCCTCCCTGTCACACTTCGGGGCAGCTCTCTGGAGAGAACTAGGGGGTCAGCAGAACAGTCAGATTTACCTGGAGCACAGAGAGAAGACCTGGAGGGAATGAGTCTTGAGGAGGTCACCTTTTGATGGCTCCCTGCATCCAACCTGCAACTGGGGACAGTGTCATCACCCATCTCCACCAGGGGCAGGGGGCAGGACACAGGGAGGGTCATTCTGATGAGGGGTCTCCACACGACATCATAAAGTCCGGGGGGAAGGGGTTCATCCTTGAAATAATCGTAATAAGCAATTATAATAAGCAATTGTGAATACTGAGCCCCTCTCCTCATTTAACGTGTGAAGACACAGAGGTCTTTACTCTTTGGAGCAATGTCAGTGAAAACGTTTGAAATGTGCTGACTTTGCCCATGCAGTCTTTCCTTGTTTCTTCAATGGTTTTTTATTTTTGTTTTTATTTTTGTTTTTTTTTTGTTTTAACTATTAAAGAAATTTAATTCATAATTTAAAAGCTCCTGAAAAAGATATCTCCAGGATAAAAGGCAGTACATAAACCAAACAAAGCAAAACTATACACCCACATTCCTCATATAGACACAAAAATCTTTAGCAAAATATTAGCAATAGAATTCAGAAATATCTAGAAACTATTACACACCATGACCAAGTGGGTCTTTTTTCCCCCCAAGGATGCAAAGCTGATCTAACATCTGATCTAATCCCAAAGCAGTAAAAATCAATTTACCCTCAGATTTCATTTCTAACACTAAATGCTGATGAAGTCTCTTATATTTTACATGGTAAATAAAATACAGTATGTTCCTAGTTTGAATTCTTCTAGAAAGTAGACACATCCTTACTCGCATGTACACACCTGACACACATATCTATTCTTACACACAGATAAATGAAAAAAAAAGGATATATTTTTAAAATGGTGATGTTTCTAGATAGCAGAATTACGTGTGATTTGAATGTTCCATTTTTAACATACACTTTCTACAATGGGCTTGAATATTTACATTCAGAATAAAAGTAGAAGAAAGTAATATGAAGAGAAATATGCACTGGTATTTCTCCCAAGTAATCTTTGATGGTTTTTTTAAAATTGTTTATCAAAGTCATACACGTACATAGTTTTAAAAGTCAAATGGTTCTGCAAGCCTTATAATGAGAAACAGCGTCTCTCTACCCTGCTTCTGATTCGCACTCCCCAGAGGCCATCACTCTGAATTCTTCTTGCTAATTCTTCTGGTGCTTTCCTCCTCACTTTAAAATAACATGCTTGGACGGCCATTTCTTGATTTTCCAGTTTAAATGTTATTTAATGAATTCCTACTACAGCGGAGAACTCCGCTCTTGCAAACCAGCCTCTCACCCTGCACGCGTGCGCGCCTTTCTCCTCAAGCCTGACACGGTAGTTATAGAGTCCTTTTTGGCCACATCAATATTCAGTATTTACATAGTTGTGACTATGTTCATATTATTCACAGCTAAACCATGTAGCGCGCATTTCCCATTTTGTACAACTTTTTGTTTGGCTTGGAACGAGGGGCTGCCAAGCTTTTCCTTTGTTTAGTGTTCCATGACTATCCATTCCTACACTTTGGGCTGAAGGGGCCTCCTTGGAGTTCGTGCAGATGCGTGTGCCCAGGCTCAGCTCCTTCCCCATTGACACCCCTCCCAGCACCCTTGCCCCCACTGTGCATGGGCTGTTCTCTGTGCCGATGGGGCCCTGAGGACCCTCTGACTTCCCTACGCTGGGTCCCTGTTTGCCAAATCCAAGGCCCTACCTTGGTTTTCTCCCTCTTGGGGAGAGGCGCCTTCTCCAATAGCTTGCTGAGAAAATGTTCTGTGTTAGCAAAGTGTTTTGAGAGCTCGCACATGCAAAAATTAGCTATTCCACCGGCACATTTGATTGGCAGCTTGGATGGAAATTCTTGCCCCTTGGACTGTGAAGCTGTCGCCCACTGTCTCCGACTCGCAGAGCTGGCTGTGAGAAGTCAGATGCTGTTCTCATCTCTTTCTTTTACGTGAGGCCACTTTCGTCTCTGAAATCAGTCAGAATTTTCTTTTCATCCTTGGGGCACACTGGTGGGGGTCTCATTTCACATGGAGGTACTAAGTGAGCCCTTTCAAACCCGGGGTTCACGATGCTTACTCATAATCTGGTAAATTTTCTAGTACTATTTTCTAATCTCCTACCCCTCTCCTTCAAAATATTTTCTCTGCTCTCTTTTTTTAGATGTACTTTTCAATGATGGACTTCCTGGGCTGATTCTTCAATTTTTGTATTTTTTCTCTCTTATTTTCCACCTTTTTCTTTGTGTTCTTTTTGAAAACTGTCTCTTAACCTTTCAATTGAAGCTTCTTTTATGTAGTTTTGGATATCGGCCAACTTAATTTCCAGGAATACTTCTAAAATTCTGAATGATCCTTTTAAAACTTACTTTGCTATTATTTTTTAAGCAATAAGTTCTCATTTCATGGACACGTAATATCTTATTTCCTGGAGACAGCACTTATATTATATTATATTATTTTATATTATATTACATTACTTTTTCCCCCTGACCCATGAATTGTGTTTCTTCTAAGCTCTTTTTTTAGTCTTTGATAGTTTTCATCTCCGACTTTATATGAAGAATAAGACTCTAACACACACACTGTAAGCTCTGTGTGTCTGAGTGGGGTTTTTGTTGGAGAAAAGACTGATTTGGGCCATTTTACCCCAGGGTACTCCAAACAACCAGTGTCTGTATAAATTCTAAAGGGCGAATCAGTCTCCCCAGAGAAGAAATCATCCAAAATCTTGCACAAGAATTATAAGCTTGGCTCCTAGTTCTCAGGCAGAAGAGGGGCAGGGTGTGGATTTCAGCACTCAGATGTTGGCTTCACTTGATCCTCACTGTCAGCCAGGTGCCCTCACCTACATCGGTCCCCATACTTCCTGAGTCCACAGCCCCCTGGCTCCATCTCACTGGAGAGTAGAGCCCTGCCTTCTGCCAGGATGGTGAGGAGGTAGTTTTTCACCTGTAAAGATTGGGGCAAGGGACCATGGATCAAGATCTTCTCATATTAATTCTTAATCAATCCTCTATTTTCAGTTCCACCACACTGCCTTTGCAGAAATCCCTGTCCCCTTTTGGCAGCTCTAGTATACTTGACTTTCCTTCTTGGCTTCCCCTGTGCCTGGTTAGACCTCTGGCTTCTCAGAGCCACTGCATTGTGACCACTCATACAGCTGCCTTCCAAGTTCCAGAATTCTGTCACTGTTGCTTCCGTTCCATTTTCTCTGTCCATCCAAGTTTTTGCTTTATATTTCTTCCTTCCCTGGCATTTTAGTGGACTTTCAAGAAGGGATAGAGATAAACAGACCAAGACTGAACAAGGAGCCGGGAGCACAGTCTTTCTTTGCTTGGTACCAATCTGGAGACTTCTCCAATCTTGTCCTTCCCTGTCCCGGGGCCAGCGGCTGTGTCTCCTGCCTCCCTCATGGGTAGGAGGTAAATGATTAGACAATCCTTTCAGCAGGTTCTGAATCAGGGGTCCAGCATTTAAACCCTGGGGGCATCTACTCTATTGTCCTTGACCTTTTCTTCCCAAACCAAGACTGAGGGAGCCCCATGTGTCCATCCAACACTCATTGCCCGCATCTTTTTTATCTTAATACAATTTAATGTCAAGTTGGCTCGCATAAAATGTATACAGTGTGCTCTTGATTTGGGGGATAGATTCCCATGATTTCATTGCTTACATATGCTAATGGTCCTTCAAAGTCTCTTACCCATTCTTCTACTGGATTGTTTTCTCTTTTTTTGTTATGTGGGAGATCTATTTTTGGCTACTAATTCTTTACTTGTCAAAAATCTCATCATGCTGTTTTTTTTTTAACTTTGTATGTGTTTTGATCTCCAGAAAATTTTATTTTTATGAGATTAATCTGTCAGTTCTTTCCTTTATAGCTTCTGGGTATTGAATCATCCTTCCTGCGGAAGAAAACCCCCACCCAAAAGTTATAAAAATGATCTCTTTTCTTCCTCTCAAATTTTTATGGTTTTGTTTTTTTCATGTAGCTCTTATGCCTCTGTCCAAAGTCTGGAAATAGTCTCAGCAGAATGGCCCTTTCTCAGAATGCTCGCCTGCTTCCCACCACCCAGCTATTCTCTCGAGAAAGGTTAATCACAGTTCCTAGGACAATGCTTACATACCTGTTTATTTGTGGTTATCTGTTCAGTGTCTGTCTTCTCCACAGATCTGTGAATATCAGGAGAACAGCTAGCTATGCACTGCTTCAGGAATAATGACAGATGTATTAGTTTCTCGCAGCTGCTGTAATGAAACACCATAAGCTGGGTGGCTTCAAACAGAAACTTTCTCCCTAGAGGTGGGGAGTCTGAAATCAAGGTGTTGATGGGGCTGTGCTCCCTCTGAAGGGAGGAGCCTTACTTAAACCTTTCTTCACTTCTGATGCTACCGACAATCCTTGGTTTCCTCGGCTTTTCGGTGCATCGTTCTTATCCCTGTCTCCACGGTCACCTGACATTCTTCCTGTGTGTCCATG
This sequence comes from Suricata suricatta, assembly GCF_006229205.1. Classification (NCBI taxonomy): domain Eukaryota; kingdom Metazoa; phylum Chordata; class Mammalia; order Carnivora; family Herpestidae; genus Suricata; species Suricata suricatta. Next base: position 146,500,194 of record NC_043701.1, on the reverse strand, counting down.
TCCCTTCTTCTTCTTATAAGGGCACCAGTCATATCAGATTAAGTGCCAACTATAAGCCAGTATGAGCTCATCCTAACTTAACTAATCATACCTGTGACAGTCATATTTCCAAATAAGACCATGTTCTGGAACTCCAAGAGAACATGAATTTTGGGACACACTCTTCCAACCCAGCACAACTGATAGGTCTCCCCTTCATCTACTGCTGGGGTGATGCCCTTGAGTGGTCTCCATTACTACTGCACTGATGTATCTCTTCAGACTCTCGTTGGCTCCCTTAGAACAGCCAGTGTTCCTTAATTAGTGCCTTTTGATCTATCTAAGAAAGTTGTGGGGGAATAAGAGAAGGCTGAGGACTCCAGAGAGAGGAGACCCAGTCTTGCATTGATGGTCCAGATGGGATGGTCCAAATCCAGGGTCCCTGGGAGTCAGCAAACACTTGCTTCTTCTGCACACACTGCAAGCCACGATGACATCTACAGGGTGGGAGGGCATGGCTCCTGAGTGTTGGGACTGACCCTGAGGACTTCCCTAGGAGTGATGGAACATTATTTTCATGAGACCTTGGCACTGTTCTTCTGGGCCCTTCCTGAATCATGCAGTTTGAACTGCAACCTGCCTGTAGAGTAGGATGTAAAGTTTCTCCTTTACCAGAAGAAAGGGCCTGGGTATGCAATGTTGGGCATGGACATATTCAGAGTCCAGAGCACATGGGCCAGAGCAGTAGGAAGTGGGTCTCAGACAGGCTCTTCTCACAGCTTGGGGTCGGTCACGTCCTGGGGCAGCTGGCAAGGCCTGGCTTCTGAATGGACTCACGCTCCATCACACTCTGCCATTGCCAACAGGGGTGCGCTTGGCTTGGCTTCAGGAAACAAGGAGAATAAATACAAAAGCAGTTGTGCTTCAGGGGTGGAGTGGTGAGGCATGGCAGGGGGAAGGAGTCAGAGCATTTGTCCAGTCAGTTCTCAGGCACATAAAATCTGTAGGGGGGCTGCTGGAGGCACAAAAGCCCACCTTGTTAAGTAAAACCACATTATCTTTTTTTAAAAAGCAAGTTACTAAGGTATAAGTCACATATACGATTCACCCGAAAGGCAGAACGTAGGTAGACTGATGGTTTTGATATATTCACAGACTTGTGCAGCTTCAAGGCAAATTTAGAACATTTTCATCACCCCAGACAGGAGCTTGCACCCTTTAGCTCTAATGCCCCATTCCCCCAGCAGTAGAAAACCATCAAGCTACTTTCTATCTCCATCCGTTTGCCTCGTCTGCACATTCCATGTAAATGAAACCATATAGTATGTGGTCTTTCGTGACTAGTTCCTGTCCCGTAACACCACGTGTTTCAGGTTCACCCACGTTGTAGCACATCCGTACCTCATTCCTTTGGATGAGTAATATTCCAGTAATATGGACGTTCCAGCTTGTTGATCCATTTATGTGCATGTAGATGGACATCTGGGTTGGTTACACCTTTGGGTGATTGCAAACAATACTGTTCTTAGTTCATACCAGTTTTCGTGTGGATATAGATTTTTATTTCTCTTGAGCTCTACCTACGAGTGGAATTGCTGGGTCCTATGGTAACTCTGCTTTACCCTTTAAGGAACCACCAGACTGTTTTTCATGGCAGCCACAACTTTTCCATTCTTATCAGCAAGTGTGAAGATTCTAATTTTGCCAGCACTTGTTACCTGACTTTTTTATGATAGCAATGCCTGTGGGCATGAAGTGTATTCTTGTTATGCTTTTGTTTTCCATTTCCCTGCTGGCTCAGGGTGTTGGAGACCTATTCATGTGCTTACTGATCACTTGTGTGTCTTCTTTGGAGAAATGTCTGTTCAGATCCTTTGCCATGTATTAATTGGGTTGTTTGTCTCTTTATTATTCAATTACAATGGTTCTTTATATATTCTAGATGTAAGTCCCTTATAAAAGAGAGGGTTTTCAAAAATTTTCTCCTACTCTGTGTGTTGATATTTTTCACTTTGAAATGCCAACATTTTTAAGAGTGATGAATTCCAATGTATCTATTTTTTTTTCCTTTGGTTGCTCATGCTTTTGCTGTTATAGCTGATAAGCCTCTGTCAAATTCAAGGTCATGAAGACTTACACCTGTGTTTTCTTCTTACATTGTGGTCTTTGATGCATTTTATTTCAAGATCTAATTGGCTTTGTTCAACGATTCGTGGAGTGATTCATGAACGATTCTAGCAGGTAGAGAGGAACTCCTTGATGCATTTTGCTTTAAAAATTATAGATATGCTTATGGCAGTGAGATATTTGGAAAGAGTGTGTATGTAGGACAACTTACTCAGTGCTTCATTTTTTATTTTTAACAGATTTATCCACTTCAAAATTTCATTTCTGTACACACACATGTAATAGGAGTCACAGTACAACAATAATAGCTAAACTGGCCACATGTGAAGTGGTGTACAAATGTGGGAAGAGCAGTAACTGGAAACATTAGGAGCACTTAACAATGGATTCCATACTTTCTGAGACCAACCTGCCCCTGCCCTTAAAGATCAAAGAGAGCAGCCAGATTTTTAGCTGACAGTGTTAAAAAAATATAATGGAGAATACATGAATCAAGAGATACATTTTCTCTCTAACTTAGAGAAACCCAGAACAAAGAAGACCTAGATCAGCTTCTGTGAGCAGAGTTCTGAGAAGGACCCTCTTTTCCCCCCTCTTTAATGTTTATTTATTTTTGAGAGAGACAGAGAGAGGGGGGAAGGGGCAGAGAGAAGGTGGGAACAGAGGATCTGAAGTGGGCTCTGTGCTGATAGCAGCAAGCCCGATGCAGGGCTCAAACTCATGAACTGTGAGATTATGACCTGAGCTGAAGTCAGATGCTCAGCTGACTGAGCCACCCAGGCGTCCCTGAGAAGGACCCTCTTGGTAGAAGTATCTGACCCTTCTATCTTGTGAGGGCTGGTTGAGACACCCATGTCTAGCAGCCAGAAAATATAAGGCCTCGTCAACCCCACCTCCTCCCACCCACATTTTTCATGGCACCTGAGAGAAGTGGCGGGGAGTCACAGGACTGCAGGGCCAGCTCCATTATTTAGGGGCCCAGGGCAAAATGAAAGTTCATAAGAAACCTCTTGTTCAAAAAGCAGAAAGGCCATTAAAGATACAAAAAAAAATTTTTTTTTCTTTGTTTCCACAGTCTTGCTCTCCTGACCTATCAAATGTTTTCAATTTGTATTTACTGTCCTTTGCCTTCAGGTGCGGGATATTCAAGGCCTGAGTGTAGACCTCACAGGTCGGGTTCCCCATCCTGCCAGTCACTGGACTGCCACATTGCATGCCACCCAGTAGTGGGGCCATAGAGCCAAGCATTCTCCTTTCCCAAGGGGACTGCTGCCTCAGCCTGTAGTGCACCGGAGACCCCAGGGTGTTGGGACACAGTTAGTACCTGGACCCAAGAAAGAGAGTCTTGCTCTACTTACTAAGAGAGTCTTGAACATGCCCTGGTGGGACCCCCCTGGGGTGTGGACAGCCATTGCCATGGCCCACCCCAAGATGTATGGGGCATGCACGCACCTGACTTTGACCCTCCCTACGCCTGTGCTTATGCTCAGGTCTTCACTAGAGGCAGAAGGTGGCAGCTGTCACTGGGAGGGAGGTTCAAAGGTAGAGGCGGGGTGGGTTCAAGAAGCTGGGGACCCTGGGGCTGGGAAGACAGTGCAAGGTAGGACCACTCTGAGCTGAGGCGCCAGGCTCCAGAGCACGGTCCACTGTGCCATGGGACTTCCCTTATAAAACACAGATTCAAAGGTAAGATTAATTATGAAGAATTTCCAGAGGGCGATCAGCAATGGTAGAACATTAACCTCCCAGTATGGGGCACTCCTGAGTCCAGGGTCCTGTGGGACTGCATTGGTCACCCACCCATAAAACCAGTTCTGGTGTCTCTGAGAGGAGATGAGAGGCAGGTCTAAGGGGCCAGTCCAGAGGTTTCCAGGGGAGTGTGGGGACACCCTGCAACCTCATAGTAGTGAGGAAGGTCACCTCTGGATGCTCCTGGGGTTGCACATTTCAGGGGGCTGCAGGGACAATGGCCAACCCCACGGAACATCGTGTCCAGGAAGCATCCCAGGACCCAGAAGGAGATAGGATCTAGAAGGACTCACCTCACTAGACATGGGCAGTGGGACAGGAAAGTGACCCCTTAGTGCCCCAGCTGTCCCCTGGGAGTCAGAGAGGAAGGGGAGAGGCAGGATTAAAGAAAAGGGGACCTCAAGTTTTCAACAAAGCAGAGAGAAATTTCACATTGGAAGTGACTGGGCTGCTGTGACTCCGTACTATTACTGATATCTCTACTGATATCACAGTAGAGACGGAAATGACCCCATTTATTTTTATAACCAAGATGCGTGCACTGTTGCCCTGCAGTGCTGCAGCCCCGATACTGACACTCACCAGGGCCCACTCTAGGCCAGGCAGGGTGCTAAGCTTCATACACGGTCATGTTTAATTGTCAAACAATGAATGGCGTCGCCACTTTTTGGAAAAAGAAACTAAGACTCAGAGAGGTGGAATGCCTTGGCTGAGGGCATGAGAACTGCAGTTAAAACGTGATGGAGCTAGGGGCACCTGGGTGGCTCCATTGGTTAAGCGTCCCACTTCAGCTCAAGTCACGATCTCACAGTTTGTGGGTTCGAGCCCTGCATTGGGCTCTGTGCTGACAGCTCAGAGCCTGGAGCCTGCTTCGGGTTCCGTGTCTCCCTTTCTCTGCCCCTCCCTGGCTTGCACTCTGTCTCTCACTTTCAAAAATAAATAAACATTATAAAAGATGTGGTGGACCTAGATTCAAACCTTGGTCACCCTGCTCCCACTGCCATCCCCACCCCCAACTTGGATCCTAATCCTTTTAGTCCTAATATTGTTTTGTGTGTTGCATCTACTTCTTCAGGTAGACATTTTAAGAGAACACAGGGACTTCCCTCCCTGTGTGACAAACCATCACATGTCCCTTTGATCTAGGTCTTTCTCATGTGTTTTCACCACAGATGGAGTTCCCTGGAAAGAGGTGCTGCTGGGTCTGAAATTTTCATGCAGGACATTAGTTGGAGGTGTCATGCAGAATAACACATGTGAGGAGTTAGGGAAGCAGGCCTGGACACACAGAGAGAAGACGAACCAGGAGACAGTTCCAACAGGTGCATCAACCACTCATACTGTGGGACAGTCTTGACATCGGTGAGGGGGCTGGGCCTTTGTTCCCTGCACTGATCAGTCATTGACTATGGGAGCTGAGGTAGCCATCGCCTCAGCTTCAGACTCCCAGTGGCCAAAACTGCTGGCAGCTGGGGAATAGGGATGTGGTCCTCAAGAGGGTGGTGTGGGGGGGGTGTTCCTGGGTGCACCACAGCCTCTTCTCTGACCTTGAAAAGTAATCATTCGATTCATCCTGGGAGGACCAATATGCAAATGCTGTGCTCCTGTTTCCCTCCTCTTTATGACCAGGTAGCTGCAAGTACTGAGTGATGCTGTTCTAGAACTTACTAGAACCTCTGTTGTGATTCCACCTATCCCCCAGACAGGGGCAATCCAGGATAAAGAGAAGACAGTGCCAGAGTCATGCCAGCCAGGATTGTTCTCTTGCCCCGGATTCACTACAGAAATAAGAATCCCCCGTGCTGGCCCTCTCCTACCATCTGGAGTTGGGAAAAGCAGACAGAAGCAAGGACAGACCCCCTGTAGACAGTCAGTGAGCAACGACCATTTGAAGCTGAGCCAGGGAGCGGGAGCCAGACAGGGGGCTGGCTAGCGTCTGGGCTCGGTCTGTCTGGAGAAGGGGCTCAGGGAAGGCCAGGCCAGGCTGGGCTCTTTTGGGCAGCAATGCAGGTCCAGAAAATGGCTTCTCAGGGTACCTGGCACTGACCCAGCACAAGGCATTGGCTCAAAACAAGCAAGACTCTTAAAATACTGATAATAATGATGATGGTGATGACAATGATGACAATAACAATAGCTAACATTTATGTTGGAGCTCCTTTGTGCCAGGGGCTAGGCCACATAGTTTGCTTGAATTAGCTCCATTAATCCTCTTGACAGACCTATCAAGTAGACACTATTTTTATCCCTGATGTACAGATGAGGGAACCTACTGTGAGAAGGCTAGGCAAGGGGCTCAAGTTACTTAGCGGGTAAGTGATGAACAGTTATTTAAACCTAGACAGTCCTACACTAGCTCTTCCCAAGCTTTCTGCTTCTCATTACATGGGGCCTTCATTCCTCCAGCCATTCAGCCTTATTCCTTCAGATCCCTCCTCCAGCTCTTCTTCTCAAATTAATTATAACTAATTTATGAGGAAAGCCCCACAAGCTTTGCACTGAACATTTCTCCCCCGGGTTGGCCCCTAACATTATTTCCCCACCACAAGTGTATCAGTCAGAGGAGCTGGGTTATGCCTCAGTGACAAACAGCTCCTATCTCTCAGCAGTTGAATTTAATGAAAGTTTATCTCTTGCTCTCGCTCCGCATGAATTACAGATATATGGGGGGCTCTGCTCCATGTCACCTTCACTTGAGGACCCAGGCAGACAGAGTTTCGAGAACTCATAATGTCGCTGTGATATGGCAAAGAAAGGGAGAATTGTTCACTTGTTCTTAGAGGTTTCTACTTCTCACTTTTTGTTGATTGAAGCAACCTCATGACTATACCTAATTTTAAAGCGTGGGAAGGGCAATTCTACCTCAGACCCAGGAAGAGATCTAAAGAAAGACACAGGTGAACAACATATGTAACTGTCCACTGACTGCTAAGCCAGTCTCCATTCCCTCTTGCACAAAGAGCTCTAACAGCTTCAAACTGGTCTGCTCACTTCCACTCCTGCTCTTGCCCTATAATCCCTTCTCCATGCCACCACCAAAATGATCTAAAACATAAGGCAGATTATTACTGTACTCTTAGGCTCAAAGTCCTCAAACAGCTTCTATCACATTAACAAGAGATGTAAAGATTCTCATCCTGGCCTATAAGGCTCTAGAACAAGGGTCAGCAAGCTGTAGCCCTCTGGCCAAATCTGGTCCATTGTCTGTCATTATCAATAAAGTTTTATTGGAACACAGCCACACTCATTCATTTACATATTGCCTATAACTACTTTCATGATACAGCAGAATTGAGTACGTATAACAGAGACTGTGTGGCTACAAAGTAAATATTTACTAAGTGGCCCTTTATGAAGCCAGTTTGCTGACTCCTGTCTTAAAGGACCTGGACACTGCTTACCCCCAGACTTTATCTCTTCTCATTCCCACGTTCACACTCCCTCCAGCCACACTACACAGCTTGAGGTTCCTGAACGTACCCAGCTCACTCCCACCTAGGACCATTGCACACTCCCTCATCCCACCACCTCCCACTCCTCCCTGTCCCTCTGGCTTCTCTGATAGCGCCTCCTCAAGGGGTCCTGCCTCACCCCCTACAATAGCAACTGGGCAAGCCCATCACTCTTTAACCCATTCTCCCCTCTTTCATCTCCAACCAAAAGGATAGCATGAATTTTATTTATTTCCATGTTTCCAGTCTTGTCCCATATCAAGACCTGCCAGGTCTTAGAAGTTTGGTGTTGAGAGACCTGAAGTGGTCTCGGTAAGTTGAGAATCTTCTCTTAGTCTGTGGCTTCTGTGTGTCTCTTTTTTCAAGCTGACTAGAACCCTTCTGAAGAGGAGATTTTTAATTTTTGGCCTCCGCTCTAAAGACAATATACTTCCATGAGATTTTCAAGATTGCTTTATGTCTGAGGATTCGAATTTTTGCATTTGAGGGCCAAGGACAATAGTGGTATTATTATGTCTTTTTAAAAAACACTTCAAGCAAATTCCGGTCATCTCTGGGAGGCAAACTTTGAACATCTCGGGAGTCCCCAAGGAGAACAATCTTCTGTAACTTTGAAGCCAAATGGGATTTCTGAAAAGGAAGCTACAGTCGATTGAGAACTCTCAGTGGAGCGTGAAGAGCAGAGGGGTCCCCGCGGCGGGCCACAGCTGGGCTTGCCCAGGCTGCCCTTGCCCTTCCCGGCTGGAGAGAGACCGCACAGACAGCACAGTAGGCGTGCTGGAGGCTGCACAGGCCTCGGACCAGACCCTATGCTCGGAGAGCGGCTCAGAAGATGCAAATATTTCATCCTTGATGTTTGCTATAGGCTTGGCTCTTTTCAAATGAGTTTAGGTGATTAAGACAGGAAAGACAGGCAAAATAAAAACAAAGCGAGACTCTGCCCACCTTCTCTCCAGCAGAGATGCGAGATGCTCTGGGATATAGCAGAAACAAAGAGGTGAGGCTACTGACGGTTGGGGGTTGCTGTCTGTGGGGGAGGGCGGTCTCCAGCACCCCTGGCCCAGTCTTCTTGGAAGGAGTGCCCCATGGAAGGAGTGCCCCAACTCTACCCTTCCCTGTGTGGCTGTGTGGCAGGAGACGCAGGGGTGCTGAGGTGTCCTGATGTCTGTCTGCTGCCTCCCCTTTCCTAGATTCCCTGGCACACGCACACGAGCTGTTGCCATTCATACCCTTGGCTGCCGGCTCTGCTGCGAGGGCTCTGGGCCCCTCTGTGTGGTCCCCTGTGCTCCACCCTGTCTCACCCCCAAGGGACCCCATTTGCCCCCTGTTGAATAGTAAAAGTCCAAGCTTAGCTTAGCATTCCAGGCCATTTGCAGTCTGTATCCAAGGTCATCTGCTCTCTCTCTCCTACATAAACCTACACTGTGTCTTACCGATTGGACGTCCAGCTGTTTCCCAAAGGGTCTGGCACTGTCTTCTTCCTTGCTTTGGTTTTGGTCCCTCCCAATTCCCTGGTGTCTCCTGTTTCTGCCTACAGGAGCACGTCCATCCTCTCAGGCCTGATTCCATGTCGCCTCCCCCATGATGGTTGGTCTGGTCCCTTGGAGCCCTACCATGGGGTCTGTCCGGCTGCAGCTCTACACACCTTCTCCCTTCCTAGAGACCCCAAGGGAGCAGGGTGTGGCTTGTTCATCATTATTCCAGTCCCTTCTGTTGGCCCTGTCCTGCGTCTGCTGCAGTTGGTGGGTCAAAGGGCGTTCATCAAATACAGGGACTACCGAGTTACACCAAGATGTAAATGACTGGTAAGGGTTTATGTGTGGGCTTTTCAGGAAGCTGGTGTCTCTGAGTTGGGGGGGGTGAAGGTGGCACAGAATGAGGTGGGGGGAAAGGGAGGAAACCTAAACCAGGCCATGCACACTGGCCAGGGCTCCTGGCCATCCTGACTGATGGACTGGGGTGACTGATTAAGGTAAGTGATGGAGGTAACTGATTGGGATTGGCCCCCGAGCTCCATGCCAGGGGACTGGGAGTTTCTGCTGGCTCTGCTCCAAGGCTGATGAATATTCACATCTCTGGAGGTCTCAGAGAGAAGGCAGGAGGGCAGGTCCTGGCTTCAGGGATCAAATGAGAAAGGCCTTCAGAGGGGGTGGGAGCACCTGCTCAGACCCTGGAATATCTCCTTCCCTCTGAGGCCCTGGGTGTCCTTCCCCAAAGGCTGAGTGGCTCAGGACTCACCTTGACTGCCTGTGCCACATGTGGTAGCCCATCCTGGTGCTCTGGTAGTGGGACCCTCTGCTCCTGTGGGTTGTGAAGCCCAGACCCCACCCCATGCAGAATCCTTTCTGTGTCCTATTGACTTGACCCTCAGCCACGCCCACTGTGACCCCAACCACACCCATACTCGGACCCAGACAGGCTCAGGGTCCTCCCCTGATGACAGCCCTTTCTCCAGGCACCATGCTCCAGTCTTGTATCCTGAAAAGCTCACCTGGACACAGTTATGGTGAGGACAGAGCAGCTGGCAGACTGCTGGGTCCCCATTGCCAGCACAAGGTACAGCTTTGTGAAGCACGTTGTCCACTGTGTTTGTGGAGGGAGGTCCAGCAGGTTTCTGGACGTGCTCAAAGGCTGCCACTCCCCTCCAGCAAGACAGTTCCATCTTAGAAGTCCTACTGAACTTGTTCCTAGAAGGAAGAAATGAACCGTTGCTAAGTCATGGAGGACAGCAGGGAGGGAGAGGAATTGGTGGGGGAGGGCTGTGACAACCAAGGGTAGAGGGGTGCACCCCGACAGGCTGAGTCCACTGCCCCTGCTGGGGGGGCTTCACATCATTGCAGTGGAGGGCACAGAGGCTGGTGTCACCCCCAGATTGCTCCCTGGTACAAGAAGAAGGCAAGGAGAAGAAAGAAGCCTGAGAGAGCCAGGCGTGAGCGGGGGACAGGAAAGCTCTGGGTGACACATGACAACATTAAAGGTCAATCAAGTCTCTTTCTATTAGCAGAGTCACACATGTTCCCGCACACGTGGGGCATGGTCAGGACCAGGGGTTTGATACAACCGTGGTGTAGGAGCCCTCATGGTTCCCATAGAAATCGAGTGGAACCTACCACTTGGTCTCCAAACCCACATCACAGCCAAGTCCAAGAGTGACAGCTTGAGGTCCCCCTAGGGGCACGCCAATCCACATGGATGCCAACCTCACGTTCTGGTGAGGGCTTCCCAAATATCTGGGGCTGCCTCTCTCCCCAGCCTCTGCCCCACATTGCCCACCGCACATCCTTCTCTTGTGTCACCATCTCTCATAACAGCTTTGTCTGTTGCCTTCTCCACAAATGCACCCCTCACGTGGCTACCAGGAAAATCGCTCGAGCTGGAAACCTGCCGACAAATCTCCCTGCCTACCATCCACCGTGGTCTCCTGACTGCCTGGGGCGAAGAGCCTGTCCTTAACTGGTTGAACCAAGACCCTCCACACTCTGTTCCGCCCGGAGACACATTTCTCTCCCTCCCCTCCAGTCTTACAACCCAGGCCCCGTCTCGCCAACTGTCTCTGCATTCGGGGAACACCCAGCATATCTTTCTCAACCTCCTCCCTTTGCACATGCTGTGCCCTCTTTCTGGAATGCCCTTCCCTTCTGCCTTGGGCAAGGGTAGAGGTGGTGGGGAGGGGGTTTGGATATCCCAAGGAGTTTGGGCTGGATCCTTTCTGCTGGTGATTCTCAAACATTGTCTTGTGGCAAAGGTCCTATAACACACAGGCCCTTTGCAGAACACCACCGACTTTTAATTCCACTATGATAACTGGAACACATTTATTAGGGGTTTTTTAAAGACTTTTTTTAATGTTTTATTTATTATTGCGACAGAGAGAAACAGCATGTATGGGTGAGGGGCAGAAAGAGAGGGAGACACAGAATCCAAAGCAGGCTCCAGGCTCCGGGCTGTCAGCACAGAGCCCAAGGCAGGTCTGGAACCCATGAACTGCAAGATCATGACCTGCGCTGAAGTCAGTCGCCCAACAGACACCCCAGGCACCCCATCACATTTACTAGGTTTAAGAACAGGCCTAATTGATACAGGGCTGCCATGTCCCTTATGTGCACACAGCTCTTGGCACATATATGATGTTCTTTATAAACACGCTTCCAGGTTTTTCACACAGTGTGCACTTTTCATTTGCACAGTAATTTTCTAACATGCCCAGGTTAGCAAACTAGTATGTAGCTGTGTGCCTCTGTTCACCCTGGTGAGCCCTAAGTTCCTTTTCCTGTAAGATAATGAGAGCAATTTCACAAGGATTCAGTGGGTGAAAGCCGTGGGCATACACACGAGGTGTCCAGGATGTGCCAACAGCATTGCTCCCCATCTTCTTTCCCATACACAACCCAGGAGCCCTTTCACTCCATGTGCACTGTGGCCACGGCTCCCAGCTGGGACCCTGGTCTGGTCCTGTGGTGTATATTCAATGTTTTCCCATGCCCAGCAGCCACTTTCTTTCCTAATGGCACCCAGTATCTTTATGAGGAATCCTCTGCTTGGGTGGAGGGTTGAGAGAGGCCGATGCAAGCTGCCTGCCTCCCCCCGGGGTGGCAGCACAGTGTTTTCTGTGCTGACAGGTGCATCTATGCTGATTCTCTCCGAGGTCGCTGTTACGTGAGTCTCAGACTTTTTTTTTTCTGTATGAGAGACAGTTCGGAGAACTTCCACAGGTGCATCATAGATGTCACCTTGACCCATCAGGGAAGTCCTAGAGGTGAGTAGTTCAGAACCCCTGCTTTCTCACAAGTCATGGGGAGGCAGGTTAACAGTCTAGAAAGTTCGACATACTTATTTCTAGTGCTTATTTTGGTTCCTGAGGGGCTGCGCTCTTTGATGTCACACAGGGAGGCAGTCCACATTCGCAACTTATATGTGGTGCTTCCCTAAGAGGCATAAATACCAGCACCTACGAGCCACTCAGAAGTCACATGCAGAAAGAAGTCCAGGGCATGTGGGGACCCTGGCAAGACGGCAGCTGCAGCCACAAATGGAGACAGAGACCCCGGGGGTCGTGTGGGAGCGTCAGTGTCCCCCCACCCACAGGCCAGGCACATCCGTCTGGTTCTAGCAGTACAAGTTGTGTCTCTGAGCCTCTATTTATTCATCTAGAAAGTGGGCATAGTGTTTGCCTCTTCGAACTGCACTGGATAAATGTGGCCCCCTTCCTGTTTGGGCAGATACCAGCAGAAGAGAGAGGAGGGTTCTGGCGAGATAGTTCTGACGTCCGCTCTGACCAGGAGAGAGAAATTAGGTCATTTGTGAGAAGGTTTGCAATGAGGGCAGGGAAACCCAGAAGTAAAACAACAGAATTTGAACCACAGCATGAGGACTGCAGACCCAGGACCCAAGATGGTGCTCCCCTGTCCCCATGTTCCTGCTCCCCAAAGCTGATGCCTGTGTGTGCAGGTGGACACCTGTGGGGTGCATTGTGGGTGTACGTGGGGTGGGCGTGTGGAGGTTGGTGATCAGAACAAACCCATGTTGGGAAATTCTTCCCCTAAATAGCTGTTTCTGTTGGACTTAACTGCTCAGCAAAATTTAGTCTCAAAGTTTATTCAAGTTGTGATTATGTTCTTTTCATATGATCTCTTTCTTGGAGAGTCCCCAGGAAAGAAGGCTAACTAGATGCTCTCTGTGTGTAGTAAAAATACTCAAAAGCAGGTGGAACCAGCCAGCCTTTGGATCCCTGGCCCGGGGCCCAGGCAAGGACTGCACCCCTGATTGGGTCTGCCTTGCCACTCTTGCCCAGAGAGAGAGAGGGCGCTGGTGGCCTCCAGCCCACTCTGGGACCCAAGAAGTTTATGAGAGAAGAGGCAGGCCTGTCTCCTCCTCTCCCTTGTACTCCACCCTGCTCTTGGGAGGCAGGGAGTGGCCTTCCCTCGATCAGCCTTTGGCCTCACTCTCAATTTCCATTTCCCTGTCAGACAACACCAGCCAATCTCCCAGAAGAACAGAGATGAGTTTCTAATGCAAAACAGAATCTGCTTGAAGCAAGGCCAAAGTGATTTTCCAGTCCCTGTCCTTCATCAGGCAGAGGAAAGGCTTCCCTGTCAGGGGACCAGAGGTGATGTCAGGCGCATGGGTGTGGGAGGGGTCTTCTCAGGTCAGAGGGGAAGCTTGGCAGGGAGCGTGGGCATCAGAGCAGGCTTGCTCAGAGGAGGGTGAGGTGGATGGATGCCTTGTGTCCTTTATCTGGACCCCCATCATCCGCTCTCCTTTTATGCCATCAGGGCTCTTCCGACCTGCCCAAATTAAGGGGGTCCTGGTGGCCTCCAGCACACTATCCCAGAGAGGTGCTGCCATTCAGCCCCCAGGGCAGGCTTCCACCAGCTTGAGAGTCAGTCCTGACCCGAAAAGGCAGTGAGGAATCTGCCCCAGGCAGCCCAGGACCGTGCACAAAAACACAGAATCCTCCCTGGCTTCTTGCATCCTTACCTTGGAGAGGGAAAAGAGGTAGCCTCTTGCTGGGAGGCAGGCAGAAAAGGAGACCCAGGGGGTGCGCGGACCCCAGGGCTCAGTTTCTCCAGCAAGGAGGACAGACATGGCCAAAATGATGAGGGGAAATGCTCCCCCTAGGAGAGCAGAGTGCAGGGAGAAGACACACATTGTGTTTCCTCTCCTCTGTCCTCCGTGCACTCTTAACACTGGCCGCCAAGAACTTGGTCTGTTTTCCCATCTTCTCTTTGGGAGATGAGAGAGACTGGTGAAACACTCCAGGTGGTTTTCGTGAACATTGGCAAAGCTCTGGTTGAACTGGGGGAAGGGGGACTCTTGAAACTCAAGGGTTTCCCCAGTCTTCAAGAACTGTGGTGAACCCCGGCTCAGGACCCCCAGGAAAACTACAAAAGAGAGCAACAAGCCCAGCTCACCCCGTGCAGGCTGCAAGCTGGCCCGGCCATGCCTTTCCAGTGGTCCATCTGCAAAAAAGCCAGCCCTAGACTGTTGGTCATAGCAGAAGAAAATAGGCTTCCTGTGGAATAAATGTCAGGGAGATTTATGTGGACTAAATGAGGACAGATAATTCCAGAAATAGAAGATCTAGACAAAGCTATCCACATGAAGCATGGGCAGGATTTAAGAAATGGCAAGGCATCGATGCCAGTGTGGTTTAGCAAGAAAAATAAAGATGATGGAAGAAAGGTGAGGGAAGGAGAGAGAAAGGGGACAATGTTTGGAAAAGATAGATGAAAACATCTTGTGAAGGAAAATGTAATCAAAGAAAGCATCTCCTTCAATGTTTATTTAGCATTTCCTGTGGGCCAGACCCAAGTCTAGGCACTCAAACATGCATTCCTAATTTAATTCTTCTAGCCGCTTGGATGGAAGTAGATCCCATCATAAGCCCCATTTTACAGATGAGAAGACAGATGCATAGAGGGTAATTAACTTGGCCAAAGGGACAAGTCCAGTATTTGAAACCATGGAATTTGGATCCAAAGCTCATTATTATAACTGCTACTTTACAGTGTCTCTTATTATACAAACAAATGATAGAAAATCTAGATAAATACATAAAGGCAGAAAAGAATAAAATAAAATAATTTATAATTTCACTACTGAGAGTCAACCACTTCTTCTGATTGTTTGTCTTCTTTATTTTAAATTTATTTTGGATGGTCGTTATTGCTCAATTTTGAGAAATAAGTTTAAAGAAGATTTAAAACTATCTAACATCATATGATCTACCTCCCTTTAGATGCACACATTTACTTATACTTTTACTAGTGGAAGACAAAACAGAAGCAATGGATGGCTCACACACATACACACACACACACAGAGTTGTGTGTTTAAGTACATATAAACAATTGCCTGTAATACGTGTGCGCTGGTGTGAAGTCAAATAGCTAGCAACATACAATAATGGAAGTGTCTCTCATCACCATTGTTCAGTTTCTCATAATTCATTTTAGAAAAATATTTAATATCAGTATATATTGGTCAGTATTTGTGCATCATTCTGTGTATCATTTGTGTATTTGCTTATTCTGGTTGTTATTTCTTCAAGCAATTTTCTGTTTCACAAGATTCTACCTTCAACAGTATCTTGTGATTGTCATAATTTCATACTATGGAGGAGGAGATTGATGAACTCTGCTTACTCTCACATGTCCTTCTCTGTTTCCCAATGTTTATTGTAGTGTTATTTTTATATTGTCTATGTTCCTAAAATTTAATTTCTCATACCTCTTTAACCTCATTTTGTATTTAGAAGGACTTGGTGTCCACTCCAAGCCCCTTAATGGTGTATTTTTTTTGGTGTTTTGTTTTCTTCTTTTTTTTTTCTTTCTTTTTTGTTTTTTTTTCAGGAGGTCTAGCTCTATCTTCCTAGTAAGTCTACAATGGAAAAGTGGCCGTAAGAAATGGCAATGCAGGCAGCCACCAGAATGGAAAAGGCAAACTCAGGTAACTGTGGTGTGACTGGAAGTGGATGAGCCAACCGGGGTGATCATCCACAGTCCAGGGGGACCAAGCAAACGAGACATACTGATCCTTCATCAAATCATGGCTCTTTGGGTCATGATCAGTAAAATAAAGAATGGTTACAAGGCAACCATGGTAGACTTCATCGATGTCAGCGATGAGAGTAATAGAGGAGAGGAATGGAGTGAGGAGACCAAGCAGTAGCCTTTGCAGTTTGATGACAATGCACCTGGCCACACTGGGAAGGATGCCAGTGATGGACAAAGTGGCTAAGGGTGCCAGTGCCCATCCTGGAAACAGCCCTACCTCCTTATCATCTTCTGCATCTTGTTACTAATTGTTTGGAGAAAGTGAAGATAGTTCTCATCCTTTGAGGAAAAGTGTTTGTCATCAAAAGGTAAGAGGCACCGGTATTCACTTTTATGCCTTCCTGCTGATTCTAGTTTTTAAATGAATGGACAATGATGTCGAGTTTTTACTCTGTGGCTTCTGTTTTTTTTAAAAAATGCTGACTTTGTTTCCTCATTCAGTTCTGAGGGGAAGGGGCTCATGTGTTAATTGGGTTCCTCCCCCAGAATCATGTTAAACATGACCAACACTGTGCATACTAAACTGCTGTTGGCTTTGCCTTTGTGATTTTCTCACTATACTGTTTGTTTCTGTTTCTCTGAATTTCATCATTGAGTAAGTTTTGTTGTAATTGTTTTATTTTTTAAAAAATCTGCTTGGATTCTAAATTCCATGAGCTTTTTAAAAATTTTTAATGTTTATTTATTTGAAAGAGAGAGAGAGAGAGAGAGAGAGAGAGAGAGAGAGAGAGAATGAAAGCAGGGGAGGGGCGGAAAGAGAGGGAGACAGAGGATCTGAAGCAGGCTCCATACTGACAGCAGAGAGTCCAATGCAGGGCTCAAACTCACAAACTGTGAGATCATGAACTGAGCCCAAGTTGGATGCTTAACTGACTGAACCACCCAGGAGCCCTGAGGTTTTTTGTTTTTTGTTTTCTATATTTAAAAATGTCTTTTTTATTGCTTTTAGAATTTAGGAAGACTTAGCTGTTGGGGTTATATTTATTTTTCCCAGCACATTGGAGAATTACTCTTATCACCTTCTAACAGTTATTGTTGCTGTGGGACATGCACTATTCATGATTTGTGTTTTTCATTTCTTGGATTGAGGTTTTCTATCTTTACCTTTTATATTCAATGTCTTGAGAAAGCTCTGTCTATACTTGCAATTATTTTATTCTTACACATTATGTGTTTTTATATACAGATTTAGATTTTCTTTCATTTCAGGAAATTTAAATTTTTTTAATCTTCAAATACGTGTTTTTGTTCGTATTTTGCAATTTCTGAGATACTATTTTTTCCAGGTTGTTTTGTCTTTAACTGTTATCTTCTCCTTAACAACATTTATCTATTTTCATGAAATCTTTATTTTATGCCAGTAGTTTCACTTTTAGTGAAATTCCCTGTAAAATATTGTTTACTATTCTCAGAATCATTCAACAAATATATTATGATATTGCATCCACAAACCATGACAATAAAATACCCCCAGTTTATACAAGAAACGTCTCTGTCTTAGTAGAGAGCATGAAAGCACATACAGAGGTTAGAATATTATTGTCCCCAAACTTCAAAATTCAGCAGAAGGCTCAAAAAAATGTAAAGAAAATCTTTTAATACATGAAACAATCATATAAAAAAGGTGCAAAAATATTAGAAAAAAGGTAAATGGATTGGAGAATGAAATAGGGAAAAGTCAATATCCAAGAGAAGTTCCAGAAAGTAAGAACAGAGAAAATGGGGAGGAGGAAATGATTAAAGAAATAATAGTTTTCTCTAAGCTAAAGTAAAGAAAATCTTGGGGGCACTTGGGGCTTAGTCAGTTAAGCATTCTACTCTTGATTATGGGGCAGATCATGATCTCACGGTGGTGAGATGGAACCCTATGTTGGGCTTTTCACTGTGTGTGGAGCCTGCTTGGGATTCTTTCTCTTCCTTTGCCCCTCCCATTTATGTACAAGCACTCTGTCTCAAAAGAAGAAAGAAAGAAAGAAAGAAAGAAAGAAAGAAAGAAAGAAAGAAAGAAAGAAAGAAAGAAAGAAAGGAAGGAAGGAAAGAAAGGAAGGAAAGAAGGAAGTGGAGGGGAGGGGAGGGAAGAAAAAGAAAGTCTTCAGACTAAAAACAATTGCTGACTGCTAAGCAAGGACGATGGAGAAAAAAGTATTTAAAAAATCCTAATACCTTCTAGAAAGAACAAATAAAATAGCTACAAAGGGAGAATTAAATTGGGCTTCTTGCCAACATCACCAAAAACTAGAAGTAAATGCAGAAAGGCCTGAAATATTCTGAGAAGAAATTAGCATCCACTTATAAATCTGTCAAATTAATGTGAGAGTAAAGGCGGATATTTTCAGCCTTACAAGAACTCAAGAACTTTACCTCCCATGCATCTTACCTGATAAAAGAAGGATAAAGAACAACAAATTTTATTAGAACATATTCAGAAAAAGAAAGAAAGAACTCAAGAAGTCATAACCATACACCCAAGAAATGGTAAAAAGAAACCCAGAAGAGCTATGAACAGAAATTCATAGTGATAGCTGGCAGCAGGGCTCCAAAACTCAATAGGTATATGATTAACAAACTGCAGATCACAGGAATATGATTTAGAAGGCAAGTGATCCTTCTGTCATCAAGAAAAATGAAAGGCAATCAGATTCTCCAGACAAAACAAAAAGCTTTAAAAGAAAGTCATTGTACAAATATGAGACAAGCTAAAACTTGGCATAATCTTAAGCAGTTAATGGCCATTAAAAAAAAAGGGACTCCATTTGACTTTAACTTTGGAATATTCTCAGTAGAACAGCAAAGATTCAGTGAACTATGAAAACATCCTTGTCTTTATATAGATGTTTGTCTAATAAAAATATCTGGCTGAACCACAGGAAATTACCACAATTTTTTTTGTAGGTGAAAGGAGATTGAATAAAAGGGATTTCATATGGTTTATATGATTTAACTGAATACATAATCATACTATAAAAAATTCTATATGTTGGGTTTAGATTTTCAGAATCAACTAATAAATAAAAGATGGAAGACACAACTTGCAGAGTAAGATATAAATGATAAAAACTTTGAAAATATAAGAGCTATGTATTCTAGGATGTGGAAGAGTGGGGAGAAGTAGATAGAATTTCAGGGGCACAAAATTGCTTATTTATTTGGTGAGGAATCCCAAGATCTTATTATATTTCCTGAATCAGGAAACAGAATGGATATTATAAGATAAAACAAATATATTAATATTGAGAACTAAGATTTTCACTATAAAATAAAGGAGATATGGGTACAAACTAAAATAAGGAAAAAATCTTGTTCCATTAAAGTGGAATTGGAAACATCACTGCAAATTCGTGATTTTATGTGTGACCACGTGTACATCCATCCATCCATTCATCCCAACTCTGTCCGTTGAAAGGGCAAAGTGCCAGTAACAACAGATCTTCGTTTCTCAATGGGACTCTCTCCTAAAATAAACCATCCTTGGAGAAATGGCTGATTCCAGGTCTGGGTCAGGAAAAGTAGAAGATTAGCGTGGATCATCTTATTATTTGAGAACATGAGGACGTACTTGAATAATAGAAATATGTCAAAAGCATACGGAGCCAAATTTAAGGGGATCCCACTTACCATATTTTAGACAATTTAAGTAAGAAGAAGTATAACACATTGAAAAATAAATCCATGAATCTATAGTTATATGAGAGATTGTTTGTCTATTTAATGTTTAAATAAATTTGTAAGAATAACAATTTCTGCATAATTTCCCAAACAAGGAATAATTCACTTTTCAGGTATAATAGGGTGGAAAAACAAACTGTGTTACATGCATACAATGAATAATACATAGCCTTGCCTTCTCCCACTGCAGTAGCTCATGGTCCCCTCCCATGGGTACCTCCTCTAGGCAGTCAGGAGGAGTCATCTTCCCTTTCACATTAGCAGGCCCTTTCCTCTCCTGTCCTGCAGAGCTCTGGCAGACACCCTACTGAGTGTAGCTCTGTCCACCCAACAGCATCAATAGACCAGACAAAAGCCCACAATTTCATAGATTCTACATATCAATGAGAGCAGTTCTTAACCTTGCCTTATATGAAATCACAATAATGTCCAGGCCTCACCCCTAAGACTCTGATTCAACTTCACAAATTGCCCCCAGGTATGTATAACATTCAGCCAGAATGAACTAGAAAAAAATGACAAATTCTTAGACAAGAGTTTGATTCATACAATCATGACAGACAGTGTAGTGTGAAGCATGGCACTATTTAATCCTGGGCACAATGGAGAAGAAATATTAACCAGAGCGACTTAGAGTCCAATGTACCTTTCCCTGATTTCAGTGAAATTTTCCACAGTAACTAACACTTGTTAATGGCACATGCTCAGGGGCAGTATCAATAAACAGTCAATATTGAGTATTTGCAACATGTTAGCCACTGTTTAAAAACCGTTTAAAAGGAAGCCATCACCAACAGTAACTAATATTTAATTAAGTTAAATCATGAAATTGCTCCTATTGATTATTTTTGTTCTGAAAAATAAAAAAAATTTTGGTTCGATCAGATAGCATGTTGCCTGCAATGGATCCCAGTGGTGGGGAGAGAGGGCCTGGGCCCTGCAAGGGTAGGGCATTGTCTGCTAAAAATGAATGAGATTTAGATTCTCACCCCCTGAAATTGTTTCCAGGCCCCCAAACTGCTCCAACAGGAAATGAGTAGGCAGTCCCCAGGAAGGGGGAGGGGCCTCCCCACTTAGGACAAGGGGGAAACAGACAAAGGAGATCTTGCAGTTGGGAAGTGTTAGGGGCCAAGAAGGCAGTGGACAAGTGAGACCTCACCCTATTGTTTAGCCTGTAATTTACTCTAGTGCTAGGGAAGAGAATCCTATTTCTGACCAGCTGGATTCCATCATTATGCTGGTCAGCAGCAGTTTAAAGTGTTTCCTGCTAGTTTATATTGGGCTTATCCTGTTCCTTCTGTGCCTTTGATATTGAAGATGTTGGGGAAGATAATGTCTTTGGGTTTATAGCTTGTCAGGCCATGAGGATCCATGCTGACCCCTGATGGGGAGGGCTGGCTCTCACTGAGATCACTGAGGTCTCAGGTTGGCCCTTGGCACTGGTGGCACTTTGAGGTTGTGTTCTTTGAGGAGAGAAGGTGTATGTTCTATGAATAGGAAGGTGATGTGTAAATGTTGCATAGTTTAAGGGGTGGATGGAGGCAGAAGCTGTCTGGGTAAGTTGCTTTCCCAGTATCCACTGCTGCCTCTTGCTCACTGACAGTACCCCCATTTTATCTGGGGCAGTGATATGTCCAGCTGAGAGACTGTATTTTCTCACCTCCTTTGCAAATGGGAGTAGTACATGAGATATATGCATTAGTCAGTGCATGGGGTTCTGGGAACACTTGTAGTGGAAGACAGACATACCACTGTGCCTTTCCTTTCTTCCTTTCTACGCCTGTGAGGCACTCCCGTGACCTCTGGAAGGTCACCAAGTCCACTGTGATTCCCTCCTCCCACAAGGCCAGTGAGCTTTCAGGAGATGCCTCTTGTCTTGAAGTTCCAAGAATTACCTGAGGTCTCTTGCAGACCTACCTGCTAGTCTTCCCTCCTTAATCCCAGCTGGGTGTCCATTTAGGTTCAAGCTGGGAGCCCGTAGGATCAGATACAAAATCACAAAGGAGTAAACTTGGGACTTGAAAGGTAGAGACAGCTCAGTGTCCAGAGTCCTCACCAAAACTCAGAAGACATTTATTTCTGTTGCCCATCAAGCCCCCGTGACATTCAGGACCATCTCCCCCAGGACTCTAGGTTACAGGAAAGAACATTTATTTCTAAAGGCGGAGACCTGGGCCATGGGGAGGGGCAAGGGTAGACCTTCCATCTGAGAGTCAGGCAGAGGCAGTAGCTGAATAACCAGATGAGAGTGTGTCTCCAGCCCTGACATTTGGGGAGGTGAGAAAGATACTGTGGTCCTGTGGGTGGTGTGATAACCTGGAGACACAGAAAGCCCCAGTTTACTCAAAGCTGCCCCACCCATTCGTTCATTCCTTTACTCCAGCAGCTTCTTCAAGGGGCTCTGTGCCAAGCATCATTCTATACCCTGGGGCTCACGGAAAAGTAAACCTGGTCCCAGGAGTGACAATAAAATAGGCACAACTCTGATAAGTCTGATCTATGAAGGTTGGGGGGCAGGAGCAGACATATACCAGATGAAGGAGAAATGAGGAAGAGACTAACATCAGCGGGTTGAGCAGAAATGCTCTCAAATCAGCATGGTGGAAGGGGCAGAGGCAGGGGTAAGGAGAGGGGGATATTGGTTGCAGCACACTTAACAAAGACCTCACTGACCCCACTGGGACCCCTGAGGCTGCATGGCCCTCTAGCATTGGCAGGTATGGTTCCCCAGGAAGAAGTAGGCCACGGTGACTCTCTTCAGTTGAGACAGCTCTGTAAAGGGCTGGGGTCAATGGTCAACTGCTGACAGCTGGCATGGCAGCTGAGAGAGTAAGTCCAAGCTGTCCTGAGGGTGATGGAGAGGGTGTATTGCAGCTTCCATGGCAATGATCAGATAGGTCTGGCAGGTGCCCTGCACCATATGCTTCTCGTGGACTCTTACGACATAAGGAGGCTTGTTTAACATTGCTTAACCTAGCCTTTCGAGGATGTAAGTTGAGCACCCACACCCTTTTCTTTCTCACAGACTGTCTGGTGCAGCTCAGGAGAGGAGAGCCATAAGGAAGCTGCTTTGTGGATACGGCTCTTGAGGTAGTTCCCTGGGTGGCTCCCCCTGAAGGTTCAGCTCCTCCAGCCCCCACGTCTACCACCCAAACTCTTTCCCAATTGCAGGAGAGTCTAGAAAGAGTCTTGTAACCCTCAGCAATTGAATCTGGAGCTAAGATACCTGTGATCGGGCACAGCCACTGCTCAGAGACACCCAAGGCTCTGTTGACCCACTCAGCAGATTTTTGGTGGTGCTGTTGGACTGGCACTCATGCAACCCTTGGCCACCATGCTTGTTTCCTTGTCCTCATAGGGGTCAGCCTTGAACGTCCACCTGGTTTCAATTTACTGCGACACCCTGCTGAAGTCCTCTACCTGAAGTGAGAGCCCACTGCTGAAACTCCTGCCTCTCCAGGACTACACCCTTTTGGCTGATACTGGTCAGTTTCTTGTTTCTTATCTTTGGGCCATAGTTTGGCTCCTTCAAAGGGAAAGGGGCCTCCCAGTCAGAAGATGTCCCACAGCTCCTTTTCTGTTCTTATCACCAAAATGCCATTCCAGATGATGAGGAAGGAGGGTGAGTAGGAGCATCACAGTTCTTATCACTTCCATGAAAAGATTTCATCCAGGCCCATGAAGGACTCCTTGGGATCCAGGGAGGCCAATGGGAGGGGAAGGATTGTCCCCTTCAGACACAGTTCACCTCTTAAGACATGGATGGTCTGACTTCCCCCACATCTTGATTCCCTGGGCTGGTATTTTAGTGAATTCTGCTTTTTCCTTTCTTGGGGCAGTTGGAGAAAAGAACACAATTGCCCAACCATGCTGCTCTTCCCTCCTTGTCTTTATGTGGAAGATACTGATGTGTCATGGATGAAAGAGAGTGATGTTTTAGAGCCAGGTAAACCAACTTCAATCCATTTGCCAATAGAAGTGCCCTAGAACTTTCTGAGACTCAGTTTCTTTATCTGTAAAAGAATAACAAAAACATCTACTTGCTATGATGGTCTTGAGGATGCAATGAGATGACATTTTTCATTATTCTTAGAACAAAACCACCATGACACGTTCCTTTCGTTGGCTGAGGGACAACCAAACTCTTGCATGGTTTCACCTTCCAGGAAAAGAGATTTATTTCCATTTGCAGCATTTAGTGGTGCATTTGCTGCTCTGAGAAATTGTTGTAGACCTTTTGCCAGTTAAAATTGCTCAAAAAGATTCTGAATTCTGATCCTTTTTCCTGGCTGCAAAATAATTTTAGCACTCTCTCACATAATAATTTTTATTCATATTTAACAGCTTTATTGAGGTATAATAGACATGCAGAAAACTACGTGTGTTTAAAGTGTGCAATCTGTTCAACTATGACCCATGCAGACATCTGTGAAGTCGTCACCACGTCAGAACAATGAGCACATCCAAAGCTTCCTCATACCCCTTTGTCCCTCCTCCTTCCCACCTCTCCAACCCCACTTTCAGGCCACCGTTGATCTGCTATCTGTCTCTATACATTAGTTTGCATTTTCTAGAGTTTTCTATAAATGAAAGAATGGATATTTATTTTTCTGTGGTTTCTTTCACTCAGCATTATTTTAAGATTTATTCATGTTGTTGCCTGTATCAATAGTCCATTTCCCTTTTGTTGATCTTACATCATACTTTGATGCATGAGATAAATGCTGTAAAAGTACATCCATTACATTTTTATGAAAAGCCAAAAGTGTAACATTATAGGAAATGTTCTGGACTCTTTTCCTTCTTTCTTTCTTTCTTTCTTTCTTTCTTTCTTTCTTTCTTTCTTTCTTTCTTTCTTTCTTCTTCCTTCCTTCCTTCCTTCCTTCCTTCCTTCCTTCCTTCCTTCCTTCCTTCCTTCCTTTCTTCCTTCCTTCCTTCCTTCTTTCCTTCTTTCTAGAATCTTAAACAGGCTCAGTGCAGAGCCCAACATGGGATTTGATCCTGCAACCCTGGTGCCAAAATTAAGAGTAGACAACTTAACCAAATGAGCCACTCAGGTGCACCTGCTGGACTCAACTTAAAAAATGTTTAGAGGCACCTGGGTGACTCTCTGTTAGTTAAGCAGCAAGCTTTGGCTCAAGTCATGATCTCACAGTTTGTGAGTTTGAGTCCCGCATTGGGCTCTGTGCTGGCAGCTCAGAGCCTGGAGCCTGCTTTCATATTCTGTCTCCCTCTTTCTGCCTTTCCCCTACTTGTGTTCTTTCTCTCTCTCTCTCTCTCTCTCTCTCTCTCTCTCTCAAAACTAAATAAATGAACTTTTAAAATGTTTAGTTGGTGTGTTCTAGTTGTGTAACCATGGACATGTCATTAAACCTCTCTGTGCCTCAGTTTCCTCTCCTTCAAGAGAGGACTAATAATAGCACCTCAGTGGTCATGTTCACCAGTCCTTCATCCTTGATTTGAGAAGCCCTGCCCCCTGGAGCTGTGTCTGTCTGCATGCCTGAATGGCTTTCTGGGCTGGCAACCTCTATTGGCTTCAGCCCCGTGGGGAGATGACACGTTTGCCAAAGGTCAGGAAGTGATAGACGAAGAAAGCAAGGCTCTTGGCCCTTTGCCTGCGAGAACTGCCACAATCAGAAGCACTCTGCCTTGGCACTGACAGAGTGTCTGAGAAGCAGGCCTATGAGATGTTGCCATGGAACCAGACTCAAGTTAGCACAGGTGCCCTCACCAGGAGGAGAGGTTCTGGAGCTTTTTGAGAGGGGCTCCAGCTGGGAACTGAGCACCAAGCAAGAAAGAAGTTTAGAGAAAGTTGAGGTGGTGGACGAGTGATAGACACAGGAGGCTGCACTCCTGCTTCTCAGCAGGACCGAGACTGGGAGAAAACCAGAAAGCTGATCAGAGCCCACTGGGAGAGTGAGAAATGCAGCAAAGCGTCCACCAGACAGGCCCTTCCTTCTGGAAAAGTGAAGTTAGAGAGATTGAAAGACAAGGATGGACTTGAAAAGAGGAGAGGCACTGGCTCTGAGCTGAGGATAAACTTGTGGCAAATTGTATTTTGCAAAGATGGCAGTAGCAATATCTTCTGTCCCCCATGCTCTTCAGGCTTGCCACCGCCTCATCAAAAAATGGCATCTATGACCCCTTCCTTGAACCGAGCCTATGTAACTGCCTTAACCAATAGAATATGGAGGAAGTGGCATAATATGACATCTGAGGCTAAGTCATAGAAATGTCAGGCACTTTCTTCAGGGGTGGAGGGGTCCACTCACTCCTGGAGCCCAGCCACCATGCTGTGAGGTAGTCCAAGCAGCCTGTGGAGAGGCTTGCATGAAGAGAAACAGAGACCCCCAGCTGACAGCCCCAGCCGAGCTCCTGGCCAACAACCAGCACCAACTTCCCAGACATGTGGATGCGCCATCTTGGAAGGTGGCCCTCCAACCCTCAGTGTGATGCTACACAGAGCAAAGATGAGCCACAATATCCAACAATAGATTCATAACAAAATAAAGGGCTGTTATTGTTCTAAGCCACTTAAGTTTTGGGGCAATTTGTTGTATAATAATAGATAAGCCATACAAAGCTCACCCAGGAGAAAGATGCAAATTGATGACAGTATTTCCAAGCTCAGGGAATATGGAGTTGCCAACCCCAGCCCTTACTGTCACCTGGCAGCCTTCTCCACTGCACAAGGGTCTGCCAACAGTCAGGCAATTCTTGGGCATTAAAAGGCAAGAATAAGAACTGCCTGTCCTCTGTTGGACATCCAACTTAAAATATAAATAAGAGCACCTCTGGTCACAGCATAACCATTTTTTGGAAATGGTTTAAAAAGCGTTCTTGTGATAATCCTATTTTTGAATTGAGGGATTCACTGAGAGCTCTAGGTAACTCCTTTACAAATGTCAAGACTCTGCTCTATCATCCAGGCTTTCTAAGTGGCTTGCAGAATGCACTGGGCCATCGAGAGCATTTTATAACAATTTACTGAGGGTTTTTCACAACCTGACTATTATTTTACTGCACTTAGTAGATGAAGAGACTGAGGGTCCCAGAGGCAAATTCCCCCGAACCAGCAACTGGAGGAGCAGGGACAGGAGGCTTGATCTGTCTGCCTTGGAGTCTGATACTCTTTACAAGGTCAACATGTATCTTCGACTTTAAATTGGGGATATATTGCTCTTCAGTTGAGTACTAAAAATAGGAACACGTATTTTTAACTCTGTTCCTCTCTCTGTTTCTCTTTTCACTCAAGCCATTTCTTTTCTTCTTTCAAAGAAAAATTTTATTGTGTAGAATCCACACAGCATACAAGGAGAACTGTCTTTCAGTGTGCAGTTCTGTGGCAGCGAGTACGTTCACACTGGTGCAGCCATTGTCACCATCCATCTCCAGGACTCTTTATCTTGCAAAACTGAAACTCTATACACGTGACACACTCCTCGTTCCGCCCTTCCCAGCCCTGGCAACCACCATTCTGCTCTCTGTCTATGCATTTGATTGACTACTCTAGGAACCTTATACAAGTGGGATTATACAGTATTTGGGGGTTTGTGTGAGTGTGACTGGCTTATCTCACTTAGCATAATGTCCTCAAGGTTCATCCACTCTGTAGCATGAATCAGAATTTCCTTCCTTTTTAAGACAGCCACTCCTTTTGATCCAAATACAACATCTTGCTATCTTCTGTTTAAAGCTTCCAACAAACCAGAGTGTCTTCCATTCTCTGCCAACAAGCCTCAGGCATGCCCCTGAGAAGGGAGAGCTGGGGAAGGGACATTGCTGACTCCAGGTCACAGCCTTTTAGGTTCCTGGATCTGCTATAAATGTGGACATAGGATATGTAAGCCTCTGGCTATTTTGATAATCTTCTGCTTTTACTTCTGGTTCCTGAATATTTTTTACAGGTTGAGTAGGCATTTTCTAGAGAAAGGGTGGATCCCATCCCTGTTAGCACCCTGAAGTCCTTTCTGCCTACAAATTACCAGGTAGATGGAGGTTTGTTGCATTTGTCTACTGGCATTAGGGGAGCCTGACTCTGTCCCTGAATTCAGACCCACTCAGCATATCTGGCCCTGCAGCCTTGACTAATCCAGGAGGCCCCTCCAGAGACAGACCTGGTCTCCTGTTGTCCTCACACCTGTTATACTTGGAACGTTGGCCTGTGGAGCTAGGTCCATCTGAATCGGTGCCCAGCTCTGAACCCATTACAAACCATGTGGCTGCAGGGAAGGCTCTCACCCTTGTGTACTCAATTTCTAGTCTTGATTTCATGAACAACGAGGCAGTGACATGCCCCCAAAGGTCCTTGAGATGATGGAAATACAGCAGTGTTGCTTAACAGAGTCACAGAAGCATGGATGTGTGCCTAAGGAGGGAATTAGAACATACAGCTTGGGAATCTGGGATATGTATCTCATTTAAATAAGCTTTCAAAATGAGAACACAACATCTCCATTGATCTAACATCCAGTTGGCTGTGTGATCCTACAGAGATGACTTGTGAGCCAAGAGGTGCGTCCTAAACAGTTTTTCTTCCTTGCACTAAACACTACTCTATTTCACACTTGAACACACGACAGAGTCAGAAACCAGAGGCCCCTGCATGTTTTATGGACTCCCTTTGCTCTTGAAATTGGCATTATAAAGAGACTTTTCTGGGCCCCAAATGTCTCCTTCCCGTGTAGCCACAATCCCCCAGCACCTCAGCAGGATATCTGCAAAGCTTGGTATCATATCTCATGTTCCCTGATGCTTCCTGTGACCAGCTTTGACAGGAACTTTGGACTCCCCTGGGACTTATCTCAGGCCAAGCATGTCAGCTCCCACCCCAGTGGCGACCCCTCCCCAATGCAACAACCCTCTAATGAGCTCTTGGCCCAATCTGGGTCCCCCAGAAGGAGGGGTTTGATCATTCCATGGCCTCTGATTTCCAACCCTCCCCATTCCCACCTCTGAGCCAGGTTGAGTCACGGATTTTGTTTTTCGTGAAGTGCAGTTATTCTCAGTAAGCTTTTCAATCACACCTCTGTCATTTGAAAGCACTTTTGTTCAGGATATGTGGGCTGGTTTATGCAGGTTTATTTGTGGTCAACACTGTGTTTTTTATATACACTTAATTATAGGATGAATGCCACAAGGATGCTAACAGCTAGGCAGAGATTTTGTTTTTCCTGCTGCAATGAAATCAAAGCATTTGCTGTTGTGTGGTCCAGGTGGTAAAGCCCGAGGACAGAGGTCATGTGGCCAAATGGAGGCCACAGGAAACCTGCTGGGCATGTGCCAAGCAGGTGCCGGAGGGGATGACGGCCCTCACGGAGATGATTGGCCACTCTGTGCTGGACACTGCCTGGGGGCACACCCCCCTTATTCTCCACGCAAGCTCTGCATGTTCTGTCTTCTTTAATCGAAGAAGAAAAATGGTCAAAGTTGTTAATAAAGTGTCATGTGTTAAAAGCTGGCTAGGTACAGGAATCAAACTTTCCCTCTGATTCTTCTCCCTGCACTCCCAGAACCAGCAAATGCCTCCTGCCAGAGCTCTCTGGGGTCAGGTCACCCCCAAACACCTGTCTGGCCGTTGACATAAGAAAGAGACTTTTCTTGGATGCCAATAGATATAAGCCCTGCTCCAGGACTAGCTGACTTCTGGCACTGGAAAATCGCTGACCTCCCAAGGCTGAGCCTTCCTCATTGTGTAATGAATGGGTTAGTCCCACATGCTGCAGAGAAGTATCCTCAAGGAGGAGCTGGGGTCCAGTCAAGAATAAGCTCTTAGGACCAAGGCAGGCATCCAGTTACCAGAAGTGGAACACAAGGCCCAGAGCAGGACTCGCAGCAGATAGGAGCCCAAACTCAGCCCTAAATCACACATTGGGGCTATCTATGTGCCCTGATTAGAAATCAGGCCCAGACTGGGAAGAGGAGAAAGACAGGTGCAGGCCAGTGTTTCCTGCACCCAGCTTCTCTGTGCACTTTGCTGTGGCTATCATTCAATATGCTTGACTCCCTGGAAATAATATCTGAGCACAGCATGGGAAGGCCCACACTTCCTCACATGTGAAGTCCTACCAGGAGAGAGTACATTCATGTAGTTGCATGGATTGTTCCTTGCTATTTCTGTAGACTTTGGGTCATGGTGTCATTAGGTCTGATAGTGGGCTTCTCCTGCTATGACAATAACTACCCAGCCTGGTGGTGTGGACCTGTCACTCTACTGTCTTTGGCCTTCTTCAGTACATGTTCATGACAGCCTGGAGGGATGGATAGGAATGCACACAAACTTTAATGAGTCAATGAGGGAATGAGTGATTGGTCAAGGCTAAATGCTCTGTGTCCTTGTTCCTCTCCATTGATTCAAGGCACATTCACCTGCTCCATGTGAAACCCATGTAGGCTAGGGTCTCACCAGCCTTTGCCATTTGAGCTTCCCAAGAATCCAAATACTCAGTTCCCATGTCACAGTTGTTCCAGATGCTTATGCCTATAGTCTGCAGAGAGATCCAGGCCTTGATGGCTGTGGCCACTGAAGGCTGACTTCCTCATTCCCAGTGGTGGGTGCCTTGGCTGCCTTTAATGGTGGCCCCTCTGTGTCTCCCTCTGTGACTGCCCCTGCATTACCTGGGACAGTTGTACTTCTTTCCCCAGGGGACTCAACATAATTAGGGCAAACCCACAGGGAATGGCCCCTTGCATCCAACATGATGAAGGCCAGAGGAGGCCTTGTAGGGGATTAAGTGTTCTCAGGGAAACTTTCCAGGCAGCCCAGAGGTTCCCAGAGCAGGCGAAAATCTAGGGTATATGTACCACATTCTGAGCCTCAGACAATAAAACTGGAAATAAATAGAAAAGCCAGGACCTAAAAGTACCCAACCACATGGAATCCAAAAATAGCTTCTAAAATATTGACAAGGCAGGGAGGAAATTCAAAGAAAAGTAAGAGCATTTATGAAAATAATTAAAATGTAGATAGCCTCGCAAAGTGTGTGGACTTGGGCCAAACCGTTCTCAGAGGGAATGTAATTTCTTAAATGGCAATTTTAATGAAAATGCTAAGGGAACTTTAATGACCTAAAAAGTGAACAAAGAAAGAAAGACCCCTGTTTGCAGAACAAGGGAGAAAGAAAGAAACAACACAGAGAAATGAGCTAGAAAGAGAGACAACAGGTTAATTGATCTGATTAATTGCTGGGAAAAAAATAAGTTTACCCAATTGACAAATAGGAAATATTCTTTTTAAGTTTACTTATGTATTTTGAGAGACCGAGGGGGGGCAGGAAAAAAGAAAGAGAGAGAGAATCCTAAGCAGGCTCCGCACTGTCAGCACAGAGCCAGACACGAGACTCAATCCCATGAACCATGAGATCATGACCTGAGCTGAAATCAAGAGTCATGCTTAACCAACCAGGTTACCCAGGTGTCTTGGGAAATATTTCTCATAGAAAAAGAGAGAGAGAGAGAGAAAAGAGAAGTTGATGATACTAGAAAGGAAAAAGGGCTGATAAAATCCTGGGAATGATTTAAAGGTTTGATGCACTGTGGAAAAGCTAACAGGCGGGGAGCTTCCAAGCCAGACTGAAGGAACCCACACTCAGTGCTCCATTGGCCTCAGCCAAGTTTCCCAAATGACTTGTTGCTCCTGTTTCCTGCTGCAAAATCGGGTAGCAAAAACTTGCCTCTTGGGTTTTTGTAGTTTGAGTGAATGAATCTGTGTCACTAATGGCTGCCCACGTGGCCTGGACTGTTCTTGTCCTCATCTTACGGAGAAAGAAACCAAGGCAAAGAAAGGTGGAGAAAATTGTCCAGAGTTATTTGACTTTCTTAAGAAGATTTTCCAAAATGGGAATCATAAAGCTGTCACATAGCTGAAGGATCTTGGGATGTGTTCCCTGAAGAAGGGAAGACTCAGGAGGGCATTTCCCACAGGCCTTGAGGAATAGCTGGTGCCTATGGATGGAAGCTAAAGAGAAACACGTTGTGCTGGTTAGTTTTATGTGGCCACTTGACTAGAAGGAAGGATACCCAGATAGATGGTAAGACATTATGTCTGGTGTGTTTCTGTGGGGTGCTTCCAGAGAGATTGGTACTTAAATTGGTAGACTGAGTTAAGAAGGTCTCTCACCACTTTCTGTGGGCATTATTCAATCCACTGAGGGCCTGACTGGAATAACAGGATGGAGAAAGGGTGAATCTGCTCTCTTTGCTGTGATGAGACATCCATCTTCTCCTGACCTTAGACATCAGTGCTCCAGGTTCTCTGACCTTCAGGTTTAGACAGTTTGGACACTCTGGGCTTTCCTGAGCCCTCAGCATGCAGATGACAGATGGTGGAACTTCTCAGCCTCCATAATCACATGGGCCAATCCCCCAGAATCAGTTTCTTTCTCTGGATCTATATATTGCCTATTGGTTCTGTTTCTCTGGAGAAGCCTGACAAAAACACATTTAATTTCATATGAATGTGGTGGATCAAATGTTTGTGCATTTAACCACCATTGTCTGTTCTCTCAAGTATTTTCCCCTTTCCCTCTTGGTGTCCGAGTTTGGTAATGATGAGGTAATGGTTTCCCCTGACTTTTGTGTTTCTAAAAAATCTTTGCCTGTTATGGTGACATTCTGTGCCTCTGAATAAAAATTGTCACCACCAAGGAAAAGAAAGACGTCTTCTAGAGGCTAGAAAACCTCTTGGGGAGTGAGGTGGGTGTGGAGAATAGTGGACACAAGAAGAGACCAGGGTATATATGGTTAGAATGGAGATGCTCACTTCAGGGGCAAAGTCTGGCGGAGCCTCAAGGAGGCAGTAAGACCCCAGGGAGTAATTGAGTACTAGGTGGCAACACTCAGAGCCTCATGAGTTTCTTGTGCCCAGCACATCCCTCAGAGATACAGGGAGATTCCTGGGACTCCCAGCAATGGCACAGGTGGGCTGCAAGAGCCCCAGCAACAGGGGTGAGGGGCCTTAGTGGAGCATCTTGTGGACCCAACATCTGGAGCAGATGAGACCGTGTCCAAGTCAACAGAGGACTTGAGAGTTGGGTGCTGCATCAACCTAAGCCCCCCCCCCCTCCCAGAACATAATCACAACTTTAGGGGGGGAAGGGAAGATCCTAACTGATCAATTTCACTTTTTTCCAAAACCTTAACAGTATGAAGCCTCTAAATAAAAATTGGTTTGTAGACTGAGAGTCTGCCTTCTAATGTGAGGACAAATTTTTCCTTACTAGTT
Organism: Suricata suricatta; assembly: GCF_006229205.1. NCBI lineage: Eukaryota > Metazoa > Chordata > Mammalia > Carnivora > Herpestidae > Suricata > Suricata suricatta. The sequence goes on along the minus strand of NC_043701.1, from coordinate 146,467,444 downwards.
ACAGATACCAAATGTAGATTGTTCACTGTCTTTGGAATGTTCCAGCAGGGACTGGATAAGCCTGTGCTGAGGATGTCTAGTAGAAATATACATGCTGGCTAGAGATTGGCCTCTCTAGAGACTCTGACTGCATGAATGCAAACAGGTGGATAGGTGACAGCTGGCAAGAGGGGTTCAGAGGGAAGCCTGAAATTTTCTGACTCTAAAATGTCCCTTCCAACTACCTAAAACTAATGGTCATTGATTTTATTTCTGACGAAAAAGGCCATAGGAGATACAAGGTTGGTGAAGGGAGACAGAAGATTTTGGAACTGGAGAAGATGGTATTGACAAAGAGAAGGTCTGTGTGGGTCAATGAGGCAGGGTGGCCAGCATACAGACAAGCCTATGGCCTGTGTGACTGAATGGAGTTTGCAGAGTAGAGGGGGCTGGCAGATGTGGGAGCAGGTGTGCTGTATGGGAATGATGGCATGGGGTGTAGACTATAAGGATGATTGATGGAAGACATACGAGGGCATTCATGTCATGGGTCCCAGGAGAGAGGGTTAGTGGGGCGTGCAGTTTGGGAATGACTGTGCGCAGAGCATAAGGTACCCTGTCTTGGGATGGGTTGATGGGTTGGTGGGTTTTCCCTCTGGGAAAGAGTAGCCCCTTTAGCTAGTATTTGGAAATGTACCAGCTTAATTTTAAAAATTATCTAAGTTGGAATTTTGTGAACTTTTTCAATCTGAGGGCATTTGACTTTTGTCTCTTCTGGAATTTTATACTCTGATAAGTATTATCTCTTTTTTTCTTTCATTATGGAATACCTGCTACCTGAATACTAGAAATTCTTAATCTGTCCTCCTTGTCTGTTAGCATCTTTGTCATTGTCATGTTTTTTCATCTCTTTCTCTCTTTTTTTCCTTCCTTCTTTCCTTCCTTCCTTTCTTTCTTTCTTTCTCTTTTGTTTGTTCATTTCTTTCTTTCTTCTCTCTATACTAACTGGGTTATAAGAGACGTTTCATAGTTTGGTTTTCTGAACCATCAATTCTCCTTCATTCTGTTAAGTCTTCTGCTTAGTGCTTTACCATCATTTGTTTTTATTTTAATAACTATACTTTCCAGATTTCTAATTTTTTATATGTTCCTGTTTTAGTTCACAATATCTGATAGTTGATTCACAACCTCCTGTTCTTATTGGATGAATGTATTTCTTCCTTTGTCTCTTTAGGAATTTAAACTTACCAATTTCAATGTCCTTTTAGACAACTTTTTTATTTCCATTTTCTCTGGAGGTTAGTTCTCCCATTTATTGGATTTGCCAACTGTTGTTCCAAGTGTTATACTTTTCTATTTCATTCTCTTAGCTTTTCGGCTCATCTGGTTGTTTTATTTTTTTGGTTGCTATTTTAAATGTTTTCCTTCCAAATTTTCTTCTTACTTCACGGTGGTTTTCCAGGTTCAGCCAGGCTTCCTGTGGTTTGCATCTCAGATCAAAGTCTTATAGAAGGGCTCAGAGATCTTGCCTTCTGAGAAATTGTAACCTCAGTCTCTGAACCTATGAATAGCAGTGAGTAGCACCAAGTTACACAATCCCAGAGGCACCATTTACATGGAATAAAGTGTCAACAGTGCCCTCTCGAATTGTGCAATAAGATGACCCTCATTGCAGCCCATTTCCAATCTTGAGAAATCTCGCCTATCGTCTTCTACCCCTTGCAATTACCACTTTTTTTTTTTAGTAAGGCCCAGAGATAATAAGTCATTTACATAAGAAAATGCTTTGGAGAATGGTCTGAAGTCCATGCTTTTTTCTGCTATACTGTGCTGCAACCCAGAGCTGTTAAAGAAAGCTGTAAAAAACAAGTGGGCCCTTGAAATTTGACATTGAAGGTATTTCTAGGATTAACTGAAAATAGATTCCTAACATTTTTCCACATGTGAAGACAGGAGGCGATGAGCATACACTAGTTGTGGCTTTACTGCCCCCAGATTGCCTCATGTCTGCTGCAATTGCCAGAGTGGCTGAGTCCTGAGAAGACAACCGAGACTGGACTATTGTATATATGGAATCTGGCCTATCGTTTTGCAGTTTCTTCCACAACTACTGAGATTGAGTGTGGCAACTCTCCTTCAGGCAGAGTGTTCCCTGGACTTCAAACAGCCCCAGGGTTGTGTTACATTGTTATTGGATGTGATGTTCCCAAACCATGCTACTTGGAATTCACATCCCTGTAGGCATCTTTCCCCACTGTTCCACAGGGAGAGGACGGAGCCCAGCTGAAGACTTGGCAAACACACACATAAGCTCTTGCACATTTCCTCTTTGATAGATGACCTCATGGGTTCAGTAACCCTGGAAATATTTGATATTGGTGCCACAAGTCCTCAGGGTCACTGGTTTACTGGAGGCCAGTACTTGAAGTCACTCTTGCTAAAATCCCACCACAAGAGAAAAGATCTCAAGGCTACCATGGGGACTGACTGCATGTTCAGCCAATCCCATCTTTGGTAGGAAGGTTCAAATCCCCTCCTTTGGCTAAATCTATTATAGGCAGTAGGAGACCTACCCAGTAGGTTTGTCCCATGCCTAGTTTGGTGCCTGGCAAATAGATGGCTCTCAGATAATAAAGGGGGACACTATAACTCATCATAGTAGAAATATCCATTATTACTATCCAAGAATGGCAAGGGAATAAGGAGCAAAATGGTTCATTTCCAGTGGCTCCAATTCCAAAAGATGAGAATCTGCATGCACCCTGGGTTTCCAAAGTAGGTGGAACTCCTTTTCTAAATGTTTTAGTTCTGGAAAACTTCAAAGGTACTTGGCCAAGCAAATCCTCTCTTAATTTTTAAATCATGTCTATTTTAAGAGAAATGCAAGCTGCCTGTTTCTAATTCACTTATACTTGATTTGTCAAAACACTCTTTTGTAAGAGGTGTTTGTTGTCCAAAAATCTTTGTGACCCTTGTTAGAAACATTGCATCCTAAGGCAGGGAATTGGTTGTGGCCAACGACTTTCAGTCCAAATCCTGATTTCAGCTTCATGTCTCATCTCCCTGGAGAGTTCCCAGGTTCCTAAACAGGGCTGCCTGTCTTTCCCCATCTTTGAGAAGTAGAGATGGACTTTAAAAGAAGAGGCTGTGGTGGTTGTCCTCAGATCCCCAACCAAGTCTTAGAGGTTTGGCTAAAAACCTTGAACACCCTTCCCAGAAGAGAGTAAACACAGCCTTGTGAAAATACAGCATTTGTATTTCTTTGACTTTATGAAGTTTATGTACTTGAAGCGTAGCATGATAGATGAATGTGTTTTTCTGTGGTTACCTTTATTTAGTTTGCTGTATAAGGGTCTATATTCATTCAAATGACAACTAATATGACAAATCATCATTTAAAAAAATATCTGAGAATTGCATCCTTTCAAATATATTTTAAAATCGAGGAAGAAGTTATGTGTAGTGAAATGTACAGGTCTTAAGTGTATAAATTAAAGAGTCTTGACAAATAGTCATCTAACAACTCAGTTAAATTAGGGAATATTTCCATCATTCCAGAAAATTTACTTGTGTCCTCTTCCAGTCATTACTCATAAGAAGCTGCTGTTCTGATTTCTGTCACCATGGTGGGCAGCTTCTCAGATGGGTCATAAGGATCCCCACCTTGGTCTTCATGCCCATGTGTGTTCCTTTCTGCTGGTGTATGGGCTGTGGCAAGTAACTTGCTATCCTTCTGAGATTAGGTTACAAAGAGACTATGACTTCTGTTTTGCTCATCATCTCTTGAGCTCTCCTGGAGCCCCAGTTCTGGGGGAAGCCAACTGACACAGGAGAGGCCTATGAGGAAGGAGAGGCCCAAATGTCAAGGAACTGATGTCTCCCGCCAACTGCCACCAAGCACCTGAGACCTGCCAACAGCCACATCAGTGAACTTAAGAACAGATAGTCTGTCCCCAGTCAAACCTGGAGATGACTGTAGCCCTGGCCAACACCTTGAAGCAACCTTACAAAAGAGTCTGAACCAACAGCATCCAGCCAAGCTATGCCTGGACTCCTGACCCACAGAAGTGGAGATCATACAAACTTTGTTACTTCACACTGATAAGTTTTGGCATAATTTATTATGTAATAATAAATGATTGATACAATCATCATGGATTTGTTTTGCCCTTGAACTTCAGAAAAATGAAATCATACAGTACATATTCTTTTGTGCCTGGCTTCATTTGTTTAATGTCTACAAGATTCATTCATACTACATGGGTAAATAATTCATTCTTTTTCACTGATGAGTAAGTTGCACTGCATGAATATGTGACAATTTATTTTTATCCATTGTCCTGTTGATAAATATTTGGGTCGTTTTAGTTTTATGTTTTTTTTGAATAAAGTTGAATAAAGGTACTATGAACACTCATGTATACATCTTTCTATGAACTTATGTTTTAATTTTTGCTGAGTAAATACCTAGGAATATGCTGCGTCATTGTTGGGTAAACTTAGAAGAAATTTTAAAAAAGCTTCCAAAGCGGCTGTACCATTTTGAACTTCTTTTTGCAAAGTATCTATTCAGGGATTCCTCTACTTGTTTTGTTCATCTTTTTCAAGCTCCTTACATGGAAACTTAGACCACTGATCTTAAATCTTCCTCCTTTTTAATATTAATATCTAAAAGCATAAAAATCTCCCTAAGAATCGTTTAATGACATCCAGCAAATGCTTACATGTAGTATTTTAAGTATCATTCACTTTGAAATATTTCCCAATTTAAAATTTTCTTTTTTCCCTGGTGATAGATTATTTTTAAGTATACTACTTAAGTTTAAAATATTTGGGATTTTTCTATTTATTATTAGGGCTTTCTAATGTCACTATAGTAAGATAATATACTGTGTTATATTTTAATAAATTTGAATTTATGGCCTGGCATGAGGTCTGTCTTGTGAATATTCCAAGTCCACTCAAAGAAAATTTATGTTCTGCAATTGTTTGGTGTAGTGTTCCAACAACATCAGTTAAGTCAAGTTCGTTGTTAATTTTGCTCAACCTTCTATATCTGACTGTTGTTGTTGTTGTTGTTGTTGTTTTTTGTCTTGCTTTCCTACTTATTGAGAAAGAGGTATTAAGATCTCCAACTATATAATTCTGGGATTGTTATGTATTCTTGATGAGTTTACCATTTAATTATTATAAGATTGTACCTCTGTATCTCAGGAAGTACTTTCTGTCTTGAACTCTACTTCTTATTTTACTGTGAACACAGCTTATTTTTCTGTTTGCATAGTGCATATATTTCCATCTTTTATATTTAGCCTCTGTGTATTTGTATTCCAAGGGCATCTCTTGTAGTCAGCATATGGTTGGATCTGTTTCATTTTCCATTCTGTTAAAGTCTGTGTTTTGATTGGAGTGCTTAGTCCAGGCAAATTACATTTATTTGTTTTTTATTTTATTTTATTTTTTAAATATAATTTATTGTCAAATTGGCTTCCATACAACACTGAGTCAGTCCAATTACATTCAATACAATTACTGATAGATTGCATTTAAATCTATCATTTTGTTTTCTAGTTGTTCCAGCCAATTGTTTTACTTCTATGTTCCAGATTCTTATCTCTCTTTTTTTTTTAGCTAATTGAATTTTATTGGGTATTCCATTTAAAAATTGTTTTTACTCTTTAGTTATAAATGTTTGTATTTATTTAAATGGTTTTTCTATGAATAATGACATGCATATTCAACTTACCTTAGTCTACATAGAATTAGTATAGTAACTTCATGTAAAGTATGAGAACCTTAAATATTGAAATTCCATTCTTTTTGTGATTATCACCACAAATATAATGTGATGTAGATAATAGAATAGATCATATAAAGATACATAAAGAGGATATAGAGCTATCATTTTGTTTTAACTAGCATATATGTTTAATTGAATAAAAATATATATATTTAAACTTTATTTACTTATATTTGAAAGAGATAAAGAGAGAGAGAACACAAGCAGATGAGGGGCAGAGAGAGGGAGAGAGAGAATACCAATCAAGCTCCACACTGTAAGTGTGGAGCCTCACTTGGGGCTTGATCTCATGAGCCATGAGATCATGACCTGAGTGGAAATCAAGAGTTAGATTGTTTACCAATTGAGCCACCCAGGCACCCTTATATATGGTCTTTTATGAAGACTATAAAGATTTTAAATTTTTATTATATATTTTTATTTGATATTGTATACTTATATATGTTTTATATCATTTAACAAAGAACTAAAATATATGTTTTTATGAAGATTATATTTTATTTTTATAAAAGAATATATGATTAGTTGAAGCAAAACTGATAACACTATTCTCTCTATATTTACTATGTATAAGGGTATAAAATTTATGATGATAATAACAAAGAATGCACTTATAGATATATTTTAAATATATTGGAATTTTATATTTATATACAACAAAGAATGAAATTATATACATTATGTATATAATTTGCTAGTTTTTTTAATTTTTTATTGTTTCTTTATTTTTGGGAGAGAGAGAGACAGACAGATTGAGTGGGGGTGGGCAGAGAGAGAGGGAGACACAGAATCTGAGGCAGGTTCCAGGCTCTGAGCTGTCAGTACAGAGCTCAATGCAGGGCCCAAATTCACAAGCCATGTGTGAAATCATGACCTGAGCCAAAGTCAGATGCTTAGCCAACTGAGCCACCCAGGTACCCCTGTTGCTAGTTTTTTAAATTATACTTTCTAGTTTTTGACATAAATATTATATAATTATAAATCTATCTATCCCATTTCTGTTACTCTTCTTTTCCAGATACAGAATTCTATCCATTTTCTTATCCCTTCAGCTTGAAGAACTTTATTTAGCATTTCTACTGGTTATAGATTCTCTGAGATTTCCTTTATGTAAGAATGTCTTTATTCACTCACACTTCTGAAATATAGTTTTGCTGGATATAGAATTGTGGATTGACACTCTTTTCCCACCCAGCATTTACAAGATGTTTCATCATCCTCTGGCTTCTATAGTTTTAATAAGTTAGCCGTCATTTTAATCATTGATCTATATCTGTAATGTGTCCTTTTTCTTTATCCGCTTTAAAGATTTTCCCACTATCTTAACTTTTCAGCACATCAACTATAACTGGTTACATGTGATTTTCTTTGTATTTATCTTGCTTGTGGTTTGCTGAACTTCTTGAATCTATAGGTTTATTTTCCACCAAATTTGGGGAAGTTGGGAGTATTTTCTTCCACATCCTCTCTTCTAATTTCCTTGAATTCAAACTATACATACACTAGACTTCTTGATATTATCCTACAGGTGACTGAGGATCTGTTATTTTTTTTTTTCAGTCTTTTTTTCCTTTGGTCTTCAGATTTGAAATTTTCAATTAATCTGCAACCACATTTAATGGCTCATTCTTCAGAATACTTTAATATTCTGTTATTCCTATCAAATGTATTACTCATTTTAGATACTTTAATTTTCACTTCCAGAATTCTCATTTACCTCAATATGATTATATTTTTAAGTCCTTAAAAATATTTGTAACAGTGACTTTAATGACCTTGCCTGTTATTCCACATCTGAGCCACCTTGGATTCTCTTCCTGTTGTATCTTTGCTGCCTCTATTATGAAACACATTTTCCAGTTTTTTGATAATTGGTCATATTTTCCATCTGCTTCACATGTAAGAATTTTTTATGAAACAGAAGGCATGAGTGGGGAGAGGGGCAGAGAGAGAGAGAGAGAGAGAGAGAGAGAGAGAGAGAGAGAGAGGGAAAGGCAGAGAATCTTAAGCAGGCTGCATGCTCAGCACAGAGCCCAATGTGGGGCTTGATCTCATGACCCTAGGATCATGACCTGAGCCAAAATCAAGGGTCAGATGCTCAAATAACAGCCTCCCAGGCTCCCCACATGTAAGAGTTTTTGTATTGAGTGTGGCCATTTTAGGTGATGCAGGGTGTCTGAGTTGTATAATTTTTCTTCATAGAATGTTCAATTTGGTGGGCAGTTGAATCACTAGCAGAACTTTTCTGTTCTGTCAGGCTTGGTTTTGGTCTCTGTTAGGGGAAGAGTATAAACGCTGTTTTGTTTGTTTGTTTGTTTGTTTTGATTTTGAACCTAAGTTCTTAACTTAGTTCTAGGCAAGGACCTTATTCTAGGCTGTGGTCCTTACTCTTAGGTCTGACCTTTCTGTTTCTCAGGTGAATGTTTGAGACAGACTTACCTTTGACTTTGGCTGGCTGGAACTCTGGAGACTGTAGCTTTGCACAACCTTGTGTCTTTACTTGGTTGTCAGCTCCTTGGTATGTGATTACCTCCAGGCCATCTGGAGTTCCATCTTACCATATTCACAGCCTGGACCTCACAAACAACCTATGGATGATCCCCATCCAGACTTCTGGGGCTCACTGAGAAACTCCTTTTCCTCCACTGCTCTGCCTCACATATTCTAGCCACTTCAGTAGCATGAAGCTCCTGATTCTCTCATTTATGCCTTCTCAGCTTAGTGAAATATTTTCTGCTTGAAACCCACCTCTACCTTTTTGCATGATGGTTGAAAGTTGCTTCCAGGCAGAAAACAGGATGAATGTGGAGCTCACCTCATGTGATTCACTTACATATCACTGGTCTGCTCTTTCTTTAGTTTAACACTTGAAAAAAGTTTCGTCTTGTATTTTGTTCAATTATGGGAAGACAAATTTGGAACCAGTTACTCAGTGATGATCAGGAGCAGAAATCCTAACTAATCATTATTATATTTTGGTTCAAGATTTCAATACTTTTTTTTCTAACCATTTCTACTTGCCTTACAGTTTTGGCTCCTTGACATTTCTTTTTTGAGAGAGGTAACTCTGTAGCTCAGATGTGAGCTACTGGAAAGGTAGTCAGTGTTGTGGGAAGAACATGGACTTTGAGAAAATCTAATTTAAGGTCCTAATTTAGTCACTTACAGGATTATGATTTTAGACCAATTAACTAATCACTTTGAGTTCTAGTTTTCTCATATAAAAATGGGGCAGTAATAATATGAATACTGGTGCTCATAACATAAATACAGAAGGCTAATTCTGTGATGGAAAATTTTCTAAGTGCTTTAAACTTGAACATCTTTATAAGATAGACATAATGATATGTGTGATGGTCAAGTGGCTCTGGGGTTTGGGAAGAGAAAAATGAAAGATTTGGGGCCTTAGGTGGGATCTGACAGCCCCTGTGACCAATCTTCTCCTGAGTGTTATCACTTGATGCTCAGTCCTCATTGTGGTCATCCCATTCTGTTCTTGCCATCAACTTGGGGAATTATATGCCTCAAGCATGAATGAGTGAATGACTCCTAGATGTGGGCAAACTGATGGGCTATGAACATTACTTGCTAGTTTTCTACACAAATATATTGGCTACAGTATTAGACCCATTACATTAGTGATAAAACTAATATTTTTAGAGTGATTAAATGTTTCAATTATTAAAAATTTGAGGTAATAAAGAAATTATAGAAGATGGGACTGAATAAACAGTTCTTGGGTTAATGAATTTTGTTTTCTTGTTACTTAAGCAAAGTAGAGATTAGTAGTTTTATTGACCAACATTGTTGAATGTTAAACCTTGTATCAGTCAGTACAGTCTAGGTTACATTTTCAGTAACAAATAATTCCTAAATTTCATGGATTTAACACAACCAACTTTGTTTTTCATTCATATAACATGTCAGATCTAGGGCAGAAAACTATACTCATTATAGTTTTTCAAGGATGTGAGGTTATCAAGACTACTTTTCTACATTGGCTTTCATAAATACTGAGACAGAGGAAAATGAACAAAGCATTTTTTGTAATCTTTTAAGGGCTTCCATACATTTCCTTGTCCAAGCAAGTCATTTAGCCACATGTCACTTTACATTTGGGCAGGGAAACAAGTTTTAGCATGTACGTGTGGTGGAAAGGTGGAATATTTGTAATGACCCTATTGACTATACTGTCTTTTTATGAGTTTCATTGAACCAGCTTGAAACAGGTCAGTCACAATTTCATTTAGTAACACCTAATATTCCCAGGTGCCTTTGCTAAGGATTTATAATCCCTTAAAATGGCTATTTGTCTCTTTGATATATGGCCTAGATCTCATCTTTAAAACTTTTATAACCAATAAGAATGTAATTTCAGCCAAAGTCTATGCCCAGCTCCATTTTTCTAACGAAGATTTTTTAAACCATAAAGTTACATTTTAACCAATGAGAAAAGATGCAGCAAACACAAAAAGCTGAAACTTTTGTCACAAAATTAAGACTGTGTGTTTTCTTTGGTTTCTAATTTCTTAGAAACTTTCATAAATAATGATTATAACTTCATGTAAACCTATATATATATTTATTTTATATTTATATTATATATATTTATATTATATATAAATTTATTTATATATAAGTTCAACAAAATTTTTCTGCCATCAATAATGGTCACTAAGTTTTCTTACATTGTATATATGATAGAAGTATGAGAGAAGTAGTTCAAACCTACTGATAGGTGAGATGTAGGATTCATAATTTAATAAGTAAGTTTTTCCATCAGAAAGAGCCAGACTAAACTGCAAACCACACAGTGAAAAATGAATTGATTTGAGGGTGTCTGGAAAATAAATCTTGAATGTTTGCTTCAGTTTAAATATTTCAGTAGTACCTACCCACAGAGCCCCCAGGTCCTGGTTTTAAATACATGAATTTCATGGACATGCTCCTGAAAATACTTGTTATTTGGGACAAACATTGTTTTGCTGGTCTCACCACACCTGGTCGTAAGCACTATTAATATAAGATTATAGAAAGAGATTCATTTATAGAGAAGCATGCAACAGTCATGAAATCTGTGGATTCTATGTCAAGGCCAAAAATCTACTCACATTCCCAGTCTCAGCAGATTTATGCATACTTTCATAGGTTCCCAGCTAGGAAAATTTGATGGTCATTTTAGGATCCACAGCCTCTGGGATATTCACATTTATTAGGTAGCATCATTTCAAACACCATAAAAAGATCTCTGTCCTTCTTTTTTGATAGTGATTTTATCAGTAAAAATGCTATTTCATTCCTATAAGTGCTCATATTCTTCATATCACCACTATAAATAATCAGCTCTGTTTTCCTTCTGCCACTATTGTAACCATTCGGATATCATAAACCTGTATGCTGTAGCTGGCTTTTCCTTTGTTTCTACTGATAAGGGAGGCTACTTATGGACATGATACCATGTTACTGACTCTCCAAAATCTTCACTTCATGCACAGTCTTTTAGGATAAGAAAGTTAAGCCAAAAATAAGTAACAACAAAAAAGTTCTGTCCTGGACAAGATGCATAGACCTGTTTCTCCTTGTTCCTTTACACTGAAGACAATGATAAATGCTGAAAACAATGAAGAGTCAGCCAAAGGAAAATTTTGAAAGGTGGAAAGGAGAAGGCAAATTGGTTTAGGAGTCTCAGAGTGGGAAGAACAACATGGCAGTGGGTCTTGCAACCCCTTTATAGGAAAGAAGAAGGAGATCCAGGCCCAGTATTTCTCAGCAGCCAGCCTGGTAGCAGAAGTCAGCCCTGGTGGGCTTGTCTCCAGGTGGGGGTCCTTCCAGACACTACATCAGGCAAGCTCTGCTGAAGAAGTGCTCAGAGAACGCATTTTTTTTCCCTACTGTGTCCTAGACTCTCCTCCCCCAAGAGATCCCAGAAAGCCTTGCAGCACTGGCAGAGAGATCCCAGCCTGACATGCTCCCAGCTCTGGAAGCATCTTTGTCCTCTCAAGTTCAAGGCTCCTGTCCCCCAGTGAGAGACACTGAGGTGCAGAGTGGCACCAGCAAGAGGATCCTTTCACAAAAAACACCTGACCCGGAGTTGCTTTCCATCTACCATAAGCAAGAGACATCTCTCCAAAATGCAGTCCAGAGACTTCTTTTGTTCACATAGTGTTCTGGGAAATTCCTTCTTCCCTTTAGAAAACAGTGGGAGCCTCAGGAAAAATGAGATAAACCAAAATAATACCACAAAGACCCTGGAAATTATATCATCATTGGAACCACAGATGACAAAAATAGGCCAGGCCTTTGGGCTAACTCTAAACAGAGACCCTGCCTGCTAAGAAAAATGTTTAAGTAGAATCTAGAGTGTTAGAGTAGCCAACATGCTCAGGGTACACTCTAAGTCATCCATTATAGTGAGAACCTGGACAATCACAACCTGAATGAGAAAAGACAACCAAATGACCTTAACATTGAGAAGAATCAACTGTTGGACTCATCTGACAAATATGTTAAAGCAACCATCATAAAAATGCTTCCATAATCAATTATGAAATTTTCTGAAACAAATGGAATAATAGAACATCTCAGCAAACCAATAGGATTTTTTTAAAAGAACCAAATAAAAATTATGGAATTGAAAAATACAGTAACAGAAATAAAAAAACCTACTAGATGAACTCAGTGCTGGAGTGGAGATGGTAGAGGGTAGAATTGATGAACTTGAGGACAGCTCAATAGAACTTACTCAATCTGACAACAGGGATAAAATAGACCCCCCAAAAATGAGCAAAGCTTAAGAGCCCTATTTGTCCTTAATGGAAGCTCCAATATTCTTATTACTGAAGTTTCAAAAGAAGAGAAGAAATGGGCAGAAAGTCTTTGAAACATTGGCTTTAAAGCTTTTTAAATTTAGCACAGATTTACAAATCTGAGCAAACTCAAAACAAGATAAACTCCGATAAATCTGTGCCAAGACACATCATAATTAAGCTTTTGAAAATTAAATGGAAAGACCTTGAATCAGCCAGAGAGAAACAACACATTTCATATAGAGACCACCAATTTGATTAAAAGCAGGATTTTCTTCTTGAACCCTGAAAACCAGAAGGAAGTGTCACATCATTTTTCAAGTATGGGAAGAAAAGAAGTCAACTGTGAATTCCATGCCAAGAAAAGTTCCTTCAGGAATGAAAGAAAAATGAAGATACCCTCGTACAAAGGAAAACATAAACGAATTTGTCATCAGCAAACTCGTGGGGGGAGGGGGAAAAGGGAAAGAGGTGATGGGCATGGAGAAGGGTACTTGTGGGGAAGAGCACTGGGTGTTACATGGAAACCAACTTGACAATAAACTATAAATAAAAATAAATAAATAAAATAAAAATAAGTAAATATATATAAAGTTAAGAAATTATTATCACCTCATATGTGATATAAACTTTCTTTTTTAAAAATGATTTGACACTGTTGGGTTTTTGTGAAGACAGTGAAAGTGCTTTGAAAGCTGTAAATCTTTATGTCAAGTATTATAACTAATAAAAATAAATCATAATAAACAACAAAAAAGAAATGCTTCGAAGGAAAGCTTTTGAAACAGAAAGTAAATGATCAAGAAAGGAATCTTGAAGAGTCAGGAAGATAGAACAATAGAAAAAGCAGAAACATGGGCACATGTTATAGACTCTCTTTCTCATGACTTTTACAAATTCTATTTGATTATTGAAATAAAGGCTACAGCACCATCTAACTCTCAAGACAGTGGTACTTAAAAGAAAGAGTCTGAGCACGGCAGGAGGCGTGCAGGCAGACTCACCATGGAGCCTTCCTGACCTCTACCATGACTTGGAGTCAGTGCGGGCCCACACCCTCAGCACAGAGAAAGGCTAAGAATCAAACACTATAATGAAAACAGAGCTAAGAAAGCACAAATTTAAATCCTTGGGTTAGTTTTTTGGTAACCTTTGTGTAATGCGATTGATCAATTTTAAATCATTGTAACATTTTATAAGTTTCTTTTTTAATTTTAAGATTTCTTAAGAGTTAAGATTTTCTTAAGAGAATTGGTCATATTGAACTTCTGATTTTAACTGAATGATAAGAAGTGTTTACATTTGCTATATTTAAATACTTAGGGAGATTACATTTATTAAATGATATATATGTTGTGTGAACTAAATAGTTGGAGGCATGTTTGTTTAATGTTTAACGAAAACCTAATTGTTTGATATACTCACACAGTAAATAAATTGGACATTATCAAAGTGCAACTTGTAGGAATATTATTTCTTATGCTCTAAAGCTTCTCAATTTTTTTGTTTTTGAGGGAGAGAGTACAAGAGAGGGAGAGGGGCACAGGGAGAGAGAGACAGAGAGAGAGAGAGAATCTTCAGTGGGCCTCATGCTCAGCCAGGAGCCTGATGTTAGGTTTGATCCCACAACCTTGGGATCATGACCTAAGCTGATATCAAGAGTCAGCTGCTCAACCAACTGAACCACCTAGGTGTCCATTTCAAATATTAAATGATTTATCAATAAGGTGAAACCAGATAATCATAATTCTCATCACTATTATTTCCATGGCATTTATTGGTCACCTCTTTTGTGCCATTAGAGGCAATTGGAACACTTCCCTCACAAGAGAGAGCTGGTCACCACTAAGAGTTTTCTAGCAAGGGTTGCTCCACTCCAGCGTGGAGGTCTTTAACCCTGCCACTGTGCTTCTCAGGCTTTAGTGTCATCATCAATAGAATGGAAATTAATAGATAAAATAATATGATATAATGCATTTGACTCAGTGTTTCCAGGAAGTACACGTAGCTAACACTTGTTAAATATTTACACTAGTGACTACCACATGGTTAGTACTCCAGGCATGTTACTTACTATCATTATTCATTATTATTATTAACAATAACTGCTGGGAATCTAGGAAGACTTCTCAAAAGAGGTGACACGGAAGTTGGATTGTGGAGGGGAGTAGCAATGTTTTCAGTGTGATTTAATAGTGAGAAGGGCATTCTAGGCAGAAGGAATAGCACACGGACAGGTCCAGAGACAGGAGACACATGTGGCCTTCATGGAAAAACAGAGGTTGGGTACTGATGGCTCAGGCACGGAGGGAGAAGAGGCCAAGGGCCCTTGGAGGCCAGGTGCTGGGAGGCCACAAATGGCGGCCGGGGTCCATAGACTTAGCCCCACAGACCAGAGTCCAAAGACCTCCATTAGAGTCACAGATGTCTTCTCAGAGGGGGGCATACTCTATGAATATTTAGTTACTCTGTGGCTTCGTGTTTATCTTTTTTTTTTTTTTTAAAAAAGGCTCTTTTATAATGGTAGTTTGCATTTGGAAGACATTTTAATTGATTCAGATTTTGGTTTCATTAAGGCAGGGTCCTGACTAGGGTGCCTCAAACTAAGATTCTTGGTCACCCAGAAATTTTGAACCAAAGTCTTACGGAGACTTTCTCCCCTCTCCCTTCTCCCTCTCCCTCTCCCTGTACATAGAGTCATCCACACCCATATGTCTAGGCTAAGATAAGGGGCTGTTTTCTCCATACTGCCAGGCTTGTTAGATCACACACACACACACACACACACACACACACACACACACACACACACAGATTTATTTTTTACTTTTTTTCAAGGGGACAGCACATTTTTATAAGCTCCAGAAATATGAACGCATGTGTGGGCAACGAATACATGTGGGCAAGGGCCAGTTTTGCGGTGTGACAGCTGTCCAGCCCTCTGGGCTCCACATTGAGAGGCTCTCTGGACACCGTTGAATGCTGTGCTGTTACTATCCGGAGATTCTCAGTGACTTTTGTACAAAGTCCCCTGCATTTTCATTTTGCCCTGGGTCCTGCAGATTATGCATCCCACCCTGTGCAGGGGCACTGATTATTAGCTTACTCTCCTCATTGGCAGATATGAAACCTGAGGTTTAGAGATGCCCATCATCTTCATTCGGAAAGTGGAAGATGGTTGGGGCCAGCCTGGCTGACGCCTTTTTATTGTGCGTGGAGGTAGCCAAGTGCTGTATTTGAGTTTGGGGGAGAGATATAATTAGTTCCAACAGTTTTCCTTGAATCAATAAATAAACGTTCCCCTAACCAGGAGAGTCCCTTCCAAGAGGTTCCTGCTGTGGGCTTTTTGAGGCCTTTTTCCAGCAACTGCTAATGTCTCCATACCTCCCACCCAGGATTCTGGATCTGGGACTGGCCAGGGTTTGGTCTGCTGAACCCAGAGTCAGCTGGTACTGAGGGGAGGGGGAGAGCCAGCTTAGGTACTGACTGGTGTAATACCTTGAGCATTTAAGGCGGAAAATGCTTGGATACTAATGGTCTCCATCTACACTGCTGTCCTGGGTGCCCAGAGTGGCTGGCTGCCATCCCACATGTGGAGGCTAAGACATGGGGCTACATAATATGAGCCACCAGGTCACTGCTAGTGATGGGGGCCTGCAGAGACCCCTGCTCTCTGCCCGACTCTCACTCCAGGAGGCCCCCCCGCCCCACTCTCCTCTATCAGATCCCTTATGAGAGCAGGTTCATGTCACAGTGGGCCAGTCCTAAGCAGGTGCTCGAGAAGCCGCCCACCCCGAACCCAGGGCCGCTCTGACAGTAAGAAGGGTCTTCCTTAATGGAATTGCTCCAGAATGTGTCAGCTTGGCTGGATTGAGCAGAATTTCCCAGAATTCATTTTCAGCTATGTTTCGGGATAGGGTGAGTCCTGGGAAGATCTCTGGAGACCAGGAAGTTCCTCTGGGAAGTGGCACAGACATCCGTTGCTGCTGACTGCTGATTCATCCTGAGGACAAGTGTGTGTGCCTAACCTTGCGATGGAGGGCCCAGGACACCCTTGTCACCAGGTCCAAGGCCACGAGAGGGACACAGTTTTGGTCCCAGCTCCCAGCTGGCCTGCCTGTGCCCTTCTCTTCCTGACAGTCTGCTGCATGGACGGAAAACTCAAGCAACGTCTGTGAAGACAGCAGCCTTGCAGGGACAGTTTAGCCAAACTGCCTTCAATGACTGGGTTAGGTCAGTCCCCTGCACCAAAGCACATATCTCTTACTGGTTCTGCTTCTCTGAGTGAACCCCAATGACAGGCTTAGATTTCATGGGAATCAGGCTCTCTGTAACTTGCACTTGTGGGCCCTAACTTGACCTCTGGGTAACTGAAGAAACAAGTCTGTTCTCTCCTCTGCATCAGACTTTCCACTGCACCTGCTCTTCTCCAGCCCAGAGACCCACAGGACCTTCATATCACCTGCTGAGGAATGTCTGAGCCATCTCCAAGCTGGTGCCCAGTCTCGTTGTCCTGGGAGGGAACACTCACAGCTGGACCTGACTGTCCAGGTGAGGCCTTTGCTTTCTTAAGTCCTTATCGCAGAGTCTTCCCACAGAGTTCTGACAAAACAAGTATCAATGACCCCTAGTTCCTGCCTGAATTCATAAGAACTCGTTCTTTCTCCTGACTGCAGGAGAGAGTGGCCCTGGGAGAAATCCAACACACTCTGATCTTGTTTGGTTTTCCGCCTACAGGCTGAATGCCAGGCCAGGCTGGGCTGCTTCTGTCTCGTTATCACTCACCAGGCATCTCGGGCCTGGCAGGCCGTCTGCTAGCCTCAACACCACCCTTTGTGGGTTCTGGCTGCAAGGGGACTGTGAGGGCCTGGCAGTGCCCACTTGCCCTTTGCCTTGCTCCCAGGGTGGACACAGAGTAGAGCCACTTAGCTGGTTGAGGTTAATGCACCTGGTTCTCTGCAGTTAACTGGCTTCTGAAGTCAGTGAACATTCCAGACCTCTCACCTTACCCCATGGCTCAGGGCTCTGACAGATGTAAAGAAAGGACTAGAAATGGACCTGTCTGTTTGATATGTTCCTTCAATGCTCTCATCCAGGGCCTCACTTATCTGCCCAAAGAAACTGTTCAGCTTTTGGTTCAGGCTTTTTCATGCAAACAATTAGGCAGTGAGACTATTGCGTGACAACCTATGTCTGGATTCCCCCCTCCAAAAAAGCCAGTCAGCCCCCGCCCCCAATCTAGACAGAGGCTAAACCCTTGTCTACCCTTGGTCTACCCAGACTCCTTAATTTCTAGCCATAAACATACACTGTCTACACTTGTTACGCCCACTGCCCCTTAACTCCTGTGATTTTATAAGTCTTGTAACCTTGAAGCAAAGATCTCTTCATGGATAACCAATCCCAAGGAAACTCAAAAGGTATTTTGGGGATCCCAGAAAAGAAAGATATAAGCTACAATTGAGGCCTTAGAGGTTGACTCATGCATGTTTAGTATTGCTATAGGCACTGATTTTGGGTCAGGCACTGTTGGGAATATCATCGGCACTGATAGTGGCATCTGTGACTGCATGTGTCTGTCCCCAGACAATTTCTGTGGGGACAGTTACAGGCAGGTATATAGGATTTGCTTATAGATTTCTGTGAGCTTCTAAGATCTAAATGAGTCTGAAAGACTGGACCTCAAAACGGAACTAGCCCTTCTTTGATCTCCCAGGAACAAGAACCCAGGACCCCTCTGAGGCATAGAAAGTGTCACTTCAGGCACCTTCTGGGAGTTCTTTTGAACACTGTGTGAACTGCACCTCCCCCCACCTGTGGTTCCAGATTGGCTTAGAGATTCCTCAAGATGTGAAGTGAAAAGCCAAGAAATCAGTTCCTCCTACTCCTTCAGCTGGGGTGGCCATTCTCCCTGAGGGCTGGAGAACTGGCATCTGGGAAGCTGACATCATCACCCCCCACATTCACTCTAGCTCCTCCTAGAGTCTGACACCACATTTCGGCTGAGCCCTGCTAGGCCCTGCTGATCTCTGATGCCTCTTCCTTCTCCATCACCTCTCCTGTCCCTTTCTCCTGCCTCCCTTGCCTGGGCTCTTCTGCAAGACGACAAAAGTTTGGTCTCAAATTCTAGTGCTCCTAATCCCCTCACCATATTTGGTCTGCCCCCCTCATTTGTCCTGGAAAATGCATCAGATAATATCCAGTTGTTTTTCTGTCCCAAACCAACCAGGGGACCCCCTTCATGACATAATAGCTTTGGGGGCTCTCCTACCTTTTTAAAATTTTTATTTATTATTTTTGAGAGAGAGGGAGTGCATGTAAGGGACAGGCAGAGACAGAGGGGGACAGAGGATCCAAAGCAGGCTCTGTGCTGAGAGCAGCGACCCTGACATGTGGCTTGAACTCACAAACTGTGAGATCGTGACCTGAACCAAAGTCAGATGCTCAGCCGACTGAGTACCACTTTGAACTGAGTGTCTTTGGCAAGTAAATGATGCCTTTGCACTTTCATTAAACGGAGAAAATTGTTGATGATGATTCAAGGATGCTGGACTCTGTGGGGGTGATTTATGAAGGTATCTGGTGGAGGCCGGCACCTCGTCGGTATCTTGTACATGTGGGACCTCTCTTCCTCTGTTCTTACTGTGCTAGTTCAACCACAGTCACTCAATAATTGTCCCCTTGTGTCCTTGGCCAGGAGCATTACTCTCTTCTGGGCAGGGAAGCCTGGGGCCCAGTGGCCTCCAGCTTCCTGTTCATGGACTCTTGGGTGTGTCCAGGGCTCTTGGCCCCACTGAAGTTCCCTCCCCGAGAGGCCATCAAAACAGAGAACATGACTCCTAAAACAATTCTCCCATGAGGTGCAATGGTTCCAGAAACAACTTACCACATTTCATAGCAAAGTTTACTCTGTAGTCAAAGTTTAAGTAACAAAACAGCCATCCCTACCCTACACTGCTAAAGCTTGTGATAATAAGGCAGTGATTTCTTTAAAAAATTGTGTTGACATATTTCTCTTCCTGTCCAAAAAAAGAAAGGAGAGAAAGAGAAAATATAAATGCAGTTTTTGCCCACGCTCAGGAGAAAGCCCGAGACCGTGTTTCTCCTCTAGTCAGCAGGATTTCTGGGTTGTGATGTTTGTGGTCCGAGGACAGGGCCTTGGGGAGCTGAGTACCTTCCAGAACTCTTGTCTTCAATGAGAAAAGGGCAATGGGAACCAAGAACAGGCATGGATGGATGCCGACCCAGGATTCGGGAACAGCGTCTCCAGCTGGAAGGGCCTGGCACTAGGAAATAGGGCCTGGCATCTCCTGAGCCCTGCAACGGGCACACATGTGGCCTGGGACAAGTGATGGGCCTTCTCCAACCCTCTGTTTTCCCCTCCGTGAAAGGGGTCTCCACAATCGTTGTGGGATCTGGGAGTAGATGTCTGGTCTTTTTTTTTTTTTTTTATCCCACTGGAGAAAATGGGGGCCAGGTACTGTCCCTGTTTTTGTGGCTTTTTCCTGCCCCCTGCTCACCACCACTCATGAGACCTCAGTAGCCATGGCAGCCGGAGGAAGTTCCAGCAGGTCAGCCCATAAACCTTGCAGGATCTGCCGAGGAGGTGAGCTAATAGGCAGAGGCCTTCCAAAAAGGGCCACTGTTAATAAGCTCGTGCCATGGGCCAGGCACACACTTCATCCTCACGACAGCCCTGCAAGGCCAGCGCGGAAAATCAGGTGGAGGGAAACTCATTCACATGCCCAAGGCATCCAGCCAGTGGGTGCAGAGGGCCCTCACCACTTCCTGAGCTGCCTACTCTGGACGCAGCAGAAGGCCCACCCCCAACAGAGACCCTGGGGACAGTGCCTGTGTGCGATCCCGCTGCAGACAGCCTGGCCACTCAGTCTGCACTCCACTTTGGTTCTTCCCTGGGGCCAGAAGCTAGAAATTCCTGAGTCCTGAGGGCACTGTTGTTCAGAGCTCTGCAGTTATCTTGAGCAGGAATCCTCACAGTGATCTCCAAAAGACCTGAGATGTTGCTGACTCCTTATTTCGTGGTTTATGCATCACACAGATAGGGAACGGAGCCCCAGAGACATTCAGTGAGAGTCCAAGGTCACCTGACATGTGAGCCAACCCAGCCAAGCTTTGTTGCAAAACCTGATGGACGGGCCCTCCCAGCCCTACATGGGTGCAGAGCTGATGTCACCAAGCTACTGTACTACTGGGAGAACCTAACCAGCAAATCGCAGCAGCAATGCCCACCTCCCCTGGCTGTGGAGACGACTCGCCCAGCTAAGTGTGGAACATAAACTACACAGTGCCCGGCATGCAGAAGGCGTTTGAGACATTAGCAACTAACGCATGTATTGTCTTTATCCCGCGGCAGGCTCTGGTCCACGGGCACTGACTTAATTTCTCCACGTGTGTCTGTGAGGCAGGCACTGTGGTCATCTCCAGGTGACAGAGGACACAACAGAAACTCGGCACAGTGGGCTTGTCCGGGGTTCTGGGGGATGGGTCTGTGCTCCGGCAGGCCGGTTTGAAGGCTCTCTCTTTCTCCCTTGGAGCCTGGAGACAGACTGGAGGAGACCCAGCCTGGCAGGGTGGAGGAAGGGCCTTTCAGGGCAGAATGCCACCTGAGGGAGGGCCTGGAGGGGAGAGGATGTGGTGCATTTTAAAGCTGACACATTTCACGTTGGAAATCCTCCCCTGACGCTCTCCAGATGCAGGAAGCGGTTGAAGTGTACATTACTCAAAAGCCATCCCAGGAGAATAACCTGACACTGAAACCGAAGGGAAAGCAGGCTGAGTGGGGGCACGTTTACCCGCCATGCGAGGGCCATGTCGTGTGCAGACGGCCTTCGCCAGCAGCTTGGGGAGGTCCTTCTGACGGTTGCGCTGTCCATGTGCACTCGTCAGATGATTTTATCTTCGCAGTTCTGAGATACGACAGGGCAGGCCAAGGAGGCAGAGCCCACCCAGGACTACGCATCCATATGCCACAGACCCTGATTATGCCTTGTGAGAGGGAGTGTTTTTAAAAAAATCTCCAACAAACAATATTCTGGTTTTCATTCTCAGCCAACAAGTATCCCAAGCTGGCCTGGTCCTCTGGGCCCGGGACCCCAGCCACTCAGCCCTCCTCACTGAGGCGGGAGATGTCAGGGGACCTACACTCCACCTCCAGCTGCCCAGGGTGGGTGGGCAAGTGCCAGGCCACTGCTCAGCAGACCTGTTGTCACTGGGGTCTGGCACACTCCAGCGTGGCACACTCTGAGGGGGCTGGAGCTCTGGGGTTGCTGCTGCCTGTCTGGATGGCCCAGCTCAGGTGGGACCACAAGTTCGATGGGCCTCAGTTTCCTCACTTGAAAGGCAAGGAGAGTGATGCTTCCCTGGAGGATTGCTGGGAGGCTGGTCCGGGGGGCAGAAGAGGAAGTGGGAACCCAGGTGTTTGGTGTCTGAGAGAGGAAGGAAGCAGAGAACAAGGAGGGAAGCTGCGAGATGGAAGAAAGGGGCGGCAGTGAGAGGTGAGGAGTCTTACTGGCAGGGGTGGGGCTTGTAGGAGGAAATGGCTCCTGTTGGGGACGTGGCTTCTCCAAGGTCAGTAGGGGGCACCACCATCCAGGAACAGGTGTGTCAGAGACCTGGTGATCCCTGGTACCTTGTTCTCCCTGCGGCAGAGGCCACACCTCACTCTAAGTGAGCTGCCCCTTCTTCAACCTCCACCCCCCCTTGGATTTCTTATTGCTTGTGGGATGCAGAAAAATTCCTACCCCTGGCCAGAGTCTATTTGTGGACTTCCCAGCCTTCCTCTCTTGCCTCCTCCCCCACACTGTTTCTCTTCAGCCGCCCAAACCTTTTCTTGCCCGAATTATCACCACATGGCCACCTGCCCCAGGGCCTTGACACATGCCGTTTTCATCACTCAGTTCTTCTTCCTTCTCCTCTTCATGTGGTTTTCTCTCATCCTTCAGATTCTTGATGTCCCTGACTAGGAACAGTCTTAAAGTGTGTTGTTATACATGCACGCAGCAGACACAGTGCATTATGGCATTTTCCACAGTTGCACTTTTTTATCTTGGGGAGGAGGAGAGGTCCTTTTTGGGTTTAATATCTGCCTCCTTCTCTCACTAGAAGGTGGTCTTCATGAGGGAAGGAGCTCTTGTGCCCCCAGGCCCCATGCCAAACACAGGAGGAGGTGCTGAGTGCCAGACCATTGGGCCCATGGGGTCTTAATTAAGTAGTCAGATTTTATAGCTTTTGACCATCTGAGAGGAGTGGCTTTCATGTAACGATTGTGTTTCTGCGACATGGCGTGTGCAGAAAGTCAGCCCCTCTCTGTTCTGGATACACCTCTGGGAGTCCAGGGAAGATGTGAGGATTCCTGGTTTGTGTCGGAAACAGAAGCAGGAGGCAAGAAAGCTGCTGAAGGAGGCCTTCCCGGTTAGGGTTCCCGAGAGTGCACACTTGAGCTGTGGCTGGGGTCACTCCCTCTTGTAGCAGAAACGTGGGGACACTCTGTGACACTGTGAATTACAGGCACGGAGTCATGCCTGTCTCCTCCTTGAAGTGGGGCCTGAACCATAACTCAGAGCTCAGATTTCAAAACCAATGTGTGACGGGCCAGGCCTGCCTTCAGGCCCTTTGACCTCTTCCGGGCTGATGAATAGGGAAGATGAACTAATGCTTATCACCCCCAGCTCTGTTTGGAGAGCGAGGGAAGCTCAGGCAGGTCCCAGATGGTGTTGCAGCTTTGTCTTAAAGCAGGAAAGACAGCCTCTGGAAGGATGCAAGGGAGGATTTGGGCGGGGGTGCAGGTAACGGTGTGGCAGTCTGGAGGACAGACGTGGCCTATTCAGGACATCTTATTGGTGGCCTTTGAGGGAAGTGCCAAGAGAAGGGTCGTAGCTGTGTGGTAGCAGCACAGAATGAGCCACCAAAGGGTTTACAACTAACTCTGCTGTAGGAACTGTGACCTTGGTAGCCAGGGGATTGGGGGGAACCCTCCCAGAAGGTGCAGGGGAGGCGTGGGGCAGGGCGAGGGGAGGAGGCTGTGGCCACTGTCCAGCAGGGAGAGCAGGAGGCCTGGACGAAGGAAGGCAGCAGAGACAGAAGGGCAAGACAGAGCCTAGCACCTCATTACCATCTGCTGCAGGCGTGACGGAGCCTGTTGCCTTCTCAGGACTGAGCTACCCTAAGAACAGAGTCTGTAATTGCCCAAAAGGCCGTGACTCCCCTGCTCTGGTTTTGTCCACTAGCCCTACCCAATGGGCAGCTGCAGGCAAGGAAGGCATGTCAACGGATAAACACATACTGAAAAATAGATTTATAAGCTGTGATTAGTGTAGGGAAAGAACAGAATATATGGTACCTTGAGAGAAGAAGATGGAGTAGGGGGAGTGTTTAATAGGATTGCCAGGTGGAAAAGAGCCCTCCAAGGAGGTGGCTTTTAAGTCAAATCCTGAGAAACTAGTAGGAGATGGTAGGTAAAGAGTGAGGGAAAGGCTTCCAGCAGAGGGAACAAGATAGACCGAGCCCCTGAGGAGGCAAACCACATGTGCTTGGAGGAGTGGACAGTGAATAGGGCCTTCCAGCCCCTGAGGGGCAGTAGGAGTGAAGGAAGGCCCTAGTACATTGGAGAGGACTTGGGGAGGCGTGGTGAGGACTGGGGAGGCCTGTCCTCAGAGTAGGAGCTTGGTCTGTGGCCTCTGTAGTCCCCAGGTCCAGCCCAGGTCCTGACACAGAGTAGGTACTCAGTAATAATCATCCCTGCCCCGGGATAGATGACCTTTTGGCCCCAGCACCATGGACCCTGACAACTCCCCCCCCCCTTGTGGGCTGGTGTGGTGGGCTTTGGGAGGTCTGGGCCTTGCCTAAACTCCTAGGGGCCGTGCCCAGCTCTCTCTAGCCTGCCTAAAGGAAAGGACCCCTGGTAGGCAGCACAGGCCCTTTTTCTTTGCTAATTACTACCTGACATTTTAATGTTCATGTTTAATTACATTCTCCACCATTTGGTGCAAAAAAATAAAAACACATGAAGCCTTAGAGACCTATAAACCAAAGAAGAGAACTTTTGTAAAGCCCTTTGAAGTTTCTACTGGAGCCCAAAACCCTTTGAATGTGCCAATTGTGTGGTGGGGTTTTTGAAATGAGGAAAGGTTCTGGACTCTGGGGGCACATTCCCACGAAAGCACACACGTACGCATACACACATTGGTCCGAGATGCCCATAAACCCACCACCACCACTGCCCCCAGGTCCCCTGAGCCCAGGCAGCTCTGGTCCACAGCACAATTTACCTAGAAGAGTGTCACTTACGAGCTAAGGGGCCCGAGTCCACAGTCCAGCTCTGCCCTCCCTCACACAGGACCTGCGCAAGTGACAAGGTGTGCGTTGTCTCATCAAACAAACAGGGGTGATGTCTGTGACTGGGCCGTCTGTTTTGGCATATGATACCTTCTCATCCACCCTGGGTTTAGTAAGGTGACTTTTTAAGTGTACACCAAATTTTGAGTTCCATTTATAACCATCTGATCTTTGAAAAGATTTTCCATGGGAATGAATTCACCTTCCAGAGGAGGGTCCTCCCTCAGATGAGGTTGTGCCCAGGTCCCCAGCATTCAAGGACAGCTTTGGGGCAGTAGGTTGGGTCGGGGGGCCCCTTCCGAGTTGCCCTCGCATAATTGCTTTTCTGAGCTGCTCAGTCACAGTTTTGCTGTCAGGATGCTCTTAAACCCAACGGGAAGGTCTTTTTGAGGTTGGCCCTGATTTCAGATGAGGCAGACTCACTGATGCCCAGTTCACATTCATTTCTAGTCGCTCTGAGAGCAGTAAGTAGGGGGCCATTGTGGCAGAGTGCAATTTCCGAGCATTGTTTCAGCGGTATTGTTTGGATCTAGGGAAAGCTCAGGACAATCTCCCCAGAGCAGCTCAAGGTGCCCAGGAAAGCCAGCAGAGCTCCTGGAAATGACTTTTCCTTGCTGGCTGCCCAAACTATGAAAGAGCTGAAAACATGTGCTCAGCCGAACACTTCCTATGTCCTTCTAGTCTCTGTTGGCTCAGCCGCAGCAGCAAGAGCACTGACTGATGCTCGCGTGCGGGGTGGCCACCCACAGTCAAAGCAGTGATTCCAGACTGTGAGGACAGAAGGCCCCTGCTACTTCCAGATGGCAGAGAGACCCCCAGGAAGGAGCATTAGCTCATGACTCAGCCTCCTCTGGCCGGCTCGGAGCAGTATAGTTGAGGCAGGCAGATGGACCTAGGATCAATTCTTCACCTCACTGTTTTTTGTCGGGAAATCCTGATCAAGTGAACTTCCTTAAATTTCATCCATATGGCGGGGACAGACACCATTGTGCACAACTGTTGGGACAGGTAAGTGAGAGAATGTGGGCTGAGGGCTGGATATATAGGTGAGAAAGTCGTGGTATGCACCTCGTGGGTTATAAACATACAGACTCTGAATGCAAAATCTTTATGGTGGAAGCTTATTCTTTGGGCATTATAATGGCCCTAAAGCTCCCAGAATATAAAATATGAGCATCCATTCCTATCTATGCTAGGTACTGGGAAGCCAAAGGTGGATTACACAGGCAAAGGTCACATTGTTGTGTTGTCCTGAAAGGATGCCTCCTCTAAGAAGACAAATGTGTCTAGCCATTGGGGAATGGCACGAACAGACACTGTGTGTAATTGGCAATTGGAAGAGTCTACAGGTGATGGTGGAGACAAAGTAGGACAAGGAGCCAGAGGTGGACCATGCCACCCTAAAGATACATACATGTGTCTGTAGCTGCCGGAGAGCATGGAGGACCATAAGCTGGACAGAGACAATGGAGCAATTTCCTTCCCTCTAAACTTTGTCAACCAGCTCTTAATTCTTAAAATGTCACTTGGTGGGGGCTCCTGGGGGGCTCAGTCAGTGAACTATCTGACTTCAGCTCAGGTTATGACCTCATGGTTCGTGAGTTCGAGCCCCACATCGGGCTCTGTGCTGACAGCTAAGAGCCTGGAGCCTGCTTCAGATTCTGTCTGTCTGTCTGTCTGTCTCTCTCAAAAATAAATAAACATTAAAATTTTTTTTTAAACTGTCACTTGATGAACTAATCAAGATTGACAGTAAGAGCTTATGCTAGACTTTTCTGTCCTGTTCCTCTATAGTTCTCTGTGACGAAGAGTACTGGGCAACTCCGAATGTCTGGCTTACATTAGGTGTTGATGAGTATCTGTTAAAATGAACAAAATGTACTTTAATAAAACTTGAACTCAAGTCAAGCCCTTCGGGACAACTTTGGAACATGAATGAAAATATCATTCTAGATGTTTAATGAAAAATATTTACTCTCAATGAACCTTAGGTGAGCCGCGAATTATTGACATTTAGTTTAGTAACTGGTGGCCGTTTGGCTAAGTCTTGATTACACTAAGATCCCGGAGCTAGTCAACAGATAAAGCCTGCGGTGTTATGCTAGGTTTTCCCTTCCTCCCCCAGCCTGGACATCCTTTTCATGAAAAGACACTTTCCTGTTTGTATAGCAGCTGGAAGCTCACACGTGAAATCTTTATACGCACCGCAAGCCATCCAAGCATCTGACTTCCATTCTCCACTCACAGCTGGGAGCAAGCACGCGAAATCAGCAGAAAGTTGGAGGTTTGGTAACAGGGGGTTTATCTTGGCACTCACTTGCAATTAAATCCAGTGGGTTAAAAGCTTCTGAATGCATTACCCTCTTTTAAACAGGGCACTTTTAAAGAGTGTTTCCACAATGAACAATATTCATCACTGATGTTATATATGGCTGCCTTTCACCCTCAAATAATGCTTTCTTTGCTTGGAAGGAAAAGCAACTTTCCCATCATCTTAATTGAATCCAAACATCTGTCACCCACAAAGGCATGGTTTCAGAGGTCGGCTAATGGATATCTGGCTTACACAGCACCCAGAACCACACTCATTTGCAGCAAATTTACACCCACACCCACTTGCGCATGCACACACCCCAAATGTGTTGCTCCAGAAAATACATTTTCATTATCATTTCTTTGAATAAAATTAAGACAGCAGTGAAGAAAGAGATGTAGCTGGAGTAGCGAAAGGAGCAAGGGCTTGGGTCAGGAGACCATAGTTCTGACCGTGGCTGCCTTCACAAGTTGCAAACCCTACGAGGAGCAACCTAACCCCTCTGGCTCTCAGTTTCCATACCCGTGAAAAGTGTGGACAATGAAACCACCTCCTCCACTGAGTTCTCACCACCCGCCCATAGCCAGCCGTAGGTGTCCATGCCTTTGTGCCATTGTGTGAAGGTTCCCCTGCCAGAGCCTTGTGATCCTTCAAGACTCAGCAGATAAGGGGCGCCTGGGTGGCTCAGTTGGTTGAGCGTCCATCTTCGGCTCAGGTCATGATCTCGCAGTTAGTGGGTTCGAGCCTTGCATCAAGCTCTGTGCTGACAGCTAGCTCAGAGCCTGGAGCTTGTCTTCAGTTTCTGTGTCTCCCTCTCTCTCTGAACCTCCCCTGCTCACGCTCTCACTCTCTCTCAAAGATAAATAAAACATTAAGAAAAAAATTAAAAAAAAAAAAGGCTCAGCAGATAAGACGCTGCTTCTCCAAGGAAGCCCTCCCTGCTTCTCCCAGGGACAATTACCCACTCATTTTCAATCATCCCAGTAAACCTTGCCACTGGTTCCATTATTGTTTTTACTGCATTATATGGCAACCACTTAACGTATGTGCCAATCTCCCCACCTAAACTATGACCCCATGAAGAACAGGCCAGGTCTTATTTTTCTCCATTTCCCCAGTGGCAAGTCTGGATTAGCGCAAGGTAGGTGCTAGGAAAAGGCTGAAGGGAAGAAAAAACAATGTTCCAAGTAATTGCTTGATTGACACCAACCCCTAGCGAGAGCAGCCCATAAGCAAGTCTGTAGCTGGCCCACGTCTCTCTCCCAGCTGATGCTGGGAGAGATGCTGACAGCGGGCTGCGAAAACCCAGTGCTTGCCACGTCTCATGCTCTTGGCTCCTCGTCTTCAAACAGTCCAGACCTCTCATCAAGGCCTCTCCTCTCTTATGGCCGACTCGCTACCTCATCCACTCCTCTGTTCCTCTCCCCTCCCGTCTGCCCGCTAGGTTCCAGGAAATGCACCCGACCTGCCTGGCATACCACACTCGCACCTCTGAGTCTCTCCCTCTGCCCTGCAGCCCCACCTGCCTTCCTCACCTCGCTGATCCTTCCCTGTCTCCAAGGTTCTTCCTCCAGGGATCTCTTCCGGATCACAAGCCTCCTATTCTCTGCCAGCCAGAATGCCATCCTGGACCCTAATGAGTTTGTTTGTTTGAGGGTCTGTGAGCTCTGTGAGGACAAATGACAGGCCCTGATCACCTCTGTGTCTCCTCCAGTACCTGCTGTCGCACCTGCCACATAGGAGTGGACAGATGAGAGGTATTCACCTGTTCAGTAAAGAGTCAGATTTGGAGGTCAGCCACAAAACTTTTGCAGTGTTATGATCACACCCTACCACCAGGTTGAAGGGTTGTCTTCTTGGCCTTTGAAGATGTTCTTCTTGACCTTGACCAGTTTCTGATAAAAGTTTCTTAAAATCCTCCAGCTGTAGCCGTCAGTTTTTCAATTACATTGTATGTGTACATGCGTTATGTATTTCTATATTTACAAATGTATAACTAGTTAAGATATATTGAAATGATATTTTATATATCTATAAGTTTGTGATTATCTTCATTCCTTGATGGAGGCAGCTTTGGCCTGGACCCTCTCATTTTCCTCCTCTTCCCACCGCTCTCTCTCTCACTATTCTTTTCAACCTCTTTATTGTTGTTTTGTTTTAGGTAAATCTTTTGTAGACAGCTTATGCTATCATTTTAAAACTCCCATTTCATTGTATTTTCTGGTGGGAGAGTTAAATTCATTCATATTCATGATTATTCCTCTTCTTTTACTTATTTCTGCAATTTAATGTTGTGTTTCATTTCTGCTTTCTTTGCCACATTTTTTCTCCTTTCCTGCTTTCTGTTGGACTTAATAATGCTTTCGTTCTTCCTTTCTCTCACTTGACTGCTTTGAAAGTTATACGTTCTATGACTACTAACCGAGTGTCCTCTAGGATTTCCACCTCACAAAATCACATTTCTATTTTTCTAGCAATGTCTAAAATTATTCAGTATCTCTGTCTTTTTCCCAGAGAAGACACTGTTGCAGCATGGTTCCAGTGCTACCCCTGCCCCTCGCCTTTCACAAGTTTAGATGCAAACTTATTTTTTTCTATCAAGAGTTAATTGTGTCTATCAACATAGTTTACCAACTATCTTGACCATTCCTTCTTGTATCCTGCTTTTCTCTGGATTTATTTTCCTTCTTGTTGAAACTCACCTTTTAGTAGTTTTATTTTTCACTGAAGGTAAATAAGTGCTAAACTATCTTACTCTTTTATGTCAGAAAATGCCTTTATTTTGAATACTCTGGAATGGGAGTTAGCTGGATGCAGAATTCTAGGCTGACAGTCCTTTAAAAATAATCTTCAATGTCTTCTTGCCCCTGTTGTGGCCGATTGGAAGGTGCTAAGCCTGCTTCCTTCATAGGCAGTCTCTTAAGTAAACTTTATGATCCCAGCTTCCTCTCTGACGTGTTAATTTTTGGTTACAGTGTGTCTTCAGATATAGATTTATTCTCATTGATCTTAGTATGTGCTTTCGATCTGAAGGTCCAGTCGCTGGTTAACTCTTGAAAATTCTCTCCTATTTCACTTCAAACATTGCTTCTCCTCTTCCCTCTACTTCTGGAACTTGCATTAGATGAATGTCACAGATTCTTAATGCCCCTCCCTGTATTTTAGTTTCCCTTCCAAACATCCATGCTTCCTTTCCCCTTTTTATTTTTCTCTTTTTATGGAGCTCTCACTCAGAGGATCAAGTTAATCATAAACCTCACTTCATTCCGCCTGCTCCGCGCAAGGTCCCTCTCTGGTTTTATTCTTGTAGTTATTCTGTTTCACCATGATCCTCCCCCTCCCCTACTCCCATAACAGGGACCCCTGCAGTCTATTTCATGAGTAGTGTTTTGTTCATATGTGATCTTAAAAACACATAATGTTTCATGAACAATGAACTTTTAACATGTGGGGAAATATTGTGTTACTTAGATTGTTTTGTTTTTTAATTTTTCACCAAGCACTGTATTTTTTAAGAGCCATTTCCACATTGTGTGTTCATCAAGTTCCTTACTTCTAATGGCTGCATAATAGTGCTATGTGTTCCTTGACCATGTGTTACCAATTTACTTCATCTATCCATCTGTATCCTCTACCTATCTCCAGGAACGGGCCTAATTTAATTAGTGCAAGGCTGCCTTTCATAACACTTGTGATATAGCATATGCTTCCCTTAGCTGTGTATGAGGTGCCCTTCCAACATTTAGCTTTACTCAACTTTTCCGTTCTTACTAGCGTATTTCTGTGTAGCACTCTGTATTCATTTTACAACACTATCTTCCAATTTATTAATTTTGTCTTTTACTGTGCCCACTTTTTACCCCAACTATTAAGATTTAAATCTTGTTTTATTTTAAGGACTCAACTTTTTATTTCATGGACTTCTAATTATTTTCCATATATACCTTCACTTGGTTTTGATTCATAGTCATGTGTTTTTATGTTGTACACATCTGTTGTTTTGATTGCTAGTAGTTCATTGTCTCTTAGAAAATAATAAATATCTTTATTTTCAAGTCAGATTGTCCCTCGATTGGTCCCTCAGCCACACACTCCCGATACGCCATGCTTTGTTGTGTGTTTTGTTGTTGTTGTTTTCTGGAGCACTTATCTACTCACATATTCTATAGATTGCTTTGTCTGTCTCCCCACAGAAGTGGTTTTTGTTTCTGGTCTTATGCTTACCTTGCTTGTGAACTCTATCTTCTCCATCATTTAAAAAAAAATTATAAAAATGTTTTTTTTCTTACCCTATTGTCACTGCCATGAATTTCATGAATCTATTTTGTAATTCAAAAGCCAAGAACTGGGGGCGCCTGGGTGACTCAGTTGGTGAAGCATCTGACTTCGGCTCAGGTCATGATCTCATAGTCCATGGGTTCGAGCCCCGAGTCAGGCTCGGTGCTGACAGCTCGGAGCCTGGAGCCTGCTTCGGATTCTGTGTCTCCCTCTCTCTCTCTGTCCCTCCCCCACGTGTGCTCTGTCTCTCTGTCTCTCAAAACAAATAAACATTAAAAATTCTTTACTCTAAAAACAAAAGCCAAGGACTGACTCTTTTCCTTTCTTCTGTGTTATAGGTTCATAACCATTCTCTGAGCCCATAAATACTGAAACTAAAGGTATAAACATCTCTAAACATCTGAGAATGTTATCCCAACAAATACCCTTGCATGTGGCCTCTTTTTCTCCTGGTCTTTCACTGGGCAACTTGGGCATCATGTCCTTTGGACAAGCAGGTCGGATTTTCATCTTAGGCCTGCTGGGCTACCATAGCAAGATAGGACAGGCTCGGTGTCTTGAAAAAGAACTATTCTCTCACAGTTCTGGGGGCAAGAAGTTCAAGATCAAGGTCCTGGCAGGGTTGGTTTCTCCTGAGACCTCTCTCCTTGGCTGCAGAGGGCTGCCTCTAGCTGTGTCCTCACATGGCCTTCCATCAGTGAGCACGCAAAGAGGAAGAGACAGAGAGCTCCCGCTCTGGTATCTCTTCTTGTAAGGATGCCCGCCCTAGTGGATTAGGGCCCCACCCTTATGACCTTATTTAACCTAATTATCTCTTTACAAGCTCTCTGTCCCAATACAGTCACCTTGGGGATTAAGGCTTCGACATATGAATGGGGGGAGGAGGGGGCGGGGCAGGAGACATGGTTCAGTCTTAGCCTTTCTTCTAGAACCCGTGTGAAAACCGAACAGAAACAGTGACAAACAGTGAGTGTGGACACTCGTGTGTTTGGGGCTTCTCTTCTTTGAGTCAGTGGTCATCAACAAGAATAAAGTGACACCTTGTGTGAATCAAAGGTGACGCACACGGTCACCGGTGTGCGTACCTCTCTGCTTCCTGTGAGAGTGAATGGAGAGGTCCAGGGAGGTGGAACTTTATGCTTGTGAGACAGCTGCTGGTTCCCAGCAGAGACACCAATTAGCCTGGAGCAGGCTCTCCTTGTTCCGCTTCATTCTACCTTCGAGGCCGCTTCGGTAACTTGATGTTAACAGGTAAGTTCCTGTTGCCCATGCTCACTGTTTTGCACAGAGAAGGCTATTCTTTGCAATATTACCCGTGAGAAGGAGTCAAGATCCCAAGTCCTCTCTTTTTGAAGCCTCAATGTGAGGGAGTGGATCAAGGGGACCCTATTGAAGGGCTGACAGGAGAGGACACAGAAGACCCTGATGGAAAATTCACTGTGAGGCAGAGAAAGAGGGACGGGTTACCCTGGCCCTACATGGGCCCCACGTGGCAAGGAAGGATGTGGTTGAGCATGGACAGCCCTCGTGTCCCACCTCCCTAGGCAGGTGTTGGGAATATGTGTGGGTGTGGGTACATCTGTGTGCACATGGGTGCGTCTATGTGCACGTGGATGTAGGTAAGCAGTAGCAGCCATCGGCTGGTGTAACTGAACAGAGTTAGGCCCACTGAACATGGGTGCAGCACTGCAGGGCTTGTAGGAGGGACAGAGAGGGCCTCCCAGCCTCTTGCCCTGACCTAGCACTGCCACACACCCATATCCCAGGAACCTCTGCTCATGGAGTGCAGAAATGGGGTGAAACAGCAAGAACAATGCTCAGAAGAGAGCAGCACTGGGGCAGATGGGGGAGGCCATCAGCCTGACCAGGCGCTGGACCAGCCTTCCTGGGATTTTAAAGGCTGGTGATCTGATCCCAGGAGGCAGGAGGGTGAGAGGAGGGTACACACGTTATTTTATTTTATTTTCAAGTTTATTTATTTATTTTGGGAGAGAGAGAAAGAGCATGAGCAGGGGAAGGACAGAGAGAGAGGGAGTGAGAGAACCCCTAGCAGGCTCCACACTGTCAGCCCAGAGCCCGATGTGGGGCTTGCACTCAAGAACTTTGAGATCATGACCCGAACTGATGCTTAACCGATTGAGCCACATAGGCTTCCTGACACATGCTATTTTAAAAGTTGAGTATTAGAAGCAGCAAGACTTCATTTTGCATACCAAGCTCATGAATTGCCTCTACAATTTTGAAGTTAAGGAAACCAAGGCAAAAAATGCGTATTTATAGATTGAACGCATGCTTACTTAGCACCAGTTTCTCGGAATCAACACCCACCTCCCTGTAAGGAGTGTCCAGTCTGGGCCTGTGCCACCTAGGCTGATGCCACATGATGCATGCAGCATGATAAAGCCTGAAGGGCCAGGAAGGAGGGCTTCCTGGGGGAGGTGTGCCCTGGGCCCAGTGCCTTGATGAGTGAATAAGAGCTTTCCAGGAGAAGAAAGAGTTGAGAGCAGCAGAAGGGACCCCTCCAGTAAGGTGGGGGCCAGGTTTCTTTATTCCACTTCTTTGAAAGTAAGAGTCTCCCGTCCAGTGGGTGGGGCTGAACTCATCCGTGACCACAGATGCTTCTGGGGAGAGGCTGGAGGTCACCACACTGCCCGATGTGCCACCTGCCATTGAGGGCATCGAGTGTCTGCACAGCAAGCCACAGCATCAGAACTCTCCGTCCTGCACTCAACATGCTCCCCCCCCTCCCCCATGGGAACATTTCCCATGAATCTGGCCAAACCGGAGCTGATGCTGGAGACACAGAGACCTCCTCAGCCTGGCAGGCCCCTCTGCCCACAGTGGAATGCGCTCCAGGCAGAGCCCCAGCCTGACTCCTGCCTTCATCTGCTTTTCATCGCCCTGTCTCCCAGGCACATCCCTGCTCGTGAACAAAAACATGGTCTCAATCGCCAACTGCTTGCTGCTGGGTCAGGAGGTTCGCCTTCATGAAGGTGCTTGGAGAGTGAGACTCCTTGAGTGGATGCTCCAGTAGGTCAAGACTTACCTGTGTGTGGGGGTGGCACCCCGGTCCTGGTGAGACTTGCACCCTGAGCTTTAGATTCCCTGAGCAATCTGGGACAGAGCAGAGTGCTCCCTGGGCCTCAGCTGGCCACATGATGCTCTCTGGCAGATGTCTGGGTTCTAACAAGGCTCTGTTTATCCACAGATCACATTTTGGTACCCGTGAGGGATATTGCTAACAGCATCAGGGAGCATCCGGTACCCTTCATCCCACAGTTTCTTAAGTTGCTGTCAGAGGACTTTGGCTAAACCTGTTCCTCATCTCTCCAAATAAGTTACAGAAAGAGCTGTTTTCTGTGCCATCACACATGTCAGCAATCAAGTGACAGACCCCAGGAGGCTTCACGCCCCTGGCTGAGGGTGTTGTTGGTGAGTTGGTGTGGTTTGGAGCCAGGATCTCCAAACCGTTAGGATGCATTGGACAGGGAGTGAGTCCCGACACCATCTTTCTATTGTGGAGTCAGTACACCCAAAGGGCCTTCTCAGGTCTCAGGGACATTGATGCAGAAGTGCAGAGGACAGTCAGTGACCATCCAGGCCAACAAGAGAGGCAAGCAGGGATGCCCAGACACCTGAGAGAACATGTGAAAATACAACTCTCCATGTTGTTTGTGTGTTGGGGGAATCTCTTGGGCCAAGTCCAGGCATCCTCCCTGTGGAAAAGAGTGGGTTTTCAATAGGTTCTCCTGGCAGAGAGACAAGGCCGAAGATGTGCCCAGCTAGATTGGGAACTGGGGTGTGCTTTTTCAATTGGACTGTGGCATCTGGAACCCAATGACGATGTGTACCACAGGTACAAGTTTTAAAGGACACCACCCGACTTGGGGCACCTGGGAAGGAGCTACAACTAGATCCAGCAGAGGACGATGTGGGCCCCGAGGTCACCAGGCTCAGGGTCCTGAATGTGCCCAATGGGGTCATGAGCGTGCAGGATGGGGTGGGCAGCAGGGTAAGTGGAACGGCGAGCCTGTGTTATTGGGACTTTACTAACTTCCGTCTCTGCAGCCATCAAAAGGCTGATGGAGGACCAGGAACACACTTCATCCATGATTGGAGGGGAAGGAAGACAGGGAGAGGAGTTTTTCAAAATGGTGCACAATCCTTATAAAAATGGTATCATTGGGGCACTTGGGTGGCTCAGTCAGTTGGGCGTCCAACTTCGGCTCAGGTCACAATCTCGCCGCTCATAAGGTCAAGCCCCGTGTCAGGCTCTGTGCTGACAGCTCAGAGTCTGGAGCCTGCTTTGGATTCTGTGTGTGTCTCTCTCTCTGAACTTCCCCAACTCTCTCTCTTTCTCTCTCTCTCTCTCTCAAAAATGAATAAATGTTTTTAAAAGTGGTATCAGTTTGTGCCCTTTCATATTGGGGTCCCCTGTCTGTGGGCTTTCTGTGAGCTCTGACACGCAGAGGCCAGCAGAAGAAGCTGCCTGGAGAGAGCCCTCCCGTGTAGGTGAGTGTTTCCAGCCTGGCCAGGGCCTCGGGAGGATGAGGACCTTACAAAAGGACACGGTCTCCCATACATACAGGAGCATGATGGCTTGGAGGGAGATGAGACACTGCGTCAAGTTAAACATAATAAATACTGAATGGCAAAAAGAGATACCTGTGACAAGGAAGGGGCAGAGAGGAGTCCAGAAGCCCCGGGGAGATGCAGTCCAGGGAACTGTTGAATTGCAGTTGTTTTTATTAAGCTCAAGCCTACGGCAGACTATAAAATGGCCACGGAGCTTAGACCAACTCCCACGGCGTGTTGGAGTCCACCCCTGGAGTCCAGGCTGGCCTTGTGACTTGCTTGCGTCAGTGGGAAAGCAGCAGATGTGACCTAAGCAGAGACTTGCTTGCTCATTAGGGCTCTCCCTCTTGCTGCCCTTGGACCTCTCCTGCTATGTGATGAAGTGTGGGAACCTTCTGGATAATGAGAGACATTGAGCTCGTTCCTCATCTTCTTCCCCACTCCTCCTCCTCCTCCTCCTTTTTCTTCCTCACCTTTAAAATACACTTTAAACATCCCTTTCTCCAAGGAACCTTTTCTAACCCACCAGGGTGAATTAGGAACCCTCCTTTGGGTTCTGGTAGGATGTAAATCAACACCCCATGTAGTAATTTGGGGTATATCTATTACCCCCACTAGAATACCTGTGAGTTTCTCAAAGTATGGAATATGCTCATTTAGCTTTACATCTCATGTCTCCAGCACTGAAATTGATATATACTAGACATTCAATATGCATTTGCAGAAGAAAGGAAGGAAGGAGAAAAGGAAGAAAGCAGAGGGAAAGTGGGAGGAATAAAGAATACTTACCTGGGCCTGTGTGCAGCATCTTACGTAGTAACTAGAATGAATAGTGTTGGTGGGAACTCTCTGATTTAACACAAAATCATACAACCTCAGAATGAGACATAGCCTTGATATTAACAGATACTGTTTCCTATATATTTTTTCTCAATGAGTCTCATAACAATATTGCATAAAAGATAATTTTCATTCCTAGCTGAAGGTATATCTTATTCTTTTATCTATCTTAAATTTCACTCCTATCTTACAGGGCTTAGATGTCTTGCCCAGCATTGTGACCTATTCTGTGTCAATGGAAGGAATGAAGCCAAGATTTCTTTCTTTCTTTTTTTTAATGTTTATTTATTTAGTGTGTGTGTGTGTGTGTGTCTGTGTGTGTGAGAGATAGAGACAGAGAGACAGACAGAGAGAGAGAGAAGAGAGAAGAAGAGGGGCAGAGAGAGGGGAAGACAGAGTATCCCAAGCAGGCTCCACACTGTCGCGAAATTCTATGCAGGGCTCCAACTCACAAACCATAAAGATCATGACCTGAGCCAAGATCAAGAGTTGAACACTTAGCTGACTGAGCCACTTAGGCACCCCAAAGCCAGGATTTCTGACTTCAAATGCCCACACCATTCTATTGGGAGGTGCCTTTCATGCTCAGTCATTTGAGTGATGCCTTAAAAAGTTTTGCCATATCTATGGACCATTTGTCATGAACGTTTTTTACTTACTTTTTTTTAATGGACTCATTTCAGCTTTAGTGTATTTACTTATTTTCAATTAATTTTTTAAAATTTTGAGATAGCTTCAGATTCATGTGTAGTCATAAGAAACAATAGATCCCTATATCCTCCTATATCCTTCACTCAGTTTCCCCTGGTGGTTATATCTTGAAGGGCTGTAGTTCAATATCACAGCCAGGATATTAACATTGATATAGTCAATATACAGAATATGTCTGTCGCTATGAAGATCCCTCCTGTTGCCTTCTTACAGCTACAGTTATTCCCTCCCCCCCATATCCCCTCCTTGATCCCTGACAATCACTAAGCTGTTTGCCTTTTCTACAACTTTGTAATATTGAGAGTGTTACATAAAGGGAATTATTTGGTATGCAATATTTTTTAATTGGTTTTCACCGGGGTTGATATGTGCTAGGAACAAAAGCTAGTAGCATTCACCACTGAAGGACATATGGATGGTTTCCAGTTTTTGACTATGAAAAATAAAGTTGCTACACGCATTGACGTACAGGTTTGTGTGTAAGGATAAGTTTTCACTTCTCTGCAATAAACGCCCAGGACAGTGATGCTGGGTTGCATGGTAGTTACCCGTTTAGTTAAAGAGTGAGTGGGGGAGGGGCAGAGAGAGAGAGGGAGACACAGAATCTGAAGCAGGCTCCAAGCTCTGAGCTGTCAGCACAGTCTGACACTGGGCTCAAACCCAGATCATGACCTGAGCTGAAATTGGAGCTTAACCGACTGAACCATGCAGGTGCCACCCCCCAAAAAAAGTTTTTTTAATTTTTACTTTTTGAGATAGTGAGAGACAAGGGAAGAGAGAGGGAGCAGAGAATCCAAAGCAGGCTCCAGACTCTGAGCTGCCAGCACAGAGACCGACACAGGGCTCGAACTCACAAACTGCAAGATCATGACCTGAGCCAGAGTAGGACTCTTACCCGAATGAGTCACTCAGGTGCCCCTCCCTGTTTAGTTTTGAAAGAAACTGACAAACACTTTTGCAGGGTGGCTGTATTATCTTAAACTCCCATCAGCCCTGCATGAGGGATCCAGTTTCTCCATATGTTTGCCAGCATTAGTATTGTCACTACTTTTTTTTTTATTTTAAGCATTCTGATAGATATGTAGTTATATATCATTGTGGTTTTAATTTGCATTTCCCTAATGGTTAATGGTGTTGGAGATTTCTTCTTGTGTTTATTTTACATTTGTATACCCTTCTTGGTGAAATGTCTCTTCTAGTTTTTTTGTCCATTTACTAATTGAGTTGTTTGATTTTATTGTTGGTGAGTTTTGAGAGTTCTTTGTATATTCTAGGTACTAGTCCTTTGTGGGATAGACAAATATTTTGCAAACATTTCCTCCCAGTCTATAGCTTATCTTTTTATGTTCTTAACAGGGTCATTTGTGGAGCAAAATTATTATATCATTATATTTGTGAAATCAAACTTATCAATTTTCCACATATGGGTTATGCTTTTTGTACCAAGTTTAAAAACTTCTTGTCTAGCCCTAGCTCCTGGATATTTTCTTGTAGTGTTTTTAAAAAAGTTTTGTTGTGGGGTGCCTGGGTGGCTCAGTTGGTTAAGTGGCCGGCTTTGGCTCAGGTCATGATCTCACAGTCCGTGGGTTCAAGCCCGATGTCGGGCTCTGTGCTGACAGCTAGTTCAGAGTCTGAAGACTATCTTCCAATTCTGTATCTCCCTCTTTCTTTGACCCTCCCCTGCTCACAGTCTCTCTCTCTCTCTCTCTCTCTCTCTCTCAAAAATAAATAAAACATTTAAAAAACTTTTTAAATAAAAATAAAAATGTTTTGTGGTTTCAATGTTTTACATTTAAGTCTATCAACCTTTATTTTTCTTTGTTGCCTATGAATTAATGCCGAATTCCTCCTGAACCATTTGTTGAGAAGGGCATCATTCCTTTGTTGACTAGCTTTTGCCCCTTTGTCAAAAAAATCACAGGGGCGTGTGTGGATCTGTTTCTTAGTTCTTTATCTCCTTCCACTGATCAATCTATGTGTTTGTCTCTCCACCGATACCACACAATCATGACTACTCTAGGTATCTAATAAATCTGAAAATTAGTTAGACCGATTGGTCCCACTTTATTAGCACTTTTAAAAATTGTTCTAGCTATTCAAGTTCATTTGTCTTTCTATATATATTTGAGACTAATTTTGTTTATAGTTACAAAAAAAATCTTGCTGGGGTTTTGATAAAATGACACTAAACTGTATTTCAACTCGGGGATAATTGACCCCATTTACTATGTTGAATCTATGTATATCTAATCTATGGTACGTCTCACCCTTATTTATTCTTTTATTTCTGACATCGATGTTCTACAGTTTTCGGCATACAAGCCCTGTACATAGTTTCCTCGATTCTCACCAAAGGAGTTCACTTTTTGACTATTCACAAGCGGTACCATATTTAGTCTATATATTGTAAAATGAGGCTTTGTTACTCCAGAAATGAAAAGCAGGGGTCACTTGCCAAGTGCAGAGAATAACCACAAAAATACATACAATTTAACTGAAATGAAACATATAACTTGTCTTTAAAAGTTGGTCTGTGTACTGTGTGAAATCAGCTCAGGAACCACTGATCCTGTGTGCACTACACTTTGGAATGCAGGTCGATCTTCAGCGAGGACTCACGCCTCACCAATAAGACATTCCCAAAACATAGCCCTCAGGGCTTTCTGTGAAAACGCTCAGGGCTGGGAACCTTACCATCTCCTGAGGTAGTGAATTCTAGAGTCTAATAGTTCCAATTGTTGAAAACTCTTTGGCAGAACTGAAGTCTAGGGTCCTCGCCACCCCCACCCTGTTCCAAGTCCTGGATTCTGCCAAGGTTAGATGCCTTCCAGAGCCCCTCTTTCCCATCCACCGTGGTCAAACAGATGTGGCATGTCCATCTTTGCAGCCCAGGGACCCTCTCAGGACATGACAAGGGAAATAAAATACATCACATATATACTATTTAAAGAAGACTACTCTTCTGTTCATTTCACCCATGGTTGTCTCTTCTTGAGTCTGGAACGGATGGAGGAATAAAGCGCAGTCCCTGTCCTCCAGGAGCTCAGGAACACGCTTAGGTGACAAACTAAACATCGGGAATGTGCTGGGCCTCTGTGCCAAAAGCTACGTGGATCCAGTGACCAGGTTTCCCTGGGGAGCAGGGGACATGAGGTAGTGCTTAATCTACATAAGG
Organism: Suricata suricatta; assembly: GCF_006229205.1. Classification (NCBI taxonomy): domain Eukaryota; kingdom Metazoa; phylum Chordata; class Mammalia; order Carnivora; family Herpestidae; genus Suricata; species Suricata suricatta. The sequence continues at coordinate 146,426,612 of NC_043701.1, read as the reverse complement.
ACCCCCCAAAAATAGCGATGTTTACCCCCCATTCTACAGTGGAGAAAATTGAGACCTTTACATAATTTTTCCAAGATTGCAAAGTCAGTAAATGACAGAACTGGTTTGGGCTTTACGCCAAATCCCTGGCTTTTTTCTTTCTTTTTTTTTTTTTCATTGAGCAAACGGAAGGCTCTCAGTATTTCTTGAATGAATGTAGAAAGGTAGAAATAAATTCTGTGCGTCTGCCAAGAAGAGAAAGAGCAATCGCTCCCCTGGCCATTTCCAGCAGCGGCTGCCGGGGTCTGTGCAGCCTGATCTGGGAGCACCATGCCAGTGCTGCCCACAGCCTAGGGAGGAATCCCCCCACCCCCCACCCCTCCCAAGGAAGGCCTTCGGGGCTCCTCTTCACACTCCTGGGTTGTTTGTTTGCTCAGTTCCACTTACCCAGCAAATGACTTTGCATAAATAGCCTCGTCTGAACCAGGTTGGGGGGCCGGGCAGGTGGTGAGCCTGTAAGTGTGGGCAGTAAAGAGAAGCCCCTGAGTTCATAGTGCAGGTCTGCTGCCCAAAGTGTGAAGCAAATTGTCCAAGGGTACACCTCCATCAGATGAGAACCAGGATCTGGACTCTGGGTTTGCCCGGGGCCCTCCCCACGTGCCCCAGGGCCTCTTTGGAAATTCAGAGGAACTGATGGACCAGCCAACAACGTTGAACGTGCAGATGACCCAGGAGAAGGAAGGGGCCACCGCAGGGCCCCTGGGCCAAGGGGAGGACATGCTTCTCTGTCTGCCTGCACCCCAGGGGCTCTGGGCTGAGGCCCCGTTTCAACTTCCTCCCAGGCAGGGCCCAGCTCACTGCAACAGCTCGGCACAGCCCAGCACAGCTCCCAGCGAACCCCAGGTGAACTCTTGGGGGCTTTATTTTCATTTCTTCTTGGCAGGACGTAACTTCCTGCTTCTAAGAAAAACATCTTTAAGCAGAGCCATGAACCAGTTCCAGGGTGTTCAGCACATCCCCCAGCTCCAACAGAACAACATGATGAGCCCGATTGGAAGCACACGGAGCCTGTTTCCTTTCAAAATCCCCAAGAGTCTTCAGCTTGGAAGAGAGAGGCATTTGATAAATCATGTTGGAGATTTTATCAGGTCCAGAGTGTGATAGCAAAAGCCAAGAGAAGGAGGAGGAGCCTGCACAGCCCTCAGAATCCATGCAGAGAAGACCGAAGAGCAAGAACCGCTTGGGCCAAGTCAGGAGTGAACAGGAAGGAGCCCATGTTTACTGAGCACCCACTTCGTGCCAGGTGCTAGGCTAATGCAGCAGCCAGAGACAGAAGTAAGCTGGGCACCTGTCCTGACCCCTGCCGAGAAGGCTTCAAAAACTACAGTTATAAAGCATGGGGAGGAAAGGCCAGAGGAATTCTGACCACCAGCAAACGTGCATGTGGACACAGGCTGAGCTGGTACTGAGGCTCCGTCCTCACATCCCCTCTGAGGATCAAAAGGAGATGAATTTGTGTAAGCCGAGGAGTGTGGTCTGGAGTCATCCTCCTCTGCCCCCCATCTGTGTGCAGGCAGATCTGTGCCTGGCCAAGTCTCAGGATGCTCTAAGGGAGAACACGGCCATCAGAGGCAGGACAGAGAAGGGCAGTGAGGAAGGACGCACTGAGAGCCCGAGGCGGCCAGCAGTGCGAGCGCTCTGGTCCCTGGCACGGGGTGCCGCGCCCCTCTTCCAGCCTTACCAGGAAGAGCGGGCAGTGTGCTCAAGCCATGGCCTAGACAAATGGCCTTGTTAACAATCACGGCCTGGACGTAGGTCACATGTAGCAGTTACTAGGATTGTACCTAGCTTTGGTGCTTCATAAATAAACATCCCCTATCATGATTCACTTTATTAATAATTTCCTTGCAGTCTCTGAGAAACAGAATAGTGGAAGCCCTTTCTTATATGATAGGAAAGGGTGCCAAGACCAACGGACTTTGGATTCAGATAGCAATGGTCCAATTGTATCTTCTCACCTGACTCAGTCTCCAGTCATTAGTTTTCTTATCTGTAGAATGGGCACAAGGACAGCTACTTTATGGATTTGGTGTGAGGGTTATTTTAGTTATTCATGTATCCTTTTTTGTTACAAAAAGATTAGGGTAGGGGTGCCTGGGTGGCTCAGTCGGCTAAGCAACCAACTTTGGTTCAGGTCATGATCTCATGGTCTGTGGGTTTGAGCCCCACATCGGGCTCTGTGCTGACAGCTCAGAGCCTGGAGGCTGCTTTGGATTCTGTGTCCCCCCTCTCTTCTTTGCCCTTCCTCCATTCATGTGTTGACATGAGAAAGGGACCCATATGTGCCACAATTGATGAAGGTCACACGACGAAGCAGAACAAGTCCACAAGAACCTCAACAGTTCCTGGTACCAGGACAAGGTAGGAATGAAGCCTGTTCGTCTTTTTAAAGAGAATACAGTGTGGGATCATGATGGATGTCCTGGGAAAATGTCACTAGTCCTTACACAGGGCAACCTCTTGGCCTAGATAAATAGCATCATGAGGCAAAGCAGTTCAACCAAAGTGATTGTGCCAGGCCCGTTGCTAAGCTGACTTGCTATAGATGTAGATTTCACAGTACTGGGAAGAATGATCTTTCAAGAAATTATCATCTCACGTGTCGACAAATTGAAGAGTGTTTTCTCCAACAGCTACAGGATGGGCTGCCACTCCTGGTTGCTGATTAAATGCAGACCCCATCAGTTTTGGCAAGAACTGGAGCACAGGAAGTGTTGGCCTCCTCCAGGGAAAACGGTGATGCCCCGCCATGACTCAGGCCCGAGCTCTTGCTTAGGAGTGTGTGTGTGTGTGTGTGTGTGTGTGTGTGTCTGTGTGTGTGTGTCTGTGTGTTCCATACAGAAAATTATTTTGAATCCACTGGAAAATACAGACTTTAATGAGGGATCAGCTTCCCTAACATAGATACACCTTATTAAACAGACACAGGGGTGCCTGGGTGGCTCAGTCGGTTGGGCATCCAACTTTGGCTCAGGTCATGATTTCACGGTCTGTGAGTTTGAGCCCCACATCAGGCTCTGTGCTGACAGCTCAGAGACTGGAGCCTGCTTCAAATTCTGTGTGTCTCTCTCTCTGCCCCCTCACCCTCTCTCTCTCTCTCAAATAAATTAAAAAAACCATTAAAAAATTTAAATGACACAATAGTTTTAATCTTGAGTGTATTCAGAGCCAGTGAAATCAGTGAACCACCCCAATCAAATAATCTCCATAAATTCTAGCACTCCAACCTTGGGTTTGCACAATGCTACATCCCAGGGAGAGTAAGTAGATTTTTAGTGAAATGAATAATTTATTTAAAAAGATATTTGTTTATAAGCCATCTAAATAGAGAATTGTCTACAAAATCTATAACAAAAAATTCTGCATAGTTGGTTCAATGTTCAAGCAATGCATGGCTACAATACCTGGCTGTTTCCACCACAGATGACTGAAATCCTATATTTCTCATCTAAAAAGAAGAGAAAGCATGTGTTTATGTTACCTACATTCCTTATCCGAGGCAATTACATATCCACCCAGCCCCAGAGAGTATAAGAGAATAAGTTTGGTGGTATATTTTTCAGTGATAGAATACATTTTTCTGATGATTTAATTTTATAACAGTGAGACACTTCAGTAGTAAAAGATTCAAACAATGCTGAAAGTATAGACCAAATCTCTCCCCCCTCTTCTCTGCCCATCCTGTTCTCTGAGGGTGATCACTTTTCAAAATGTCTGACTTTGCTTTTCCTGGTGGTGACCTCCATAGCTCTAAATAGTATGCCCAGCGCTCTTTCTCTTGACCTGCCAACTCTCAAGAGCACCTCTTACCTCTCCCCATGTAAAGAAAAATAGAAAGTCTGGGGCACCTGGGTAGCTTAGTCAGTTAAGCAGCTGACTTCGGCTCAGTCATGATCTCAGAGTCCGTGGGTTCAAGCCCTGCATCAGGCTCTGTGCTGATGGCTAGCTCAGAGCCTGGAACCTGCTGCAGATGCTGTGCCTCCATCTCTCTCTGCCCCTCCCCTGCTCACTCTCTGTCTCTCTCTTTCAAAATAAAATAAAGGCATGAAAATTTTTTTAAATAAAATAAATAGAAAATTTAAATTACTTACATCAGATCTTACTCAACTGAAACTTTATATATAATTTAGTTCTTCAGTTCTCCAAGGTTACTCTTATGGTTTTAAAATATGCTCAAAGCTATTTCTTGATCTCTATTTATGGATATTTATGGATCTCTATTTATTTATGCTCAAAGCTATTTCTTGATCTCTATTTATGGAGTACTTGTGCATCTCTGCCATGTGAGCTGAAGGAAATTCTCTGCTCTCCCCACTTCTCCATCTCATCTACTATCATTTCTACTTTTTAAAAAATATTTTTAATGTTTATTTATTTTTGAGAGAGAGAGAGAGAGAGAGAGATAAAGCACGAGCAGGGGAGGGGCAGAGAGAGAGAGAGACAGAATCTGAAGCAGGCTGTGAACTATCAGTCCACAGTCCAATGAGGGCCTTGAACTCATGAGCCACAGGATTGTGACCTGGGTCGCCATCGGATACTTAACCAACTGGGCCACCCAGGAGTCCCTGTCATTTCTATTCTTACTTCAAAGTGGTAAGGTTTATATGATTTTCTTTTTTGTTTGTCAATATATCATATTTTATTGACTCAAACATGTCCCAAATTCTAGGACACACATTGCTTTATGTTCCAGTAAGTAAAAGTAAATAAATATATAAATGCTGCTAATGATACCCCATTAAAAGCATATCCCAGCCTCAGTAAGGCTAACATATGAAAAAGAATGTGTCTTAGAATCAATGAAAGATGGTAATTAGTCTCTGGTGCTTTGCCCTGTTTATAGGTTAATTCTAACCATGGAAATGAACTGTTTTTACAATATTATTACTGTGTAATATTGCAGTAGGTGATTAAGACTGTAGAGAAGGAAGATAAGCTTTTGTCATGAACCCAGTGGTTCTCAGATGCAACTGAGATTCATGTCTAAGAGATTCTCTTTTCTTTTCTTTTTTTAATGTTTTTTAAAAAATGTATTATTGAGAGAGAGAGAGAAAGAGAGAGAGAGAGAGACAGCATGAGCATGAGAGGGACAGAGAGAGGGGAGACACAGAACCTGAAGGAAGCTCCAGGCTCTGAGCTGTCAGCACAGAGCCCGATGTGGGGCTTGAACCCACGGACTTATAAGATCATGACCTGAGCTGAAGCCAGATGCTTAGCCAACTGAACCACCCAGGAGCCCCAGAGATTCTTTTTTCTTATAGCCTATAATTTGCCCCAAATCATGCAATGTTTTATTGCTCTTCATATGGTTTTCTAATATACCTTTCCTGGAATGTCTATTATATATATTTTTCTTATTACATAAAAAAAGAATACTTTGCCTCCACTTTAGAACTTAGATGGCCCTCAAATCATATTATATGTTGTGAAATCTACTTTTTTCTTGAAACTATTCTTTTTGGGACCTTTGATTTGACCAATTTGTTTCTAGCCCTGCCACATAGCTGCCTTCCTTAGATATCCTGGCCCTGAGGACTGGTTTATAGCTTCATTTTCCGGAGAGCACACATGGTAAGAAAGAATGGTAAGAAAGTGTGTTTCTGGGGCACCTGGGTGGCTCAATCAGTTGAGCTTCCAACTTTGGCTCAGGTCATGATCTCATAGTCCATGGGTTTGAGCCCCGCATTGGGTTCTGTGCTGACAGCTCAGAGCCTCGAGCCTGCTTCAGATTCTGTGTCTCCCTCTCTCCCTGCCCCTGCCCTGCTCACTCTCTGTCTCTCTCTCTCTCAAAATAAAATAAAGACATAAAAAATTTTTTAAAGACTACTTAATAAAAAAAGGAAAGTGTTTCTGATTATGCATATTCACTGACCTTTGCTCCCTTACTGAACTGACAGTAAAGTGACTTTATAAAGCACATTGTTTAAGAGACACAAGAGTAGTTAATATCAATAAATATTGCAAGCTAACAAGTGGGAAAGTAAATGGTGAGTGGCTGAGCAAAATCCCAAACCTCCAGGGTGAACGGCTGAGGAGTGAGGCTCAGGTGGGGCTGGACACCAGAGGCTTGCTGGCAGTGTGCTTCCATTTGTTAACGATTTCCCTCAAGATTCAGATGACCTTTAGTTGTTTGTTTTTATTTATGATTGAATTAAGATTCTGATTATAGAGCCAAGCACAGCCCTTTTTAGTATGCTGGTGCATACCCTTCCTGTCCTCGCTGCTGTGGGGAAATTTTTCCCTCTATGTTCTTTGTTATCTTTTCATTAGCAATTTGGGGAATATCCTAGATAGATAGATAGATAGATAGATAGATAGATAGATAGATAGATAAGTGATAGCTAGACAGACAGATAGATAACAGATTAGTAGCTAGTCGGCCATTTTGAACTAGTTATAACTGCTGGAAAAATTAAGTTTCTGCCAAGAGATGATTCCTCCTTTTTCATAGTGCAAGCCTGGCCCATGATTCAAAAGCCAAATCCTTTGTTGACCTCATGTGACTTCGTCCATAACCACGTTACGTGAATAAATTAAAGGTCATTAAAGGTTAATCAAATCTACCAATAAGGCAACATAATTGCGCTGTTTCCCCAAGCGACACGCAGTTGAACATCAGGCTGTGCGTGAAGTCCCCTGATTCCATCTGGAAGACATTGGCTTGAAAAACGCTGACCCACAGTGTGTCAACTAAGAAATAGAGCAATATTTGGAGAAAGGGTCTGTTAATTTAATTTTTAGGGAGAAGAGAAAGGTCTTTTTGAAGACAGGATTCCCTTTCTCCAACCACATGGGACCTTGTCTATAGAGCTAATATGGGGGAGCAAGGGTTTCAGGAGCAAAGCCCATCCCACTATTCTGAGACCCTTTAATGGCCTAAGTTTGTAGTCAGTGCCTCAAACTGAAGGACCAGTGCTCAGTTGAAATGATTTTATGTCAGTCTGCTTGTGCTACCACAACGAATACCATAGCCCGAGTGATTTGAGCGATAGAAATGTATTTTCTTACAGTTCTAGAGGCTGGAAAGTCCAAGATAAGGATTCCAGCATGGCTGGGTTCTCGTGAGGACTCTTCCTGGCTTGTGGATGGTTGGTTTCTCACTGTGTCCTTACATGGCAGAGAGGGAGAGGGAGAAGGAGGGGGAGGAGAAGGAGGAGGGGGAGAGTTAGAGGGAGAGACATATGGTATCTCTCCCTCTTTTCTACAGACACCAATTTTATCTGATCAGGGCTCCCCCCTTATGATCTCATTTAACCTCTATCACCTCCTTAAAGGCCCTATCTCCAAATACAGTCCCATGAGAAGTTAGGGCCTCAACATAAGAATTGGGGGGCAGGAGACACAATTTTGTTTATAACAGCGCCTTAGGAGATGTGTACAAGGACCAGTGGCCATTAATTGTGGAAGAGAGCAGAAAAATACTCACAAGTATCCATAGTAATCTGAGACTCTCTCACCTCACTGGGTGTACAACCAGCCTGTTTCTGAGCATGCAGCTAGTTTCCATTCCTTGTTCATGAAAAGGCTTTAGGGGACCCAAGTCCGATCTACTCAGGGGGGAACAATGGCTGCTCCTGATTTCTATCTAGTTCTTTCTTGTTGGAATAGCAATGTGTGGTCATAAGGCTGTGACTGTCAGTTCTAATCCAGGCTCTCCCATTCAGTCCTGTGTGAGCTGGGGCAAGTTAGCTAACTTCTCTGAGCCTTCCTTTCCTCATCTGGAACATAGGGAGCACAACAGCAATCTAAGGCTGTAAAGGGGGGAGGGGTGGACTAAGGAGATCATGGGCATCAGGCATGCAGTGCTGCCCACGCATGCCGACAAATATTCACCCTTTGCTCCTTCCTTGCCCTTCACATGACCAAGGACATTCTGTGGTCCCCTTCTCATCTGAGAGCCTACAAAATGTAAATTCCATCCATTATTGTTCAGCAACCCAATCTCTGTGAATATTCAGTGACAGTGGGACCACACAGAGGCTGTAATTCCCAGAATGGAAGCCACACCTGACCCAGGTCTCCCTGTGTGTAAGCAGTCTGTGCATGTCCCGTTGTTTCTTCCTTCTCCTTCATTCAAAGCAGCTCTGCCTGTGGGTCTGCCTCAGTGCCCCAGCCCCCTCTGACCTTACATTCCTGAGAGTGGGCCCCAGAACAGTGCTGCTCCAAATGCAACCCCTCACCGGCATCCACATTCCTGGGAGCCTGCTATGAGGACAGTCTCGGAACCCGTCCATACCCACTACGTCAGGAAGCCCAGACAGGACCCAGCGATCAGCATTGTCTCAAGCCCTCTGTGAGAAGTCAACGCAATTTGAGAATTGCTATTTTGGCCAGTGGCGGGGTGGTAGGTAGGGGCCCTCTGCCCCTGGAGAGGACAGGAAGTTCTCAGCACGCCACCTGGGAAGTCACAGAGATCAGTTGCCCTGGTGTCTTTTCTGTACTCCTCTTGGTGTCAGCTCTGACCCCACTCTGAGCAACACTTCCCTTGGTTGGTTTTGTTTCATTCACTGCTCCATCCCTGGGGTGGAGAACAATGGCTATCCAAGTGCTAAATAGATAGCAGCAGAATGAAAGTCCAGCAAGATCCTGGCATGACTCACCTTCAGCAGGTGGATCAGTGAGACACAGGTGAGGTGTGATCTTGTCAGGGTGTGCACTTTGATATCCATGCCAGGCGACACACATTGAAGAGGAAAAACAGCTCATTGGAAAACTAGGCCCCACTGTGAATGATGAGGTGGGTGCAACATGTGAAATCAGGGGTTTGTTGAAGGTCACACATACCCCTCCCCCAAACACACTCCAGCGTAGAGCAGCAATCTTGGACTTTAGGACCGATCCTCGCATTGTCCCGGTGGTTCAAGCAGAACAGGAGTAAAGCGTGAGTGTTTACCCACCCAGGCGTGGGTGCTGACAGCTCGATGAAGCTGCGGTGCTCGTGTCCTTTAAGACATGACACACGCTAGTGACGGGGCTTGCAGGGGCTGAAGCCAGTTGCCCGGATTTGAACCTCTGCTTTAGCCGTGTGGTCTTAGACAGGCTGTCCCTCAGGTTCTCTGACTGTAAAATGGGTTCTGGTCTAGTTTGCTCACCCTATGTTCTCAATCTGTCCCTGAGCTTCCTTTTGAAGCCCTGAGTTTCGCTGGTGACGTTTGCTGTTTAATGTCCCTTCATGCCTGCATGTATGTGCCTGCACACATGCACAGTCACACACCAAGATTGACAGTGACCCTGAGCTACTTGAGGGCACTCTTCACCTCTGAATCACCAGTCTCAGCCCAGTGAGAAGTTACTACATGATGTAGGAGAAAGTACTTCACCAATGGTCCATTTCTATACAGACTGAAGTCTATCAAACATCCAGCCAAAAACAATATGACACCTAGCACGGTCCTGCCTTCGAATTCCTTCTAGAAGTGGGGTTTTAATTCTGATGACAAAATCTCCCAAATGATGGGGCAGAGTGTCCCACTGAGCCAGACTGGCAGGGAAGGGTCTCCTGCCCTCCTGGAGAGGCTTCGTCCCACTTCATCCGCAGCATGCCCTCAATGCCGCCATCCCATTTCGATGCCAATGGGCATCACCTAATGCAGAGGCTTCCCTCTGTCCTTGGGTACTTCCACAGGCTAGGAGGGGCTCCGAGGCCCCAGTGGGCATCTCCATTGTTGAGGCTGAGGTGGGGGTTGGGGGACAGCCACAGCACCAGTGACGGTATCTGTTTGATTTTCCTATGGTCAATTAGCTTTTATTTCTAAATACCCTGGGGTGACAGCACTTCCATCAAACAGCCTCTCCAGTCGAGGCCTTCCTCATGAAGACAATGCCCAACTTAATGAAGATTGATGGCCCGTCACTGGGCCCCTTCCCCACAGTGGGAGGGAGACTCGGAGGAGCCTGAGGAAGGCAGGTGCAATGGCCTTGGTGCTGACACTCCTCCCGCAAACTGCTAGCAAAATCAGCGGTCTTGCTGCTGCCCTTCATAAGCAGGTTAAAAATAAACCCAATAAAGTCTCCTGACCCCAGCTCTGTTTCCACACACCCTGAAGAGACTCTAAAATGCAAATGTGGGCCCTGGGGCAGGCCCTTGCTTAGTTACCTTTTACCACTGCCTTGAGGATAAAAGTGTGGCTGGCACCCAGGGCCGCTCCCACCAAGCCCTGGACTCTTCCTCCTCCATCCCTGCCACTCCTCCCTGGGCATTTCAGCAACGCTGAGCCGATGCTAGTTCCAAACCCTGCCGCCCTGGATACTGGGTGCGGACCCATGCTCCTGGTTGTCCAGGGGCTGCAGATGGCCTGACAAGCCCCCACTCATCCTCTTTCCCTAAGCCTCTCCTGACCCCAGCAGTTAAACCCCTCACTCCGCTCTGATGCTGCACATCTGCTCCTTCCTCTGCCTTGTCGTTTTGTGTATTCAATCGTCCTTTTTAAAACCTTTAATCCTTTGTTCCTAATTACAGAAGAGCTACATGTTTACCAGAGAATAGAAAGTACAGGAACCCACAGGTTTAAGAATGGTCATGCGTTGTAACCAGGTTACCTTGGTGTGTATTTCAGTCAGTGCATGGTCACATATCTGTCTCCTCCCCATTCAGGGCTCTTCTGGAGGGGCTGTGTCACCCTATTCCTTAGTGGAGCCCTGCCTGGCAGCAGTCAATGGTGCAGAGCTAGAGAGAGTAGGTACGAGGTCCCCACTCACTCTCAGGGTCATGTCCAAAGCCTATACCCTTTGGTTCCTCAGTCCCAGACAGTGATGCATCTTTCCTACAGTCCCTACTTGCCTACTGTAAGCCTCTGTAGAAGGGCGACAGGAGATCAATGTCATGAAACAGAGCCCAAGTCGCCTGCTTGCTGCAAATGGTCAGCTGGGAGATACAGAGGGAGAACGCTGATGTTGAAGCCCACAGGCTCGGTGAAGGTGTGTAAACCTAAGCCTCTGACCCAGGGTCAAGGGCAGTGGAGCTGAGTCGCTCCCCGTGAGCTGCGTGCCACAAAATGCAGAGCAGGAGTACAGTGAGCCATCAGTTCTCCCAAAGCAGCAGGACTCACCTGAGAGTAAATCCCAGACCAGTCTGGTGCCTGAACCCCTGCTCTGACCATGGCTGCATTCTGCTCCCACCCAGCAATGAACAAACGTTGGACTATTCTGATGGGACTTGGCGCCCGGTGCCAGAGTTTGACATGTAGACCGACCATTGCAAATCAGCGTGAGTCATGCAGCGGTGGCCTCGGCGTGGGGCTGTCAGCTCTAGGGTGGGTCGGCCAGTGCTTCAGAGAGTCAGAGCTTGTCTTAAATGTGTTTCCCACACGTCTTGTGATCCTTCTGGCCTTTTCTAGACCAGATGGCCATTAACCTGGAACATATGGGATCTGGTCTTGGCTGGATGTTGAAAGCCGACTTGATCTCAAAGTCTTATTTGAGGTCTTCAAAATAGAATTCATTTGGTCAATAGGGCTTTGTTTTAAAAGTAAACAGGTGGAAAATAACAGATCATGCTTTCAAACATCAGCCAAGTAATAGCCCATGACAGCCCGACCTGTGTGTTACCAGGCTTCATGGAAACGGTCCGCATGGCTCCAATCACTCTACGTGCTCTGGCCACTCCAGGATGTGAATAGTTTCTAAATGATGTGCACACTCATTTGCAAGGTCCACGGCCAGCTCGGAAGGAGTGCTGCCTGAATCACCAAGGAAAAAGACAATAGAACCTGTTTGTAGACATGGATTTTAAGAAACACTTGAGGTTCATCCCAGACCCTTCAAATCATCCATAAGGCTTTATAACCCCCATGATCACGGTCCACCTTCCTGAGGACCTTCTCCATACCCGCTCATGGCCTCTTCCATCCCCCATTTTCTTTCCCGCTTAACAGGTCCCACTGGGAGGGAATTGAAAGTTGGGGGAAGCCAGCCAAATGATCTTCTGCTTGGAGAACAATTGCTGATGCTTCCAGTGCTCAGAGATCTGTGACTCCTTAGTGGACCATGCCAAACTCTTTTGCCTTCATTTCTGAGGCCCACAGTACAGTTTAAGGGAAAACTACTCCATGTGTTTCTGATCCATCTCCACACAGCCCATCCAGAGTTTGGATTTTAAGAGTTTGTAGATATGCATGATGCTTTTGGAGGCTGCTTTACAAGCCTTCCACGCTTTCCTTTCTATTGAGAGAGGAAGCCAAACATTGCCAAGAGTAAATGAGTTGGCGTCTCAGAAGGTTCACATTGGGTTTGTAACATTGAAGCCATAAGGCTTGAGTGGAAGCCTAGCTTTAGAGAAAATGCTCTCATCTCCACCCAGCTGCAGAGCGTCAGAGAGGATGCTTTCGTTGGAGGGGTTGGAGCCTTCATACATTCAGCCTCTGCCCATTTCATGCTCACTCATTATAGATCCCCTTGGGCTTTGCCATGTTAAGATAAAATCTAACACTGCCAAGGGGATCTCATCAGTCACGGGTGATCTTAGGGGTGGTGGAAATGAAGCTTTTGCAGGGAATTGATGATTCTGCCTTCTGGTTTTGAGGCATCAGGAAGAGGGGTGGAATGGCCTCTAAAGTTGACAGGTTGAATCAGTTCCCACACTGTTAATACATCAGCTCCATAGCTATTGAAGACTCAGAGCAGAGGAACATGACTGGGGATCTGAATTCATCTCCTTCCAAATTAGTAGTAGTAGCGAAGAAGACTGGAAGGAAACATGGTCTTTCTGGAGAGGCACGCACCAGGGAAGGAAAGAAGGAGGTAGACCAAGTACATGTCCTTCCAATAAACCATTTTAGGAAGAGCAGGCACTGTGCTGCTCAGGGTCTGTCCCAAAGGAAATGCATACATCAACAGGCCAAATGTGTGGTGTTAGGAACTGCTTCATTTCCACTGAGGCATCGGGCCCTACAGCCAACTGCAGGGTATAGGACAAAGCCAATGGTCTGAAGCCAGACAAATCTAAGTTTGCATCTTGAATCTGCCCCCTACTAGGTATGTGATCTTGAGCAAATCCTTTCACCTCAATTTCTTCCTCTGTAAAATGGGTATAACAATATTACCCTCTTGGCATAATTGGGAGAACATATACATAGTGCTTAATAAACAATACTATATGAAGATGGCGATGGGCTGCCATTGGAAAGTGGGTAGAGTTCTGTGGCTCTGTGAGCTGATTGGCTGAGGTCTCAAGGTCTCTGCTCTCCACCTTAGCATGTTTGAAAGGAGTAAAGCAGAGGTCTTCCCAACCCACAGAGTGAGTCAGTGCAGAGCAGAGAAAGAGCTAGAATGTGGCCATCGAAGGCCGTCAGACCTAGGCCTGAGTCTTGGCTCTACATCCTGAAGCAAGTAGATGAACCACTCTGGGCCTCAGCTTCTTTATCTAGACAAAGGTGGCTTATGGTCCTGAAGACCAACAACTGTCCTAAGAATCTCATGAAAGATAGGATATGAGAGAGAGCAGAGCTCTAGGCAGGGCCCACAAAACCAGTGCCCACAGGGGCCAGACAGGTACAGGAGTGAGGAACAGCCTATGAGAGGAAATAGTGGTGGGAAGCGGGGCTGGGACATGCATTCACCTTAATGGTTACAAATGCCCCCCTGCCCCACAGCCAACAGGAACCGCACTCACTGTGCAAGCCCAACAGAGCAAGCCAGCCTCCGGCAGCTAGATGTAACCTCCGGAGCAATGGGTGCCTACAACTTCACATTTCACATCATTATGGAAAGTCTTGCAGTCAGGGATGGAAATGTCCACCGGCTGCCAATAAGTCAGACGGGTTAGGAAACATCAGAAGAAACCCTTTACGAGCAGGCGTATGCCTGCCTCTCTGTCACCCATTGTCTTGGACAAGTCATTTCCCTCATTAAGCCACGCTTTCGCGTCTGCAGAACAGGGTGTGAGGGAACGTGAAAAGAGATGTCATTTCCAGACGCCTGATACAGGGCAGGCTCTCAGTACTTGTTTTTGTCTTTTTCTTCCCACAAACTAAAAAGTCAAGCTGCCCCAATTTGTCTCTGAAGGTTAGTGAAGGCTTTTCTTAATATTGGTGGGAAAAGAAACAAAAACATAGGCAGGTGCAGGGCAGCCTCCCTTTTGAAACAGCCCCGGGAGAAAATGCAGTTCTAGTCTTGGTGCGATCTAATTGCTCAGTCACAGCGACCAGGGAATGCACGTGAACAGGAGGGCTTTTCTGTTTCACTTAGGCAGAGGGTTTGCAGGAGGAAGGCTCACTTCCTCATGGGCTCTGTTCACAATGGACTGCAGGAAAGCTGTTCTCCGATCTGCCTGGCATGCTTTGCCTCCAGAGGCCCCACCAGTCGCTAACAGAGCCCCTATTCACTGCCGCCTCTGCAAGTAACAGAGCGTTTCACTATTGCGTGCACCCAGCTCACAGAGCGCACGCAGGTTTACAAAGAGTTATTTTCTTAAGAACGGATTTTTTAAAATCCCATTTCCTTCCCTGTTGCCCAGCCCCCCACCCTCGCGATTGGACCAGAAAGCTCTGTGGCCAAGCTTTTCTTGGATCGTGCAAATCAAGATCAATAAATATCTGTGCTGGAGCATGACTGGCCCCGGCGCCTCTCTGCGTTCTGGAATGGGGGCCCTGGTGGTGCGCGGCCCTGCAACCCTGGAACCCCGTTCTCCTGCTGCACATCTGTGTTGTATGTGGGCTCACCAGGCTGCTAGCGCCCAGCGAGGAAAGACCCTTCCCAGGGAAAAGCACACTGCGGAGGGTTGGGGGGGTTGGGGGGGTTGGGTGGCACCCTTCTAGGAGCGTTGCAAGTCTCTGAAGTGGGGAGAAAAGGGGCTCCGTTCCTCTGGGGTTTCCAGGATGAATTTTTAGGACATGTTCTCCACAGCTTGATTTTCAGTGGTTCATGAGATGTTCCAGGTGCCGCTACATACTTAAGTACCAGCACGTTTCCTCTCTATTCCGTGTCTCCCCTTCCACAATCCCTGAGCTGTCTTTAACACACTCTGATCAGGTGTTCACCCCTACTGTCCCACCAACATCGCTCCGATGACGGCCATCTTGTTAAACCCACTGGTGGATTCTTTGTCTTCATCTGGCCAGATCTTTCAGCAACAATTGTCAGTGATCACTTCACCCTTTGTAAATACCTTCCCCTCTGTGCTTCCATTGAACCGGAAGGCCACAGTGGGCTGCCTCCCTTCATCAGCCTGGTTGGGCCTTCTCTTTTTCCTGACCCATTCATTTGAAGGCATCAAGGGCTCAGGCATTTATTGACACTCATCCCCTGGGTAATCATATTTGGGCCGGTGGCTTCAAACACCAATGATGAAGTCAACACCCCTAGGCTGATCTTTTCAGCACCAAACTCTTCACACTGGCTTGGTTTAAATAACCATTTGAACACCTACGTGGAAGCAATACGTCCCAAACTCAATATGTCTAGAACATAACTTGGATCTATCAAGCCCCTCCCCTACTTCAAAATATACCCCTACTTAGAATATATGCTACATTCTCTAATCTCTTTCATTTTCTTCCTATGATTAGATATTTTTCATCTATTTCCTTGTTTCCTGTCTATCCTGCCTGCTACATTTTATGCTCTACAGAGAAAAAACTTTATTTATCTTATATTTCATGCTGTATTCTTAGTACCAAGGACCATCCGCTCAGGCACCCAATAAATATTTAATAAATGAATGAATAAAGTAACACTTAATTTTGTAATGTGTTAGTCTCCTTCCAGTTCTCTTTGGATCCGTAAAAGCATGTCTGTGACACTGCTCTGACACATGATAATTTCCCTTTTTAAAAAAGAGAGAACAGTTTTAGTCTGAAAAACTTGGCAGAATAGCATCTTGCTGGAGTTTAATAAATTTATTTTATTTTCATTGTCTTTTTAATATAGGTTTCTTCTCTTTATGGCATATATTAATAATTTTATACTCAAACTCCTGGTATAAAGTTTCTTCTTAAATTGTATTTATTTAGGCAATATAAGTGAATCAATTTAAAGAAAATATTAAGTAAGTAATAGAAAATTGGACATTGGTGCTGGGTGGTAAGGGAGAGACTTCTGCTAACAGCCCCAGCCATGGCATCTCTGGGCTCCAGGACTGCAGGGAAAGGAAGTGAGTCAGGTGTCTCCCATCACAAGACCAAGGAGAAGCTTCATGAGGGACCCAACCCCCAAGGCAAGGCTTTCCCCCCTGGGAAACTCTGGATAATGGCTGCATACTTTTAGTTTCTGCAGGGACATCTGGAACCCCACCTTCCTTTCAGGTTACATGGTCAGAGGCCAATGACCTCAAGGACCTTCTGGGAAGGAAGAAAAGAAGGGGAAGGGGAAAGAAGAAAGTGCAGAGTGAAGAAAGAATCAGGAAATATATTAAGCATTTATTGTTTGTCTCACTTTACAAATGATCTCAATTAATCTACTCTAAATGCTTGGTGTATAGACACAAAGGAACACCTGTCTAATGGCTCCATTGTCTGCCCTGGACTAGAATGATCTTTGGCAATGAGCCCAGACATCATCTCCCTCTGCTCCTTGCCAGACTTCTCTCTGGGACTGGGAGCTGAAAGAGGGCAGCACATGCTATTCCTCGCAATGGTGTCCCCAGAACCTCACGAGTACTCAGCTGCACAAAAGTCTTTGCCGAACAAATGCAAATAAATTAAAAGTAAAGAGAAAAAAAAAAGCCCTCTGAACATATCAAATCCTCATCAATAATTTAAGACAGAATAATATGAGAGCAATTCAATTAGTGTGTGTCAAGTGAATGAATGAATGAATTGACCTTAAAGGAAATGCTGTAGGGTGATGGTGGGGCTAGGATGCCTCATAAATGTGGTGTGGGCTTCTTAGTTCTCCAGGGAAGACTTTCAGAACATTCCTTTCCTGGAGTTTCCCACCTCTCCAGCTGTTGGAGGTAGAAAGCACAGAAATTCTACAGCAGAGACATCTAGTGAGATAGTGAAGACTCCACGGACCAGAAGGAGTTCCGGTTATCTGACTCACCGTCTGTGTGTGCATTTGACAGCCAGAGAAGCATTGCTAAGGTAGTAGGCATGGTGAGCTGGCCAGTGTTGGATTTGCACCAATTCCAGTGTCCTTTGTGGAAAGGACTAGGTGAGGTTGGCAGCCATTCCTCAGAGCTAAAGCACTCCCCCACACCAGTTAACTTCTCTCTCGTGAGGATGTTCTGGAAGGAAAGGAATGCCCCTCATCAAAGAGAAATTATTCCAACACTTGTTAAATATCACAGGACTTTATTCAAGATCATTGAAGAGATATGGATGCAACTCCAGATGCAAACAGGGATAAGTGAGAATTTATAGCTAGCAGGCAGGATGAGGAACATCACAGAAAACTGCTGGGAAAAACTAGGCTGGACCTCTAGGGCAGGGAGAATTCTTGATAAACTGGTTGAGCAGGATTCTTTGCTTGAACTTGGCCTGGCAGGCCACAGATGAAGCCAAGATGAAGGCTCAGAGGAGCTTGACTATAGCTTGGTCAAGGAGGGTGTCCTTGTCACCCTGAAGAAGAGAAAGGCTTGCCTGGGACATGAGTTAGGCTTGGGGATGGGAGGAGAGGATGGTTTTGAGTTGAGCACCTGGAGAAGCCATTCACATGTGTCTCAGGCCCCCAGGGATATAACTAGGTCTATTGGTTAGAGGAAGGGTCTAGAAAAGGTGGCAGGAACAAGCTGAGCCCAGGGACCCTGGCATGTAGCTCAGTCAGGGTATTTTGCATGAGTGTGGATAGAGTATCCCTCTCACACTCCAGCACATAAGACCTCAGTGAGTGGTGAGCATTGCCCTTTGGAAAGACAAGTAATGACTGGGAGCCATTTCCAGGGATTGGAAAGGGGATATCAGCTCTGGGACTGTAGAAGGCATGAGGTTCACAAGGAGAAAGACACCTGAGGGGCTGATGGACAGAATGGAACTGTTTGGAAGGGATGGATGTGGGCCCTCAGGAATGTCACCAATCAGGCTAGAACCAGAAAGTACTGAGCTGAAGTTGTTGGAGCCTCATTCCTTGGTCAGACCCCCCAGGCTGGCTTGGTCTTGTGGGGTTTGGCTCACATCACTGTGGGCCTGGAGAGTGATAACCAACAGACAGGATGATGGTCAAGCCCTGATTCCATTTTCATCATTAATGAAAAAGTATGTTACTTTGATGAGACCGGCCATCCTGTGGCATCCGGGTAGATGAATGCCTTACTTTTAAAATGAATGTTTGAAAAAGGTACAGTTTCATGACATTTATGCCCAGGTATTTCACTTCTGGGAACTTAGCCAAAGAAAATAATATTAAACAGAAAACAAGCTTTATGCACGAAGATGTTTATTGCAGCGGTACTTATGCTAGTATAAAATTGCAAACAATCTCAATGTCCCAGCACAGGGGATGATGATTAAGTATGTTCTTTCATAACCTACTGTAAAGTATTTATTTAGCCATTAGAAATGATGCTTACAAATTCTATAACAACATGAAAGAATGTTTAAAAGGAGTGAAAAAGTGGGCAACCGAATTCATATATAATGTTTGCATCTGTCTACGAGTAAGAAAAAACAAAATGCCATGCCTTCAGAATTCTAATACATGTTGATACTCTGCTATGGATCAAAAAAATCTAGCTGTCTAGGACACCGTTACCCCAGATAGTTCTCTATAAGGTAGCACTGCTGCATGGTCCAGGTCACTATACCCTGTCATCCAGACGCTTGGACAATAGGGGTGAATGCCTGCCTCAAGTGGCCCTGACTGGCTCTATTAGTCAGTATGAGTGACACTGTGACCCAGTGACAACCAACCAATAAATCCCATAGCTTCAAACAACACAGCTGCATTCCTCATTCAGGCACGTATCCACAGAAGGGTCACAGGGGACTCTGCTCCTCTCTGTCCACACTCAGAAAGCAGGCAGACAGCCTCTACCACCTGGAGGTGCTGATGGAGAGGGCTAGAATTGTCAGCTGCTCCCCTACAATTATATGCTCCACCCCAGAAGCAACGCAAAGCACTTCTACTCACATATTGCAGTATAGAACTAGTCATGTGACCCTCTCTCCTGGAAGGATGGTCAACTTTCTCTGTGCTGGGAAGAAGAGAATCAGCGGCCTCAGAGCAGCACCATTGGCCACCACAATGGCCTTGCAGGAGCCCAAGTGTCACCAGGAAATCTCTTGGGAAGATTTCTCGGTGTTGATGGTCCCACATTACCCTCCCTGTTTTGACCACCGCCTAAGAAAGGCAACAGTAGACATTTGGTTCCAGAAACCACAAGAAATTACTTCCCTCCCCTCCCCTTTTTGTTTTTCAGCTGCAAAATGGAGATATTTACCATCTACAAAAGTATTCCTCCTTGGGCACTTTAAAGAATGCGCAACGTTTTTGTACCCATGCAGCCCAAGGCCATGACCAGCCTGGAGCTGCTCAAGGTCCCTGCCCAGATGGGCTGCCCCTCTAGAGTAACTCAGTCTGCAGGGATGCTCCAATGCTCCAGACCAAAAGTTTTCCTCAGAGGTCCTGGAGGTTAATTCACTGATTTTTCCTTCATTTTTTGGCACTATTAGAAAAGCAGTTTAAAAATGAATGAGTAAATAAAAGAGAAATGAGATGGCAGCATTTGCTATATCAGGAGCACAATGTCTGGGAAAGCTACAGGGGTCTGTCTGTCTGTCTGTCTCTCACCTTTTCTCTCTCTGTTGCTTTCTCTGTCTCCCTCCTGCCCCTCTCATTATTCCAACCTCTGTCCCATTATCATGTTTCAACTGTATGCTGTCGACAAAAGAGTTTTTCCTTTCAAACATGCTTGAGCTGAGATATACTGAGGCATCACTGAGGTGCTTAGCTCAAACCTTACTTCATAGGCGCTGAAAGGTTTATAAAGAGAAGCCTACAAGAGAATACACTGAGTTTTGATTGCTGCCTAACAAATTACCACAAGCCTTTGTGGCTTAAAATAATACAGATACCTCCCAGTTTCCTGGGGTCAAGATTCTGGGTGCAGTTTGGCGGGGCTTGAGAGGGTCCTCTATGGGCTCACCAGGCTGATATTATGGTGTCAACCATCTGCATCCTTGTCTGGGGCTCATTCAAGTTGTTGGTAGAATTTAGGACCTGTGGTTGTGGCACTGAGGTCCTCACTTCCTTGGGAGCTGTGAACTAGAGGCCACTCACAGCACAGCTCCTTATCATGGTCCTGTCCATGGGTATGTGGCTATTTGCTTTCTCCAAAGCCAGTAGGAGGGCTGTGGCTGCCTGTTTCCTAAAGGCTCACCTGATACAGTCAGACCCACCCAGGACAATCCATTGTTGTTAAATCAAAGTCAACCTATTAGGGACCTTAATCATATCTGCATATATCTTGTCATTTAATGTAACCTACTCATAGAACCAATATGACATCATATGCATGGGTCCTGCCTACACTCAAGGGGAAGAAATTATAGAAGGCATAAACCCCAGGGACAGGAATCTCAAGGACATCTTCAAGTTCCCACAGTGTGGGTCTGCATTTCTGTGATGATCAGATTCAGTGCACAGCTCAGAAGGGAGCTTCCAAACAGGGTACTCTAAGCTGTCTTGGACATGGACAAGAGCCACAGTTTGCTAGGTGAGTTCTTTGTTCTCAGGGTCAGAGAGGAGGCTTCCTTATCCCTGAGCCTCCAAGTCACAGGCAC
The DNA here is from genome assembly GCF_006229205.1 of Suricata suricatta. Taxonomy (NCBI): domain Eukaryota; kingdom Metazoa; phylum Chordata; class Mammalia; order Carnivora; family Herpestidae; genus Suricata; species Suricata suricatta. The sequence continues at coordinate 146,405,919 of NC_043701.1, read as the reverse complement.
TTCTTTCTCTGTGTGGAAGCACACGGGGCGGGGGGGGGGGGGGGGGGGGGGGGGGGGGGGGGGGGGGGGGGGGGGGGGGGGGGGGGGGGGGGGCAGGGCAGCCTTGGAGGGCAGGACCAACAGAGCAGGGTAACACCATGCACAAAGGGCTACCAGTCCTTGGACTCCTGGGGCAGCCACACTAATATTTTCTTCTCACCAGTCCGGGGAAGCAGAGGGTGGTGGAGGGGAGGTGGTGAGGAAGTGACAGCAGACATTTGTGGGGCCTTGGTTGACAGTTGACTGCCTGAGAAGTGTCAGAGAAGTTCTCCCACACCCTGCTCTTTGGAAACTGACTCTGGTCTCTATGCAGAAGTCTCCATTGGCCATCACTCAGAGATGTTTCCCCACCCTTTTCCTTGGAAGCTAGGAAACCATGAAGGGACTTGAAAGATAACTTTGAGTCACAGGGACTATATTGGTTTGGAGCCAGGGGCCCTCTAGCTGGCTGTTGGTCTGGGCAATGTTGAGCCTTAGTTTCCAGCTCTTTAGATGGTAGAGGCAGGATGGAGTGAGGTCCCTTTGAGAAGGTAGCTTTCTAGACCATCACACATTGTTGGTGCACCCCCCCCCATAACTTTTGTTCCTGGATATGCCACTGTGTATCTGTGCCAGGAGCTGGCTGAGCTTTGCTTGGGGGAATAGGAGGCAGAGTCCAGGTAGACCACAAAGGATGCCTCTCCTCTTCACCTAGTGCTTCACCCACACACTTACTATAGCCTTTGCCAGACTGGGTCAGGGAAGTCAAAATGGCCCCGTGACCAACAGGCCACACAACATGGCTATGCCAAAGCCAGAGCCTGACCCACAGATTAGGTCTGACAAATCAGGGCTATACTTAAGTGCCTCAGTTTCTCCATCTCCAACTAAGGAGTTGGACTAATCCTAAAATATCCATTATGCCGCTTAAGGCCCAGGGTTGAACCTCCCTGTTCTGGGGCAGCCTGTTGTGATTTTAACCATCATTTTAAAATGGAATGATCTAGCACCAACAGTTTACTTAGTGAAACAGGCTGAACAGTAAAATCTCTGGGGAAGACCTCCAAGGTGGATAAATCTGTGGGTATAGCAAGGGTAGACTATCTACTGGAAGAGCTTGTCATGGAAGACACCATCCCAACCCAAGTAGGGGCCTGACCATGGCTGTCCCCAGGGACAGATGCCCAGAGCGCTCATTTCACTCATTGCCGGACAGTTCTGCCCTTAGCTGAAGCCAGCGTCCCTGTCACTCTGCATGGCAGCCTTTGCTGGGCTCAAAGAGTCTGCGCAGTGCCTGGCATAAACCAGCCTGGGACTGTGGGGTGGACACAGCCAAGCTGTGATGCAAAACTCATTGACCTGAAATCCCACCCCAGACCCTCTAGGTACCTTAGCTGGCTGTGAGAGCTGGGGAACTACCTGCCTTTCCAGAGCCTCAGTTTCCTCCTCTGCAAAATGGAACCAACAAACTCACTTTCTCCTGGGTGGGGTGAAAATGAACCATTATGGAACGGTCAGTGTACAGGGTGTTCTGGTCACCATTATGTGCCCCCAAATCCATACATTGAAGCCCTAATCCCCAGGGTCTCAGAATGAGGCTATATTTAGAGAGAGGGCCTTTAAAGAGGTGATTAAGGTAAAATGAGGTCATTAGCGTAGGCCTAATCCAGTCCGACCGACGTCAGCATAAGAAGAGATTAGAACACAGATGCACACACACGGGGCAGACAGTTTGAAGACTCAGGGAGAAGATCGTCATCCAGGAACCAAAGAGAGGCCTCAGAAGAAACCAACCGGATGCATACCTTGGTCTGGAATTTCCAGCTTCCATAACTGAGACAATAAATAGATGCTGCTTAAGTCCCCAGCCCGTAGTACTTCATTATGACAGCCCCAGGTCACCCTACATGGGGGAAGATTTGTTTTGCGTTAGGCAGAGAGGGGAAGGCCAGGGGGCTGGAGCTCCCTGCCGGCAGCACCTCCTGAGGCCCATCCCCTCCCACCTGGCCACCCCGAGTCCCTGCCCACCCTGGGGCCTGCAAACCCTGGGCCCAGCGCAGGCCTGCCAGCCGGGCCTGGGCAGGGTAGCTGAAGCAGCGCACTGCACCAAGCTTGTTTTGATTGCAGGCAGCTCTGCTGGGAGGCTGCAAACCTCGCCAACTCATCTAACATGATTCCGAGAGAAATGTTGACTCTAAATTACAAGGACTTAATTTTTCCAACCACAGCTAGGCAGTAAAAGACTCTCTGAAATGACAGATGGAAAGTTCAGTTAATATGTTTATCTTCTGGCTTTAAGAGATCCCGCCTCTCCCAGCAGCACGGCTCAGGCCAGCTTGGGAGGGGAGGCATGGGGGGGCGGGGAGGGAGACATCGGAGGCCTTTCCCCCCAACCCCACCCCGACTCCAGGCCTGCTCCCCAGACCTAGACCTCCAGATCTGCCCCTGACATGGGGCAGCTGCTGTGTTCAGGGCGGGAAAGCCGCCCAGCAGCACCAGGCTCCAGATCCTTCTGTGCAGCCAGCTCAACCATCTCCATCTTAGAAAAGTCAGGGGAGCTATCTTGAAACAACACCTGGCTTTGTCCCCCAGGTGGCAAATCACATGGCTTCTTTGGCTCTGCCATCTATAGAACGTTAATTCAAAACCCTCCCACCTGCTGTCAGGGGGATTCCAGGAGCACAATCATAATTACACTGCGAAGATCTGCATCGTGGTGTCTATGAACCTGGCACTGAACGGTCCTAGGCTGTAGCTGTTATTATTATGATCTCCACTTTATTGTTGAGGACACTGAGGCACAAAGAGGTTAGGCAGCTTGCTCAAGGTCACACAGACTAGTAGAGCCCGAATTCCAACACGTGAGGCCTGGCTCCATAACTCACACTCTTGATCACCTCTTTGCCGTGCATCCCCAAAGATGCTCACCTTGGGGAGAGGCTAGGGGAAGGATTCTATGCTAGCTACTTGACAAGGAGGTCACCACTTAGTTCTGGATCCCCTGTGTCCCTGTAGACAGCAGCATGATGGGCTCGGACCAGCCCAGGCAGGGTGCTGGATCACACTCACCTGTGGACCCCTGCAGGGAAGTGACCCTCATCCAACCCTCTCACCTCCAGTCCTTGCCTATGGGCTGCCCGGGAGCTCTACCCACCAGCCCCCTTGTGATGTCACTGCCCTATGAGAGAGGCTACCATTGCCAGAGTCATTCAGTTCCCCCCCTCCTCCACAGACCTCTAAGCTTCCTGGCTTAGCCGGGTGGACATGGGGCCAGCCCCTGGTACAAGGAGCTAGAGTCACAGGGAGGACATAGGGGTAGTTTCTCTTTAGTGGGGAGAGATGTGATCATCGCAATCCTCGGCAGGGTGGGCCCAAACACGGCAGAGCCCAGAGTGTGGGTAGGACCCCGAGGCCTGGTGAGGAAAGGCTTCCTTGCTAAGGTCCTGCCTGGGAAGAGTCTTCCAGAAGTCTGGTAAGGCAGAAATAAGGAGAATCAAGAAGAACAAGCTGAATAATAAAAAGAGGGAGAAATAGTGTGGTGTGTGTGTATAAGGAAGCCTAAGAGATTGAAATTCCACGGGGACCGGAAGGACTGACGGACTGACACAGACAGAGGGTAGGGGTGACAGAGCCCGACTAAGTGACCTTCTGTAAAGGTTTCATGTGACAAATTCCAGAGTTTGGGCTTCTTCTGTTGGGAGAGGCATCTTTTGTGTGTGTGGTAAAATAGATGTAACTTAATATTTGCCATTTCCACCAGTTTTTAATGTTTATTTATTTATTTTGACAGAGAGGGGAGAGAAAGAAAGAAGGTGCATGGCATGCAAGTGGGGGAGGGGCAGAAAGAGCAGAAGAGAGAGAGAATCCCAAGCAGACTCCTTGCTGTCAGTGCAGAGCCTGATGTGAGACTCGATCCCATGAACCATGAGATCATGACCTGAGTTAATAGCAGGAATCAGACGCTTAAGTGACTGAGCCACCCGGGCACCCAATTTTCACCATTTTTAAGTGTACACTTCAGTGGCATCGAGTGCATTCATGTCATTAAGCAGCCATCCCCACCATTTATCTCCAGAACTTTCCAAGGATCCCAGACTGAAACTCCACACCCATAAAACAACAGCTCTGTACAGACCTCCTCCCAGGCCTGGCCTCCATCATTCTCCTCTCTAGTTAGGGCTTCAGTGTGACATGGCGAGGGGCTGGTTACACAGCAGTAAGACAAAATGGGCTGAAGAATGATCTCACCAGTGGCTGCTTTTGGGACAGAAGTCCCAGCAAAAGACAAGGCTGCTTGCTCTGAGGTGGTGGCCGCCAGTAGATGCTCAGCCTGGACAGCAGACCTGGGTTCAGGGTCCAGTCCAAGCACTCAGAGCTCTGTGGCCCCAGGGAAGTCCTGAGCCTCTGCAGGCTAACTATGAGGTGGAGAGGACTTTAGGTCCAGCTTTGTGGAGCTGCTTTGGGTAAAGTGATAATAACATCAGGGACTGCTTACTGTGCCCTGTCCAGTACCAGATCCATGCCAACCACTTTATGTACCTGTCTGTCAGAGCAAACTACTCTGGGAAACTGAGTTTCACTGAGATTCAGGTCTTAGAGCCCAGGATTTGCAGCTGAGAGAATCTTACCCCGGGACCCAACGCAGAGGGTGTGCTCATGAATGTGAGTTTACTCACAGTCCCTCCATAAATGTAAATCAACCATTATGCTGCATTTCTCACAGGAATGCAGTAGGATGGTTTGTCTCTCTTCTGTGAGGTTTGTGACCTCTGCTGGGAAGCTGAGAAAGGTGGGAGTGGCTTACCAGCAGAAGGCTGGAAGTCATCCCATGATCCCTTGACTCGTTCCTATGTGTGGTTTCTCCATGTCCCCTGGGCTTCCCCACAAGATGGTGGCTTCAAGACAGTTAGACTTTTTACACAGCAGCTCTGGTCTCCAGTACTAGCATTCCAGTGGAGAAGGAGGAAGCTTCATTGTCTTTTTGTTTTCCTTTCTATTTTTTCATAAGCCCATTGAATTCAAGAAGAGAAGACACCTGTCCATGTGGAGGTGGCAAAGTCACATTGCAGAAGAGCACATAGGACAGATGATATTGTTGTACCTGTCTTCAGAAATCCAATCTGACACACACACACACACACACACACACACACACACACACACACACACTCAATTTGAAATTTTCTTCTCTTTCCCCACCCTACACTCTCAATCTCTAAAATCAGGTTTTCAGCACAAGAAAAACGCAAGTACCAATAGACTTATGTAACTGGGTTCATTTATGGCTCCAAAAACATGTTAAAACAAAAACCCTTTGCAAGCACAGGTCCTTGTGCATATTTAAAATACGCCATCCCAGACCCTGTGACAAAGAAATTCCTTCTTCCATCTTTTCTACAGGGTAGTTTCCAGAATCAGACGGTTTCTTGATCTACGTTTGAAAACTGAAAGAAGAACATTAGGTCCTAATCTCCATCAACAAATTCCTTCCAGCCAAGAACTCCCAGGTTCCACTTTGTTCATTTCTGTAGGAATTTGGACGAGCTAAAAGAGACACTGTTTTTCAACTCAGGATCACCATTCCATCCAATTGGGATGAATGTCATATGTGAAAGCTGGCGGAGTTGGGGGGAGGTGGAGATAATTCCCTTAAAGACATATGATGTGAAGGGAGGAATGGACTCAGAATAAATAGAATGCTGCATGTTGAAATGTATGCTTATTTACTGAACACTTTTAAAGAAACTGAAAATGCCATTGGTCCTATCTCTTTAATTAGAGATGAGACTAGAAGTCCAGGGATGTGGAGGTGAGCTGAAAACAGAGCCACACCGAGCCCAGTCTAAACAGAGGGAAAATTAGTGTGAGCACCAAAAAAAGCAGTTGATTATTTTTCTTTAAATGTAAATAATATTTTTGGCCAGTAGAGAGTTGAGGACAGGCTAAAACTGCCTTTGCTGCTTTCAGCAAATAAAACCCTGTTCAAGACACAGTGTAGCCTCATTGCCAGTTTAGACTCTATTCAAAGTCGTATGACCTACTTGAGCCTTGCATGTCATTTCAACTGGCCAGGGACCTTTGGGTAACATTTGGAAGGAATGTATATTGACAAATGCCAAAAATAACTTTTAAATATCAATCCTCTAGAATAAGCCATGGGGAGGGAGGCATTCTCAAGAAACGATGGAAAGATCAAACTCATTTTATTGGTTTGGAGGACAGCCTAACCTCTAGCGCGTCCTGTGCTGCTATGAAGTGTGGTTGGGAGGTACAAGGCTCGAGCTTCCCTCCACTCCGCACCGCTGCGGTCTGCAAATGAGCCTTCAGAAGACACGAGGGTGTCTCTGGTTATAAGAGTGCTTATGGTAATCAGGCAGGTCCTTGGATTTCAGGGTTTTCTCAAGGGACAGTACTGCCATTTAACTTAGCCAACGAAGCCGTGAAGGAGGGGGTTCAGAAAGGGGACCAGCGTTCAGGATGGGAAGCTGAATGAACATACCTTCCAACAGCTTTGGGACCTGTGCTTTGGCTTCTGCTGGAATACCTGCTCAGATGGGGAGCTCACCGTCTCCCAAGTCTCCTATTCCATTAGGACTCTGTTGGGCAGGTCTTCCTTCCCTCCTTCCTTCCTTCCTTCCTGTTTATTTAATTTTGAGAGAGAGTGACAGAGCAGGAGTAGGGGAGGAGCAGAGAGAGAGAGACACTCAGAATCAGAAGCAGACTCCAGGCTCTGAGCTATCAGCAGAGAGCCCGATGCGGGACTTGAACCCACAAACTGAGAGATCATGACCTGAGGTGAAGTTGGACGATTGACTGACTGAGCCACCCAGGTGGCTTGCTTGCTTTCTTTCTTTCTTTCTTTCTTTCTTTCTTTCTTTCTTTCTTTCTTTCTTTCTTTTTTGAGGGAGAGCACACATGGAAAGGGCAGAGACAGAGAGAGGGAGAGACAAAATCCCAAGCAGACTCCATACAGTCAGTGCAGAGCCTGATGAGGGGGCTTGAACCCATGAACCACGAGATCATGACCTGCACCAAAACCAAGAGTCAGTTGCTTGGGCAGCTCTTTCTAATACTAAGCTAGAATAACAGCCTGTTCCAATTAGTTGTGGGACAAAAATGAAAGAGAAAGAAATACCAAGTTGACATCATTCTCTCTTGCACCCCCTGCCATGCTATGCCCCTGGGCCTTTATAGAAAAAGTCCAAGGCAGTAACACAGAAGGGCGAGCACTGCCTGTAGGCCATCCTTCACATCAGGGGCTCTCTTCCCAGGTACCAGAGCTCACAAGATCGTTACACAGGGGCAGTCTCCCCTGAAAGATGCACAAGGCCCAGGGTGCCATGAGGACAAGATGGAGCAAGTCAGCTGGCAGCAAGCTTATTCAATATGGGACAACTGTGCCTCAGGAGTGTGAATCCCACAGGACTCTGAATGGTTTTCCCTGCACGTTGCTATTTTACTAAAGAACAATGAAGTGGATACTTGGGGGAAATTAGAAGTATAATTTAATTTCTTTTCATGTGTAAGGCATGCTTTTAATATTCAGGTCATGCAGGGCTTTGGAGGTGTCTGTGAGGAAGTTTTTCTTACTTTGTAGGAAGGGAGAGGCCACTGCAGAGTCTTGCAGAATGACAGTAGGACGTGCATTCCATTCTGAGAGGGTTGTTCCATATTCAAAGCATGCCTAAAACATCACAGCCCTGAGAGCCACATCGTTATTCATCTGTTTCATGTAGTCATGCATTCCACAAATATTTTTAAATGTTCATTTATTTTGAGAGAGAGAGTGGGAGTGGGAGGAGGAGCAGAGAGAGAGAGAGGAAGAGAAAGAGAATTCCAAGCAGGCTCCATGCCGTGAACACAGAGCCCGATGCAGGGCTTGATCCCATGAACAGTGAGATCATGACCTAAGCCAAAACCAAGTCAGACGCTCAACCCACTAACCACCCAGGTGCCCCATCATTCCACAATATTTACAAAGACCTACTCTGCCTTGAGTTTTTTTTTGTCCTCAGAGTTGGGGACAGGGCAGGGAATGAGGCAGGCATGCCCTTATCACCTTGAGGCTCAGCATCTAGCTGGTGGGGAGTAGCAATGAACAAATGGTGATGTGTTTTATAAAGGAAAGCAGAGCAGGCTTAGGAGAAGAAGAAGATGAAGAAGGGAAAGGGTCTTTTTAGGGAGGGTCTTCTGCTATGGAAACCCTGGGAGAAGAGTGTTTCAGCATTTCCCTTCAGTGGGATGGCAAGTACAGAAGTCCTGTGGCCCCAATGTGCTTCACTGTCAAAGACCAGCAGTAAGAGAACCAGCTGCTCTGGACATGGGTGAGCAATAAGGAAAACGATGAGAAAGTAGGCGGGAGGGATGGTGAGGGGTGTTGGAGACCACTGTAAGAGTGTTGCTTTTACTCTGTTGGATAGAGGCCATTGGAGAATCTTGGCAGAAGAGCGTTATGACCCAGATTAAATTGTGAGAGAATTTGTCTGTACCTTATGAGAAAAATTGAGGTTGGGGAGCAAGGAGGAAACAGAAGCCTACTCTAATCATCCAAACAAGAAATGATGGTAGCCCAGACTAGGCCAGCCTAGGCCATCTTCAGCTGCAAGTGTCCACAATGGTCAATATTACTAGCCAAGAACACTGTCACCTGAATGCAATCAGAGTTTTCATAAGGAGGAAGGTGAGAATGAATCCAGGCAGCAGAGTTGCAGAACCTGCCACTGCTGTGCCTTGGGGTTCAGACTTGAATCTTCAATGCTATTTACAACCAAAAGGAATCAGGACTCTTGTTCTCAAATCTGGGGACTGCAAAGGTATTACTGAGTAGGGAAGATGTTTTTTAATGCCAATAAATATGGCCACTTTTTAAAAAGTTAAAGAGAGCCCATCAACCAAGCTGATCACGAAAAAGAAAATACTAATGAAGGTTACCGAATACAAGATGATTTTGGGGAATACCATGAAATTATAATGGTATTCAAAAGAAGACAATTAATATAATGTGTGCAAAGGAACAATGCATGTATTAAGATACATTTAATTGTATTGCTTTTATAAGTTGAAGATTGTATTGTATTTATTTTTCTGTGAAGCATCTATTTACAAAGTATAGAGTTCTATTTCTCACCCTCTCTGTTGATGAGAAAGAATAAACACAGGGAGCTATAAATAAACTAAAATACTCCTTCAACCATGGGTCCTGTGTCATGTAATAAGCAGGTTGAAGAAAAGTCAAGAAATTGATTACTCTTGTTGTCCTACACAGAAATTAATGAAACAGAGAATCCCACAGAGTGTTCTAAGATAATTAATTAGCTGAACATTGCACATGCTCCATCTCTCAACTCCTAATAGATGGGACCTCAAGATGACCCTACTAATTATAGTGCACTATTGATAAAGCATACATAAGTTTCCAGTTAATATTTATAGAGTAGGCCAATTCATCATAATGACAGGACAATAGTTTAGGTAGTGCTAGCCATAAGAAACTTTTAGAAATACATCACTTCTGGGAAAGACACCAAGTTTCAAAAAACTAAATCTCTGAATTTAGATTTTGAAAAGCAGTGGCTTTAAAGTCCAGATATAACAAATAGAACTTCATTATCAGAAGGAACTCAGCCAGTAGTTTTGTTTGGATCACTCTGGACTATGCAAACTTGTCCTAGATCAGAATCTGTGACCTCTTGTCTTCTGAAGTGGTATATACTTGCACTTACTTTGGGATCTGCTAAACTTAGCGGTATCCGATAGAATTACTGAAGTCCCGTGTGGGTGTAAAACATGAAACCTTTGGAATATTATAAGTAAAGATTAAAAACCATGTCAATGTAAGGGATTCATAATTGTGTGGCCACTTTTACATATAACTTATTGTGGCTTTGTTAAGAGCTCTTCGTTAAAAGAGTGCAAGTGAGAAAGAGTGGATGAGGGAGAGAGAAACTCAGCACAGAGCCTGACACAGGGCTTGAGCCCATAACCCTGGGATCATGACCCAAGCTGAAATCAAAAGTTGGATGCTCAACTGACTAAGCCACCTAGGCGCCCATGTTAATGTTTATATCTTAAAATGACCACTAGTTAGGACAGCCTAGGTCATGGGGTGATTGGAAATAATCTCAAAATCCCAATGACTTACTTTATCTCATGCTCCATGTACATCTTAGTTCAGCAAAGGGCTCTCTGCTCCACCAAGCCACTCAGGGGCCCAGGCAGATAGAGGCTCCTCAGCCTTGTAGTTACACCACCTGGAACATGCAGCCTCTTCCATTGTCGAGTGTGGTGGCTTTAAAATGTGACCGTGAACTATTTTATACTTTTCCTTCAAAAAGCAAAGACTGATTTCCTTCCCTTTGAGTGCAGAATGTACTGGGTGACTTGCTTTTTTTTTTTTTAATGTTTATTTTTGTGAGATAGAGGCAGAGTGTGAGCAAGGGAGGGGCAGAGGGAGAGGGAAACACAGAATCTGAAGCAGGCTCCAGACTCTAAACTATTAGCACAGAGCCTGACACGGGGCTTGAACCCATGAACCATGAGATCATGACCTGAGCCAAAGTCAGATGTTTAACCCACTGAGCCACCTAGGTGCCTTCTGAGTGACTTGCTTTCAATGAGTAGTGTTGCAGTGGCAATGACACATGGTTTCTGAGACCAGATCATATGAGGCATTGTGACTTCCTCCTTATTCTGTCTAGGATCATGCATCCTGGAAAAAACCAGGTGCCATGTTGTAAGGATCTTCAAGCCATCATATGGAAAGGCGCAAATGGCAAGAAACTAAAGCCTCCTTCCAGCAGTCAGAGTGAAACTGAGGTCTCATGCCAACAATCATGTAAGTGAACCATCCTTGGAGGCAGGTCCTCCAGCCTTAGTCAAGCTTTGAGGGGACCGCAGCCCTGGCCACCTTCTTGACTCTCACTTCAGGAGAGGCCCTGAGCCAGAACTACCCAGCTAAGCTGTTTCTGAATTTTTGATGCACACAAACTGTGGGATATTAATATTTACTGTATTAAGTCACTAAGTGTTGGGGGTAATTTGTTATGTACTGATAAACAACTAATACACTGAGATAGGGCAAGAGGGCATGAAAGGGTCTTCTGACAAGTTAGTGTTTTAGGCCCAAGGAGGCCCATTTAATTTCTTTTCTCATCTATTAGCCAGAATTGGCCAAAGTTTCATGCCAAACTTCCAGGTCCTTACACACAGGAGGAGAGAATTCAGATATGTGCAGCTACTGTAAGCCTCCACTACAAAGCATTTAAGACATCAAACAGAATCTTATATATTTGACCTGTACTTTTAATTAACTCCATGGGATGTTTGATTACATAGGCTTTGAATAATGTATCCATAGGAGAAATTTTTTCATTCATATTTCAATCATATTCATGATTATGAAAGATTATTTTAGAATTGTGTATTTGGAGACAATTTTGATTGTAATATAATATATTGTTAATTCACACAAGGAACTCCTTAAAGTTTAGAGAATCTATTAAGCCTAGTGAAAAAGTGAGTGGATGAATGTCCTGGGGCTCACAATGAAGAAAATAATAGGTTCTGAAAGATAAGACACTGCTTCCTAAAAGTTTCTAGGGTGGGAACCATTAAAAGAAGGTGACATCCCTGGGAAAGAAGGGAGTCAGAATGGGTTCACTGAGAACAAGCCATGACAGACCCACTTGATTTGCATCACAATGGATTTCTCTATTAACTTTTATCAGAACATATGAAAAGACTATTTTAACCCCTTGCATTACATGATGGGAAGCAAATAATGCAAAGCCCATCGGTGTAGTTACTATGATGGATCATGAAATCATGATCCAAAATGATCCTATTAAACAGAGGAAAGGTCTGAAACCAAGATGAAATCTAGTATATTCACTGAGAGCCTTTAACTATTGGACAGGGCCACTTTGTCTATTTTACCCATTATTTTGGACACCTTGCCTCATGGCCAGAAATCTCTCTTCTTTCTCTCCTATCTAAGTATAGATGGTCAGGGCCTAAGATTTGTCTTCTGTATACACACCGAGGGCATCCTGCTGTGTGTGTGTGTGTGTGTGTGTGTGTGTGTGTGCACGCATGCACATGTGCACACACCTATGTGTGTTCTAGCTTCTTCACCCTAAAATGAATGAGTTAACCCAGCTTTATACTATTTCCCAGTTGTCTTCAATATAGGGTGGAGAGAACTGAGGTCACTCTTCAGCCTTGGTGAACTAAAATGATTCTCTGTTCCAGTTTAGATCAGGGAAGCCTGCTTTTGTCAATCTTAGGATGTATGCCCAACCATTAATAAAGCTTTTTCACTTTTATTTTCCTCAGTTTTTGTCTATACACCATTGGAAAGAACTCCTTGAGAGAAGAGGTTTAACTCTTAGGCCTCAATTCCCAATAGGTCTGAATGGACTACAAGCCCAGAGTGTAATGAGGCTATTGGGAAAACTAGTGTTATCTTGGTAGCATTGCTAGAATTGTGCAGAAACCAGAATGGAATAGTGATAACCTTTTATTTGGCAGTGGTCAGAATATAGGGAAATGGTGCTTGCTTTGAGCTCCACGCCAAAGGGAGGTGATACATAGACTGGGCATCAGGACAGTGAAAAGATGAAGGTCACATCAGGATGGAGGAGGAAACTTAATGTATGTAACCTAGATTGGAAGGAGACATGTTGACGACCTCAGGCATTTGAAGGGTCGTGGGGGAGGGCCTGTGGACAGGACCAGCTCCGTTTAAGGTAAAGAACCAATTCTGGGAATGGCTGTGCCAGAAATAAAAGATAGGTGCAGAACAAGGAAGAATTTTCCAATGAGCTCTCTCAGCATGGAGTTTTCCAGTTTGTGAGGTGGTGAGTCTCCAACATTGGAAGTGGCAAAAGAGAGGTCTGATGGTCGCTTGTTAGGATTGATGCCAAGGATCCTGACTTAAGATTAATTGAACTAGTTGCTTTCAAGTTCATTCCTCACCAGCACTCCATAACTCTGAATCTGGCTAACCCAAAGATAAATGCTCAGATGTTAGCCAGACAAACTCTTAACCTAATGAAGAGAGATTTGATCTATACGGTTGATACAGCTACTGTTCATCAGTGTCTAGTTCTCTCCTACTTTCACTTATGTGGAGGAGTATAAGTTCTATTCCTTGAAGTGATGTTGACCATAAGACTAGTTCTTATTAAAGAAAGGTGAATGCAAATGATGTATCATTCTGGCCCAAAGCAATTAACTACAGATGCTTGACCTTCTGACTCTTTCATTGTCTGCAACCCAGGGGTGTTGAGATATAGAGGCCAAAAGAATGGAATTATCTGAATTGCTAAATATGGAGAAGAGTTGCCTTGGAAAGTCTCCCCAGATTTCAGATGACGGGAAGCCAGTCTTCCGGAGTTGTCACCTTGGTCTTGTGAAAAGACCAAAGATGTCTCCTTTGTGAGAAGCCAACACCATTCATTGTGTCTGCAAACAAAGCAAATCTTGGTCGACACAGAACCTGTAAAAACTGAGATCTCAGTTTCCAGTGAACTTGAAACTGGGTCCTTTGAGCTTCTGTCTTCTCATCAGGCCACGCGATGGTGATTGCAGAAGGAACATATTTCTTCAAAGGAGACTCAAACCACACTCCGCAGGCACCATGTCGAAAGCCCTGGGCTGGTGAGGAAAGGCAGTGCTCCTCACAGAAGCTCGTTTATAGCAGGGCTCACACGTTGCCCCAAGACAGCTTTGATCAGAATGACGTCTCCACAAACACAGGATGAATGAGAAAGAAGATGCTTATGTTTTCAACCTCATCTACACTGATGAGAAATGAGGCATACATAGTCTTCAGCACAACGATTTCCTTCAAACACCTGTCATCTTTCTTTTTAAAGTGTAGGCTTCAAATAGTTGTGTAGTTTTTCCGCTTGTTATCCCTTCTCATCACATAATTAGGATTCGACGATGGACGTCCCTTATGGCTTACTGATACGGTTCAGTAGAGTACGAGCTCCAAAAGCAGCCTATCTGCCTTCAAGTCCCAGTTTCCTGCGTTTCTGTGGCTGTGTGGCATTGGGCAAGTTACCTAACCACCATGCGCTTTAATTTCCTCATCAGTTGAGTGGGTACCATAATAGTTTCTATCTCACAAGGCAGCAGTGGGATAAAATGTGTTAATATATGTAAAGCATTTGGAAAAATGCTTGGCATATGGTAAGTATTCAAAAAGTAGTATTTATGTTTTACTAAGTTCTTGACTGGCAGCCAAGCAAATTCCAAGAACTGTGAACAGTCTGTGTGCTCAAGTCTAGGGGGGTTTGAAATAAGGTAATTCATGAACCTCCCCTAAATGCCCCAAAACTCCATCAGAAAAAAAAAACTAGACTAAGCAACAATCCAAGGATTATTAGTAAGAAAGAAGATTGGGCAATAGACAGGAACTGACAGCATCTGCTAGAGCCAGGGCGTCATGTGATCACATGTAGCTATAGGGATGCTGGAAAAGAATGTTTTCAAAGGCCAATGAGATGAAAGCAGATGTCTGCAGGGCCTTTCCGGCAAGGGCTGCTTTCTGCTCTGTGCTATACCTTCCTTGTCTCGTCTCATCTTCCTCTCCCTCTCAGAAAACAACATTGTCTGTTTCCAATTAGGAAAGGCCACAGGATATCAGACACCTTGATCCTGTCAGTTTCAAGCCACTGAACCAAGATCTGATACACGAGGGGAAAAAAGAAAACAAAACTATAATATATTTATGCTACTCTTGAATGGATTTTGTTTTTTGTGGCACAATGCAGGCCCTAACTAATATAGCGATCTTGGCTGCACTGAAAACGAATGTTTCAAAAACAAAAGATAGAAGAAACAGAGGATCATGGGAACTATAAAGTGGTCAGTGATCCACCAATTTCTCTTTTTCACTGTATTTCAAAGCCTTTGCAGAGTATGGAACCTGCAAAGAGTGCAGAACTTGCTAGAAATGCAAGGAATGACCATCTAACATCAAATAATAGCATTGTTATATCAACTGTTCCTTCAGAAACCAAAATAATTAAAGATTTTAGATTGATATAGATAGATAGAGATAAAAAAAAAGCTAGTTAAGAAGCAACAAAAATTGAAAAAAATAACATACTTAAAGGAGGAAGAAGGTACTATGAAAAGAGAATAATACACAGCAAAGACATCCTAGAGATTACAGATATTTTTACCAATACAACAAATTCATTAAGCATTCTTGAAAATAAAAGGGGAGAAATCTCTGAGTATAAAGCAAAAGGAAAAACATATCTACATCCCAAATTGGAAGAATTAAAATTTCAAAATTGGGCAAAGGAGATTACAAAAGTATATTGTAAGGAAAAAAATGAGGAAGAACAGAGACAAACATTTGTGTTGGTTTTTTTTTTTTTTTGCACCTTCATGTCTAAAGACAAAGAGATGGTTACAAAGCTGATATTCTCATAAATAGTCTAAAACAAACTTATTTAATCCTTTCAAAAATCATTTGACATTAAGAACCACAAGAAAAGTCATTTCCTTAACCCGGAAATTCTATGTATAAAACTGTGTCTGAAAGAACAAGTGACCAATAAAGAGATCATATTATCAAAGAAATGTAAATTATTATGATAATGAATTATCAGTTCTATCCATCAAATTAGGAACATTTTAAAAGAATAGTTTTCAGTGTTGTGTCTAAGATGTGGGTAAACACAATTTTGTGCTCTATTGGTGAGAAGATGTGCCCAACATTTCCAAAGGATATTTTAAGAAAATCTTTAGGGAGCATGTAGGTGGCTCAGTTGGTCCAGTATCTGACTTTGGCTCAGGTCATGATCTCGTTCTTGTGTTTGAACTCCGAGTTGGGCTCTGTGTTGACAGATTGGAGCCTGGAGCCTGCTTCAGATTCTGTGTCTCCCTCTCTCTCTGCCCCACTGCGCTTGTTTTCTGTCTTACTCTCCCTCTCTCACTCTTTCTCTCTCAGAAATAAACATATAAAAAAATAAAAGAAAATCTTTAGGATTAAATGCATTCATTTTGACAAGGCAATTTTATTTCTAGGTGTTTAACATTAAGATACAATCCAGCTGTTATAAATATGTACAAAAAGTAGAAAAGATGCAAGTCCTTCAGCAAAGAGCTGGGGCACTGGGGAGAGCTAAATCTTACAGTGGTACCCACAGTCTTCAGCATGCCTCAGTAGCTCTGGATAGGTTCACGGGCATGCTTTATTAAGTTCAAAATTCAAGCGATAAAGCAGTGTGTCTTACCTACTCTCATTTGGGTGAATATATATATATATATATATATATATATATATATATATCATATAGAAAATGTAAATATGGAGGCATCTGGGTTAAGCAGTTAAGCTTAACCTGGCTCAGTCACTTAAGTGTCCAACTTCAGCACAGGTCATGATCTCTCGGTTTGTGAGTTCGAGCCCCGTGTCAGGCTCTGTGCTGACAGATTGGAGCCTGGAGTCTGCTTCAGATTCTGTGTCTCCCTCTCTTTCTGCCCTTCCCCCGCTCACACTCTGTCTCTCTCTCAAAAATTAAAAAAAAAACATTAAAAAAATAAAATAAAATATAAATATGTATGTTGATGGTGTTTGAAATTAGATATACCTTAATCGTAAATAGTTGCTATCACAGGCTTCTAAAAGTTTCCAGGAATTTTTTTCTTTTTAACTTTCAAAAATTGTTAGCCATCTGCTTCACAATACATTACCATTTTACTTGGAAAAAAAATAAACATAGCCATTTTTGAGGAGGGAGGAGATGAATGCCTCCCACCACCAGCCTCCCAGACTTAGAGGCACAGGCAGCAGAGCATCGAGTCTCAGGGGACAGGCACGTTCCTTCGGAGACTACAAGAACAGACAACTAACTGACATCTCATTAGTGTCAGATCAAGACCAGCCATTTGAAGCCCAAGTCATCACTTTTGGAAGGTTTCCTTTCACATTTAACTGTGTTTGGATAATAATCTTGTGTAGGTCCAACTCATTCATTTACTTAGAGGTACTTTTTATAACTGGTTTATCTTGGAATGTTCATCAGGAAGTCACATAACTTAAAGTAAGACATCCTTTGCTAAGCTTTACTAAGGCTATTATGACTAACATGAGCATTTAGCAACACCTATTTTAGATTTTCCAGCCTGGAATTACTGCCATAACATAAAATCTTGGGCCTTGAATACACTCTGTCTATTGATAAAGTAAATGCCAATTTTTGTCTTCATTCACTAACTCTCTAAATATTCTTTTGGGTTGCTTTTGTGCATGACACTGTTAGGAACTGGAGATTTAATGGTGTTATGGGTTGAATCATGTCCCCCCTCCAAAAAAAAATATATGTTGTTGTTGTATATTTATTTATAAGCCATTTGTTTATATTATTAAATATAATTTATTTGGATAGGGATTTTACAGAGGTCATCAAGCTAAGCTAAAGTGGTTAGAATGGGCCCTAACCCAATGTGACTGGTATCCTTATAAAGAGGGGAATTAAGAGACAGACATGCATATGGGGTAAATGCCATGTGGATGTGAACATGAAGATGGCCATGTGCAAGCCAAGGAGAGAGGTCTGGAAGCAACCTTGTTAACATCTTGGTTTTGGACTGTTAGCCTCCAGAACTGTGAAACAATATACTTCTGTTGTTTAAGTCACTCAGTTTGGAGTTAGAGCACAGGATCAGGTAAAGCAAACCTGAAGACGACCAGGGAAACTCCCAGTTGCTGACTCTGTGAGGACATTGGGAAGGGACCTGTCCCCTGGCCTGAACTGTGAGTATTCAGCTGGAGGGCACAGGAGTCCCGAGTCTCGGCAGCATAAGCTGAAGTGAATCTCCTGGGTAGTTGGCACGGTTTGTTTATACTGAGGACACCAAATCCTGTCACATGATCATGGCCTCCTCTTGTAAGCTGCTTGGAACCTCAGAAACACCTTTAAGATCCTAAATGTATAGGGCCTTGCAGTGGACATTCCATGTTTCATCTTATTTTTTTTACCCTCTTAACCCACACTGACTTTTATTTGAAGAAAAGGAAGCCCAGGTTGGACATCTCTTTCCAGCAACCATCAGCCTTTGATGTGAAACATAGTAGGAGCAACTCCAGGATCACCTGAGAACAACCCTGGAGCCATTCCGAGGATCTGAACCAGTCTGCAAGCAGGGGTGTTCTGAAGCCCAGAGCAGGGGCGTCTGGTGAGATGTCCTCACCCCTACCCTCCAAAGTCTTATCTCACTATAGAATTGGGCTCTTCAAAGGCCAAGGTCTTATTGTCTAAGCAAGGCCCAGGGGCTTGCAAACTAAAAAGAGAAGTTGGTTGATCCCATCCCCACCCCAAGACAAGGATGAAACAAGGCAGGATAACTCAGTGGGCCTTTCCCCCCAAAAGAGGAAGAAACAGAAGCACATCATAGTAACTGAAATCCAGCTGGACTCCTGCAGACTGGATTGTAGGACCATCCCTTGATTAGGGACTTGTTCTTTTCCCTGGAAGTAGCTTTTAATTCACTGTTCTCCCAAGTTCTTGGAGCCATTCTCTTCAGTGCCCTGCTTTTTCTATAAGAAATGGCTATGTTTGCAGCTGAATAGCTTTCTCAGCCTGATTCCTGCCTGGAGATATTTAGGGACCCAGACGTCTTTTGGGGATGTTCACAATCTCAGTCCCTGCTATCCCAGGGTGGCCATCTAGATCCCTTGAATGAACCTCCTCATTGAAACAGGTAAAACAATAGGCATAAGAAACATCTTGTCAAATGTAGTCCTGAGCTAGCGCAGAAGTTAGTTAGAAATCCACAGAATGATTTAGAAATATCAAAGACCAATCCTGGTTCTGTAACGTCTTAAACTTATAAAACTTAACGGACTTTTTTAAGAGAAAGAGCACTAAATTTTAAAAACAGAATGAGGTTCAGCATCTTGGAAAGAACCCATATAATGAGGAGTCTTAAAGCTCATGTTTCATTACCTTCACAGTAAGTCTGCTTCTAGAAAGTAACAAACCTAGAAAAAATATATTAAGTGTATCATTTGAGATGGCAGTAAAGATATTGATAAGCTTTAGAAATTCTTAAATATACATTTGTAAAAGCTAAAGTAACCATTAATAGAACAAACATAGAAGGTATACCTTTAAAACAAGTAGAGGGAAAACAATGGAATCAGATTTTAAGGCACTGCATCTAAATTAAGGCATAGAAGAGAAGATCAAAAAGAAAAAAGAATGAGACAAATAGAAATTGCATAGTAAGATTGAAGGCATAAATCCAAATCACACTAAATATAAATGAAAAAAATACTCCTAAAATATGAGAACCATCTGTCTCAGTAAAAAAAAGAAAAATTCCAACTATGTAATGTTTAGAAGAGATAACAGTGCAATGTAGAGACACGAAATAATTGAGATCAAAATTGAGAAGAAAATTCTAAAAAAGTACTACTAATAGCAGTTTCAAATATATATGAATCAAGAATTGCCAGAACAAGGAGAAGTTGATAGATGTACCTTATTAAAGGAATATTTTAACACAGCATCTCTGAGCATTTGATACAGGAAGCAGCTATAACTCCTAACAAATGGAGGGTATACACTTTTCCCACATAGAAAACATTCATAAAATCTAACCACATATTGATCATAAAGTTAGCCTCAACAAATTTCAAAAAAAATTGTATTATACAAATTACATATCTGGGCCACAACATAAGTTAGAAATAAGTAATAAAGTAGGTTAGGTAAAATATACTTCAAAATTATATAAATACATATTTCTAAATGATTAATGGAAAGAAAATAAAAATAAGAAAATATTTATAAATGACTATAATAAAAATACTATTATGGGGCATCTGGGTGGCTCAGTAGGTTAGGCATCCGACTCTTGGTTTCAGCTCAGGTCATGATCATGATCTCATGATTTATGAGTTTAAGCCCTACATTGGGCTGGTGCTGACAGCATGGAGCCTGCTTGGGATTCTCTCCCTCTGTCTCTGTCCCTACCCCACCCCCCACACTCTCTCTCTCTCAGGGTAAATACATACACTTAAAAAAATACTATGTATTATTTTGTGGTATTTAGAGGGAAATTTATAGTCTGAAATACAGTAGAGAAAGAGGCACAAAATTTAGCATCCAAAATTTAGAATGTAGACGGAAGGAAACAAATCCAAGAGCAGAAATTAATGACACAGAAACAAACATAAAGAGGATAGGCAAAATTTAAATCAAGTATTTGACAATGTTAATCAAGTAGACAAACTGAGTAAGATTAAGGAAGGAACAGAGACAAAGTACATCAAAATTGGTAAAGAGAAGGAATATAACTTTAATATTGCAGAAACTAAACTAAAACAAGAAAGATCATGAGGAATTTCATGGCAATAAATGATGAAATAGTACATATCTACAAAAATACAAGTTATTTAAAATGTTTCAAAATGAAAATAAGAAACTTACTAGTTGCTAGAATTCTTCCACCCAGGAAACAACAGACCCAAATGACCTTAAGGTTGATTTCTATTGAACATCAGATATCAGAAAATTCCACATCATATATAACATTCCAAAGAATTCAAAACGAGAAACCATACACTAACTTATTTTAGGAGGCTGATATTTGGTACTAAAACTGACAGGGAACTGAAAAACATAAAGCTATAGCTTATTTCCTTATAAAGGAAATTTATAAAATAGAAATGGAAAATTCTAAACAGAACACTATAAAGAACTTAAAATACTTGAAAACAAAGTGGATATCATGACCATTTTGAGATTATCCCAGGAATACAAAATTGGTTTAGTTTTTAGTATCAGTTAATGTAATTGATCAGCAGATGAAAGACACGAGGTCAAAAACTCACATTTATGGATGCAAAGATCTCTTTCATACAATTTGACATCCATTCACGGTTTACCAACAGACGAAACAAAACAAAACTCATAAGGAACAAAGAATGAGAGTAATGTTCTTAACTTGCTAATAAGAACCTAACAAAACCTAAAACAAATTATGTGTAAGGCATTTAAGGCATTCTCCTTATGATCAGAGAAATGACAAGAATGGCTGCTTTCACCATCCAATTCAGTAAAATAGTAAAGGGTGCATCCTGTTCAATAAGAGAAAAAGAAATAAAAGTTGAAGATACTTTTATCTTTAAAGCAGTAATTTTATGTTTGAAGCAGCAATCAAAGCTGTCATTATTTATAGATATTAAGACTTTCTATATGCAAAACTCAAGAGAACCCACAGATATAGTTTAAAATTAATAAAAGAATTTACCATGTTTGTTGGATTAAAACAATCAATACACAAAGGGCGCCTGGGTGGCTCAGTCAGCTAAGCCTCTGATTCAGACTCAAGTCATAATCTCGCGGTTCCGGAGTTCGAGTCCCACATCGGAGTCAGTGCTGACAGCTCAGAGCCTGGAGCCTGCTTCAGATTCTGTCTCCCCCTCTCTCTGCCCCTCTCCCATGTACGCTCTATCTCTCTCTGTCTCTCAAAAATGAATAAACATTTTAAAAAGTTAAAAAAAAATAAGTACACAAGAGTCTACTGCATTTCTAACTACCAGCAATATGCAATTACAAAATGTAATTTGTTACAAAGATCATATCCTGAAAACCATACTGGAAACTGAAAGACCATTCAGATCATATTCAGGACAACCATTGCTGAGAGGGAGGAGGTGAAATGCATCTGTGTATGGGCACACAGGGGGCTTCTAATGCATTTCTTCTTTCAACGGGACAGTTACTCTTTATGCATCCTTTTTAAGGAATGATTTGTTTTTGCAATTATTTTTATTATTTAGGAAGCAGTATAGTCTTTTATGTATTGTATTGCTTGTGATTATTTTTTATTATGAAAAAAAGCAGGTGCCATATGTGTATCTGGCATCTCTCCAGTCATGTTAGGCACACACATTTATACTAATAGTGGTGGGGGCTGTAAATGGCAAATGAGAAAGCTGGGAAAAATTTAAATCGGAGGAAGATATGGAAGGGCCCTGGATCTCAAATGCCATGCTAAAGAATTTTTTTATTCTGTTCCAAAAGAGTAACTGTATATTCTATTAAGAAACAATAAATGTATATATAAGCAAGTGATTGACTGAATTATATCTATGCTTTAGGAAGGTGGCTGGCAAAGTACTAGGGTGATTACTTTGGAATTTTAGAAATGGCTTTCTATAGATCTTTACATACTTCTGGGACTTTCCAGAAGTTAAAGCTTTCTCTCCTTGTCTCCCTGTGAGATGTCCTGTTACAACTCCGCCCTGTCCCTTAACAAAAGGCTAACAAGGGGGCACCTGGGTGGCTCAGTTGGTTAAGTGTCCAACTCTCAATTTCCACTCAGGTCATGAACTCACAGTTCATGGGATTGATCCCCATGCCGGTATCCTCGAGACAGTGCAGAGCTTGCTTGGGATTCTCTTCCCTTTCTCTCTGCCCTTCCCCCACTTGTGTGGTTGTGCTATCTCTCTCTCTCAAAAGAAATAAACTTATTAAAAAGCGTTATTAAAAATGGCTAATAAGCTGTGGTGGTCTTGTGGGACAGCACCTACCTAGCCCACAGTATGCAGGGACTGACCCTCATGCCACCTATTGGCCCCGAAAATAGATGAGTTTTGACTTTCTTTAGGATGCTCTCATGCCACTTGTTCCTGGCTTGTTGTCTCTTAATCTTTTCATCTGCCTAGGTCCTGACCCTTCTTAGGACAAGGTGTGTGTGGGGCCGGGGTGGGGGGGCGGTGCACAGGAAGGGAAGACTCTCTGTCCTGCACTTACTTTTTGAATGAGAGCCAATTAGGTCTACCTTGACCCTCGGCACTGTGTCTCAGACACCATTCTCAGTCACCCTCTATCTGGACTTTGCCTTGTCACACTCCTTTCTGGAATAAGCCCAAGTCCCCAGGTTCCCTGATGACACACCCACATTCCCTGGCCAGGCCAGCTCAAAACCCCTCAGGGTCCCGGCTCCCTTGTTAGTAAGATAAGGACTTCGGTTCTGATTAGCATTTGCATATCTCCTGAGATCAGTGTTGAAATAAACCCTTAGAGTGTTTGGCCTTGACCACAGTTTAAAAAACTGTGGGCTGCAGCCATTAGTGAGTGGTTCGTGAAATCATTTTGGTGGGTCATACACAGCACTTTTTTTTCTAAATACAGAATAGAATCCTATTTTTATATAGACTAGGATATCCCATTGCTTCACACATGGTAAGGGTAAGTCTGGTTCCTACAAAACACATTTGATTAAAAATTATCCTGATGTATTGAATGTTGACACCGTCATGGACTAAAATGAGTCCCTTCAAAATTCACATATTGAAGCCCAAAAAGCTAGTACTTTGGAATGCAACCATATTTTGGAAATAGAACCTTGAAAGGGAGGTCAGATAACTTGAAAGGGGTGGTTAAGTCAAATGAGGACATTAGGGTGGGCTGCCATCCAATCCGAATGGTGTCTTTGTAAGAAGAGGAAATTTGGAAGCCCACACAGACACACCAGGGGCACATGCGCGCAGAGGAAAGACCGTATGAGAACACAGAAGGCAGCCATCTACAAGCCAAAGAGAGAGGCCTCAGGGAAACCAAACCTGTTGACACTTTGATCTTGGACGTTTAGCTTCCAGAACTGTAGATAAAGCCCTCAGTCTGATATTTGGACAGGACATTTGCCCAAACTAATACAAACATATAATGCGATTCTCATGGTGGATTCAGTCACTGGCTTAGATTACTTCAAACCTTCTTTCAAATTTTTAAAACTCATTGGGAGTTGAAAAGAACAAGGGCTTGCTCTTTAATTTGCAAAGAAGCTTCCTTCGGTATCTTCAGAAGCCACCAGCACCTCCTGCTAGAGTCCCCCAAGGTGACCTAAGGAGGGTAGAGACAAGGTGTGGGCCTCTGAGCAGCTTTCAAAGACTACAGCTCTGGTGGCTGTGGTCATGAAGACAGAAAAACACAAAGCCTGTGGGAGTAGCTGAAGGAGGCCAGGGGCCAGACAGCCTTTTGCTGCAAAGGATTAAAAAAGAACCAGAATTTTTGTTATTTATTTATTTACTTATCTATCTATCTATCTATCTATCTATCTATCTATCTATCTATTTATCTTTCATTTTCATTTGTTTTTGAGAGAGAAAGAGAGAGAGAGAGAGAGATAAAATGTGAGCCGAGGAGGAGAAGAGAGAGAGGGAGACACAGAATCTGAAGCAGGCTCCAGGCTCTGAGCTGTCAGTAGAGAGCCCCTCTTGAGCCTTGAACTAATGAACCGTGAGATCATGACGTGAGCCAAAGTCGGACGCCCAACTGACTAAGATACTCAGGCACCCCAAGAACCGGACTTTTGAAACATCAGGGTCAGGTGTTCAGTCTGCTGACAATGGGTCCCTTCAGAGCAGGCCCCATCCTGGCTGGAGCGATGGCATGCTCACCGCAACGTCTTCCAGAGGTAAGTCTGTGAACACGGTCCCCCGGGTGTCATCTGATGACGGCCTCCCCTTGGCAGATCTGCCTGGACTATCTGAGATGTCACTCTCATCGTCACTGTGTAACCTCCAACGCCTGCTGCTAAAGAGTTTTCTGTCTCCAAAAATAATCTCTAAATGATGGTCAGCATGGCCCCAGCATAAATAAGTGAAAGGAAGCTAATGCCTGGCATAGCCACAGAGCAGGGCCTTGGAAGACAAGGTGGCCATGACTTCAGCCTTTGGCAGAGGGCTGTGGATGGGACGTGGAGCCAGACCAGCACCAGGATGCCTGGAAGGGACATTTCTTTCTGGCTGGGGCCAGGAAACAGTTTGAAGCTCCTCCACCACTTTTCCTGGGCTCTGGGAGTCTATCACCTGAACTGGCCACACCACCTTCTCAGGGTGTCACCAGGATCTCACTTTTCCAAGGGTTTCCTAGTAGTTACTTGAGCACCAGGGAGCAGGTGCTTGGCTGTTGGATCTGATCCCTGATTGTACAAAGAGCATCTCTCCACGTCCTGACTCCCCAGTGACTCCTGGAAGAGACCAAATGTCCTCGCACATCATTCTACCGTAGACGCAATTGCAGTCTCGGCTGGTTCTCGGGACGAGATGTGCCTTCCTGTGTGCCAGGAGAAGGATGTTGTATGCCTCTGCATGCAAGCTTTCTGCACATGCTCTTTTCCCCATGCATGTAGGGCTCTGGCTGATCTGGAACATTCTGAAGCTGGGAGGAGTTGGGGATAGCATCTGCACTGGAACACAAAAAGGCTACTTGGCATCATCAGCATTTCATTAATCTTTAGAGCAGCCTTAGGAGAGACCATTAGTGTACCCACTTTGCAGATGAGGAGACTAAGACCTGGAGGTCAGATAACTTGCCCCAGGCCACCAAGTCCATAAAAAGGACTCAAAGACAGTTTATTTGTTGGTTGAGATCTATGATCTTTGCACTCTCCCTTTTCCTGAGGCTGGAAAAGTTACTGTAATTGTATGGGCTGGAGAGGAGCACAGGATGTCCATAAAAAGGATAAGAAACCTTCAGGGGTTCTCCAGAGCATTGAGGGTAAGCCCAAAAGGCAGGACTTGAAGATGGTCCTTGGCCAACCACAGGTTCATGGGGTCGGTTCTGACCTTTGAAGTATCCTTCCTTCTTTAGGCTTTGGAGGCATTGGGCCCCTGGGGAGCAAATAGGGTCAGGTCCAAGATCACAACTACTGGTTGAGTGACTCTGGGCAAGTCACTAGACCACTTTGTGCTTGTTTCCTTGTTCAGAAAATGAAAATGGCACCCCATCTCTCACCATTCATAATAAGGATGCAGCCCTCACCCGACATGTGTAGACAATGTGAACACGTGCTCCTCACCATTCATAGCATTAGAGGTGTTAAAGTCAAATGGAAAATGTGTGCTTCCTCCACAGAGCTCTCCTTGTTTGAATGAACTGAATCTTTATTTCTCTTTTACAAGCAAAGAGGTTTTCATTAATTTATGCCAGACCATTTAATATATTCTTAGGTTTCTACAGTGCTCTTGTTTCACTTAATTTTCTAGATTTCCAAGAAAGTTTCAGGACTTGGTTTGGTGAAAGACCTTGAAGGAACTGAGAGAAATAAGAAAAATGAGAAGCTATTTGTTTGTAAGAAGACTTCAGTCTAAGAATCTCACCAAAAATGAGTACAACTGAATGTATGTAGTGGTTTTCCTTAGTATCATTTGATCTTGGTTCTTTTGGGACAAGGTAAGATTGGCAAGAAAACAAGCCAGAAACTCAATGACATTGTGAACACAATTTTGTGTGTTTTAATTAGGACCAGGAATAAGCAGTAAAAGCCCTGGATGGTGGGGGAGGAAGGGGGGGAGGACTCTTGAAAGCTACCTGGTAATCCCATGACTCTAGTGGGAGGGGTTTTTCCAGTGACAGCCAAGCTTCTGAATCTGGATTGTTCTTCTTATTTTGCAAGCAAGAACTCTGAAGTACAGAAACCTCTAGTGACTTGTCTGAGGTCCTAGGGAAAGTGATGGAATCTAGCAGAACTAGAATATTCCAGAAGCCTTCATTGCAACTTGCAGAGTTGGGATGGGGGTGAGATGGAGCCAGAGACAGAGAAAGGGGGAGGGAAAGGGGGGGGAAAGGGAGAGAGAAGTAAGGAGAGGAGGAAGTGAGAGGAGAGAAAGGAGGAGAGAGGAAAGAAAGGAGAGGGAGGGAGGAGGAAAGGGGCAAGAAAGGAAGAGGAAGGAAGGGGGAGGAGGAAGATAAGGAGAGAGCAATGGGATCTTGCTGGAATGGAGAGGGATCTCAAGGGCCTTAGCTGTCCCTCCTCATAGTTACCTTAGGAGGTTGGTTCAGAGGCCAAAGGGATCAGATGACGAGGCAATGGAGCACCATGCAGAGACATACTTCCCATGCAGGTCTGAGGTGGGCCAGTGAGCTGTGTGAGCAGGTTTCTGCCCTACTCTTTGAGCATCGGTTTTCTCACTCTCTAAGTGGGGCTGAGAATAGTCCCTACCTTACAGAAGGTA
Organism: Suricata suricatta; assembly: GCF_006229205.1. Lineage (NCBI taxonomy): Eukaryota > Metazoa > Chordata > Mammalia > Carnivora > Herpestidae > Suricata > Suricata suricatta. The sequence goes on along the minus strand of NC_043701.1, from coordinate 146,378,903 downwards.
TGTCGAGAAGCTGCCACTTGCTGAGTGACCCATCAGAGATACAGATCCATAAGTGTGATTCCGAATATGATGCCTATTGGCGCCCGGGTGACTCAGTCAGTTGGGCATCCAACTCTTGATTTTGGCTCAGCTCATGGTCTGATATTATGGTCTATGAGATGGAGCCCCAAGTCAGGCTCTATGGAGTCTGCTTGGGATTCTCTCACTCTCTCTCTTTCTCTCTGCCCCTCCCCTGCCCTATCTCTCTCTCTCAAAATAAATAAATATTTTAAAAAATGAATATGATGTCCACTGGGAAGTTTAACATACAACACAAGCAGCTGTATTATAGTCTAGGCACCAAGGAGACTGTTGATCGCAGGACTTGGGGGAAGTGTGAGAGGAAGTGCCTCTGTTGCATGGACAGTGCCCTCCATTGCCTTGGGCAGGGATGCCAGCATGGCCCTTGTCCTGGGTGCCCTGGGAGTTCTCAGGGGCCCTTGCTGGAAATTCCTCCACTTAGCCTGGGCCTACTCACCTTCTCCCCTGGGTAGTGTTGCCAGATAAATATAAAGGTTGTCTCAGTAATTTTGATTTACAGTAAATGAGTACTTTTTTTGCAGGCATGTGGCCCAGGCAATATTTGGGGTAGATTTGTACCAAAAAGTTTGATGCTTGTCTAAAATTCAAATGTAACCAAATACCCTTTTTATTTGCTAAATATAGAAACCCTGCCTTCCAGGAGATTTTCTCTTCTGATTATGAAAATAATCCCTGCCTGATGTACAATCTAGGAAATACTGAAAACTGGGAAAAATGAAATAATAATTCCTACATAACTGGTTTGAAAGGCTTTGATACTTGAAACGGTAGCTTACTTCCTTGTATTTTACACAGTTGAGATGATATTCTTGATATTTTATGTATGGATCTTATGTTTCTTTGGCTTGACATTACACATAATCTCCCTGTGTCCAACTCTCTGCTGCATAACCTCCGCCTTCTTGCTGAAGAAGCCGGTGGCTCCCAGGGTGCATATCTGCGCATAATACTCTGTCCACACGTCTTCAGATGATCTTCCAAGTGGCTTTCAAAATTATTCTGTTATATATGTATATAATCACGGCAATTTGGAAGTGGTGACATTTAATATCTCATAGTGACTTTGTTCTAGAACTCTCGTGGGTGCAGTCAAAGCTTCCATCCCAAGTCCAGCTGAGTGACCCTGCAGACGGTCCGCCTGCTCCCACATGCTGATGATCAAGGGAAGGAAAGCCGGTGCTCAGCCTTTGTTCCTCCCTGAGCCTATGAGCCTTTATTTCCCCAGAAGACCATTGGTTTGAAAAACACAAAAATAAGATCAACAGGATGGTATCTTGTTTCCCAAGGCAGAAAGAATGGACTCCGGGATAGCATTTTCCACCTGTTGGCTGGGACGCACACAGACTTCTTTTAGATACCCCTTACACTAGTGGTTCTCACCCCCAGCTACACACCTAAATCACCAGAGGAGGTTTAACAACTGTCATGTCCCCTAGCAACACCCCAGCCTGGTCAATACTTATCTCTGGGGGAGGGGTCCCAGGTTCAGCATCTTTTCCTAAAGGTCCCTGGGTGACTTCAATGGGCAGCCAGGGTTGAGGACACCTGGTTAGAAGACTGTGAAGCTATTAGTTGCGTAAGACAAACTAGAAGATGCTGAAGACAACAGGAGGATGTCCAAAGACCGACCAGAAGCTAGGGCTTTAAGGTCGTCATGCCTTTGAGTTCAACAGATAAGCAGTCTGTCTGTTAGTCTTAGCAGACACAAGTCCTCTTTGGGGCTTCTTCCAGAATCTTCTCTGAGTCTGGAAAATGGCCTGGTCTTCTTCGGGTCAAGCGCAAGTCATCCACTTTCCCCAGACTGGTCCTGACTCACAGTTAACATGGCTTCTGGCTCTCTGCTTTGGGGTCAGGTGCCAGGCCCTTGGGGCTGCTCCCCTCTTGCCCATGGCACTCAGTTCAAGGTGAGCCCACAGACCTGGAACCACAGTTGCTTCTCTTTTATCATTTGGTGGACCTGTCCCCCTCTCCATGTGAAGAGACAGTTTTGAGGACCTGCAGCTTCCCTGGAAGATAGAGGGGTCTGTTCCCTCTTTTCCTTGCATTGCAGACTCCTTGATCCAGAGCCAACTTTTGCTCTGTGGAAAACCAGAGCCATTCCTCTGATCATTCAGTGTCCTTTCTGGGCAGGGACACTGTCACCACCATGCAGGGACACCAACCTCTTCTAGGAAGCTGCACACATGGGATAGGAGAGAAACTTCCTGAGTAGAGTCTGGGGTTAGGTCAAGGAAAGCCAGGAGCCCAGAGGAAGCTGCCAGGGGCTCTTAGTCAGTGTGGGCAGCATTAACAAAATACCATGGACTGCACGGCTTAAACAGCAGACACTTATTCCTCACAGTTCTGGAGACTAGGAAGTCCCAGACATGAATGCTGGGAGGGCCAGGTTCTGGTGAGAGCTTCCATCTGGCTTCACAAACAGACTCCTTCTTGCTGCGTCATCACATGGTGGAGAGAGACAGAGAGGGGGCTCTGGTCTCTTCATCCCCTTAGGTGAACATTGCTCCCATCATAGGGGCTGCATCCCGGTGACCTCATCGAAACTCAGTCACCTCCCAAAGGTCCTACCTCCAAGTACAATCACACTGGGGGCTAGCACTTCAAAATACAGATTTTGGGGGGACATGGTTAAGTCCATAGTGAGGGGTGTGAGGGGAGTTAGCGGGGGAAGAACAAAGATATCTCAGGAGAGTAGCCATATGTTTGAGGAAATGTCAAACCCTGTGGATGGCCTGTCAGCACGCAGCATCGTTGGGGTGAGCATGCTCTGTTGGTGGGGGGTTTGCTCCTTGGCCCTCTCTTCCAGGCCCTCCCAAGGTCCTGGAAGAGATGAGAGAGGAAAGAGGAAATGAGGGGTTGCGATCATGTATTGGGATCCAGGTGTCTTCCAGGTTCCACCAGCTTCTGCAGCACCCCCATTGGTGAGCACACATCTGGTGAAGAGCAGATAGTCTCCAGGACATGCAAGTGGCGCAAGCACACATTCCTTTCCCTGTGGAGTTCACACTTGTGTGGGGTAAGGTAGGTGGTCATCACACGGCCACACAGATGCACAGGCCTGCAGGTGAGGTGTGCAGACCTGAGTTCCCATAGGACCTGTAGCCTACAGCTGGGTTCATCAACAGGTGCACCAAGGGAGACCAAATGGTGGAGGAAAGAGGCAGGATGTGGGCCTGCTGTAGGCCCAGGCTGGCCGTGTCCTCTACAGAAGGTTCTGCTACTCACTGCCTCCAGAAGGTTCTGCTCCTCTCTGCCCCCCAGAAAATTCCACTCCTCTCTGCTTCCAGACATCCAGGTTCTGAGAACCACTCCTGCTCTGCCCACATGCATAGAGAAAGATATGGATCCCCTCCCCATAATTTAGCCCCACTGACTCAGAGGACCACCCCACCCCTCGAGGCTTCCCTAACCCCAGCCTACACTTTGTAGTCAGTGCCTTCATTGAGCCCTCAACAAATTACTCAATTTAAATATACCATCTGTTTCCTGCTCAGACCCCAACTGACCCAATGACCTATGCAGGGAGGTCAGGGAAGCTTTCAGAGAAAAGTATGTTTGAATTGAGCTCTGAATGGTGAATTTCCAGCTGTTCTTAATGGGCAGATTCAACATGTGTGTTCAGTCAGTAAGGAAGGTCCTGTTGAGCCTGAGGTTATAGTGAAGGGGGTCATAGTGGTGCAGAGGAGGACTCCACAAGCCCTCCCTCTTCTAGCCATATCTGGACAAGATGTCAATGGGCCTGGGCTCAGCTCTAAGAAAGAACAAGAGGCAACTCACATTTCCTTCAGCACTGCAGGGACTGGGTGTCCGCTGGTGTCCATCCAGGCAGTAAACCTTCCATACAGGCAGGCCTAGTGGAGCCTGAGGTCTGGTGCTCCAGGTTGTGAGGGATGTTCCCTGAAAGGCCAAGGTAAGCCACAGGAGGGCCAGGACTCAATTTTGGAGGGCCTGTGGAAGATATGAACCCCATGCATGGACTATAACTTTGCATCCCTGAGTTGCTACTCGAGGAAAATGTGGGTTAGAACTAGTCACATAGACATATGTTCCAAACTCCATTTCATATTCCTAAAGTTTCATTACCTAGCTGTAATAATTTACCACAAACTTGGTGTGTTAACACAACAGATAATTATTCTCTCACAGTTCTGGAAGCCAAGTCCAAAATCAAGGTATCAGCAAGTCTTGATCCTTCTAGAGGCTCAAGGGAATATTTGTTCTTTGCCTTACTTGGCTTCTGGTAGTTTCCCACCTTCCTTGGCTTGTGGCCAAACCACGTCAACCTTCAAGGCCAGCATCTTCAAATATCTTTCTGCTCCATCTTCACATCACCTTCTTCTCTCTGTATATAAAATCTCTCCTTGTCTCCCTCTTGCAGACACTTGTGTTTGCCCATAGGGCCTTTGGGGACAATTCAGGACAATCTCTCTACCTCAAGCTCCTTAACCTAAACGCATCCAGTAGGACCTTGTGTTCACAGGTAAATTAATATTCATAGGTTTCAGGAAATGAGATATGGGTATCTTCTGGGGGCTACATCTCAGGCTACCACACTAGGCCATGAGATGTTGTCTTTCTGAGTAACCCACAGGGAGTGGCAGCTTGATTTGGATAGAGCTGTTAGCTGACAGCAATCAGGATTCCTGATATGCTGCCGTCCCTGAGTCCTGATCCTGGGTGAGTCTCTGGATATCTCTAGGTATTTGCCTTCTGTTTCATAAATGAACGGCTAGAAGTATATCAGTTTCCATGAACCACTGGAGACTCTAGATGGGCCTCATTTGTAAGCCTCTTGCACAATGGGTCTCATGGATATGTGGATGTTTCTTGGAGCACTCCCTAGTTCCTCTGAAGGTCTGGGACCAAATAATGCTCATAAAGGATCAACTGGGTGACCTTTAAGCCTAGACAGAGGGCCCTGGGAGCTCTCAAAAAGTATCCAAGTCCCAGACCAATTCAGTCAGTACCTGTGAGGATGCTCTGGACATTGACAGGCTGTTTCATCTTTCCAGGGGATTCTAATATCAGACAGGGTGGGAATGATGAACCTTTGAAGATTTTTTCTTTCTTTCTTTCTTTAATGTCCCTTCCAGGTAAGGTATTTGACAAATCAGTAGAAACAGAACCATGAGTGTCAACTCCAGCTTCACATTTGGCTCCATCCTAGGTGGATTTAGTTGATCTGGAGTGACATGGGCTTTAGGATCTAAAGCTTCCCAGATGACCTCAGTGTCCAGCCCAGATTGAGAGCCCTGTGACAGAATGAAAGGTAGCCTTCCATCTCAGCTGCTATTCCCAAGGGCCGCTGTCAGACCTCAGGAGGTCTCCCTGACAGGCAGTTTCTAGACCATAGAATGGCTCCTTCTATGGGAGATGGCAAAAGTCATTTCTCTGGAAATCCTGACCCATCAGTGAGGTTCCCAGCCTCGAAGACCTAGCCATGACTATACTGCCAGAGAATTGAGATGTGGATTCAGTGACCTTTCAAAATTCCTGACAATTCCTTGAATTTATGAAAACTGCTATCAAGCCTGCCCTTGACAGATTCTGCTGCCATTGAGACAAGGAATGTAAAAAGAACAAAAATAACCTGATGAATTCAGGATCGTGGAAAATGCCATTACTGGTAATGAAAATTACAGGAAGCCTTGCTGACTCCTGCTACCTCCCCAAGACTAACATGAGAACATGTTTTTTCTTCTGATGCAATAATTAAGTTTGCCCAAGAAAACGTTTCTCTGTGCATGCCTCAGGGCAGGGTCTAAATGAAGCCTTTAACTAACTGATAAATGTGATCATCTCGTTTTACTGAACTCTCTGAGACAGATAGGCTTCCCAGGTAGATTAACTGAGCAGCTGTGTGCCTGGGTTGGGGGTGGGGGCTGGGAGAGCTTTAAGGAAGGCACTGGAGATTCCCGAAACTCAGACAGACTTACTTTGTGAGGAAATGGAGGAGCTAGTAGCCGACACACTTCTAGAACCAGAGACCGGGATGCCAAGATGGAAATAATGCTCAAAGTAGTCTCATCAGATACCACGTGGATGAGGGTGCACATTCCCTGGACACGAAGCACAGGCAAGGCACCGGCACTGTGTAGGCACCACAGGTACAGGGAGAGAAGGACAGCCCTCGCTGCCCTGATGGAGATTTCATTCAGTTCATTTCATTAACAGAGCTTAACCCAAGAGCCTCCCCAGGGTGCTCAGAAAGCTACTGGAGATGGAGGAACGCATAGCAGACACGGGACTTGACAACTGAAAAGCTGAGCAGGATGAAACCTGGCTGGGGATGGCTGTCCTGGAGCCACACACTAGGACTGAAACAGAAATTTACATGGTGGCAAAACATACAAATGAACAAGAAGGAAAAGGTTTAGCCTCACTGGCTACCAATGAAAACAAAAAGCCAGAGCCTCCTGAAGCATGGTTTTTCTCCTCTGGCTTAATACTCAAAAGGATAAGCCATGTTTAGTAAAGCAGGTCCCCCCAGCCCTGCCCTGGAGTGAAATGGTGAACAGCCTTGAGCCTCTGGAGAAACAATGTAGAATTCTGTGTCAACCCAGGTGGTTATTTCAACTCCCTGTTTCCACTTGTGGAAATTTAAGAAACACACCATCATAACAAAGTCTTTATGCTCAAGGATATATATGAAGGGGCTATTTACAAGAGCTGCAAACTTAAGCCAAGGCTACTCCTACAACCACATGGAAATGACCTTGTGCCCCCAAATAGGTGTGCCCCCAACACAGGGGTTGTGAAGTATTACTAGACCCAACAAAAGGAAATCTCTGAAGATATCAAAGATCCTAATAATATAAAAATGTTAAGTGAGGGGCGCCTGGGTGGCTCAGTCAGTCAGGGTCCGTCTTCAGCTCAGGTCATGATCTCCCTGTTTGTGGGTTTCAGCCCCATGTCAGGCTCTGTGCTGACAGCTCAGAGCCTGGAGCCTGCTTCAGATTCTGTGTCTCCCTTTCTTTCTGCCCCTTCCCTCTCATGCTGCCTCTCTCTCTCTCTCTCTCTCTCTCTCTCTCTCTCTCTCTCAAAAATGAATAAACATTAAAAAAAGTTAAGTGAAACATGCAAGATAAAAAATTATGTTCATTTCAGCAACAACTATGTAAAAATAAGAGTTTGCATCAAAAAAAGGGAAAACTATTTTTTTAATATTGGAGTTGTGGTACTCTTTAATTTTCTGTATTTTCTAAATTGTAATGAGTATTATTTATAATTAAAAGAGAGGTTTTTCTTTATTTGCCTCTTTTAAGGAAAGGTTAATTATATTTCAGTTTTTAAGTGGAATTGATGGGCCATTATTGTGGTCACTGCCTTTGTCACTGCTGGTCCCATGATACCCTCTCTGCCCTCTGCCTACACACTCAAACCACAAACCTTCCTCGAGCAGAACATTCATGTCACATTATTATGATGGCAGTGCTAGGGTGGCAGTAGTTGGTGACAGAAGGAAAGGAAAGTGACACTGGAGAGATCAAAGAGTAATTTCTCTAAACAGGGATTTTGATGGGTCTGAGAAAGAATAACAGAATAAATTCTGCTGGAAAATTTAACATAACATTTCGGTTGCAGGTAAAACAAAACCAAACAAAAAACAAAAATGCCTGAATAGGGCCTTTCAAGAGACTTCCTTTTTGTATCTTCAGGGAGAGGCTGGGGTTTCCTACCCTTTGTAATTATTTCAACACACCAGACCTCGGCGCCTATTGCTGAGATTCAGAGCAGAGAAAAACAGATGCATCCCATCCCAAAATTCAGATCCTTCCCCCAAGTAGAGCGAATGAGCTGACTCACGGTGGCAGCACAACTGGGGCCAGGCCACCGATTCCTCAGCTCTCTGAAGGCTTGTCTTTTCCTGGGTCCCCAGCACCTGGAAGTCCCTACAGACAGTTCCCGCCAGGCCAGCTCGTATGGGACCTGCTATACTCCAGACAGCAGAGGGCTAGCACTCATCACTTGCAAACTCTCTGTCTTGTGCATTTAATTCCCTGTCTTCTGACTCAGCCACCTCTCCAAGAAATCTAAAGTACTCTCAAACTTCAGCAGGCGCTCAAATCACCCGGAAGACTTATTAGGACACAGAAGGATGAGCCCCCCTCAGAGTTTCTGATATATAGGTTTGGGGTGGGGTTGAGAAACTCACATAATTCACAAGGTCTCAGGCATGCTTCTGCTGCTGGCAGTTTGGGGATCACTCTGTTCTATGCGAACCACAGAACCCGGCACACAACTTTCTATAGGCAACTCTACATTTCTCCACCTCCTAAAAAGCGAAGGTCAGTGCAAGGAAGGACTGAAAGCTTCCTGAAATTGAAGATAAGAAGAGACTATCCAAGGACTCCATGTTGTTGAACTTCAGAGAAAGGTCTGACTTAGTGACAAATGTTAAATAGTGGCCAAGTCCATGGCTTTTGCCATCAGGGCTTTGAGAAAGGTACCACCATGGTGGGAACCTGAAGGAACCCAAGATTTTGATGGCAGTGGGGGACTAGGAAAAAAAAAAAGAAGAAGAAAGCACTTGTGATGGACTCAGAAGCAGTATTTAAAAAATACAGTAAGAGAAACTGGGTCATGGGCTGTATGGTGGATTGAATTGCATCCTCTGACAAGATATATTGAAATCCTAACTCTTGGACCCTTGACTAGGACCATTTTTGGAAATAAAATCTTTGCAAGTGTAATTAAGATGTCCATTAAGATGATGTTATGCTGGAGGAAGGTGGGCCCTTAATCCAACAAGACCAGTGTGCCTGCAAGAGGAGAAGCACACCGAGTCAGGCACTCACAGAAAGGAGAAAACCATAGCAGGTGACACGAGAGCCAGAGACCGGAGCTGTGCAGGCAATTGCAGAAACACCAAGGGCAGCTGGGAACCACCAGAAGCCAGGAGAGACAGTGCGGCCCTGCTGGTGCTTGGATCCAGTGAAAAGATAAATTTCCGTTGTTTTAAGCCTTCCAGTTTGTGGCACTTTGTTGTGGCAGTCCTAGAAAACTAACATAGGCAAAGAATATTGATTTTCTTCTTTCAGAACCAATAAAGTTCGAAGGGAACTTAAAGGTCAACAATTCCATTTGTTTACCTTTGAGATGTGTCAGCTGAGCCAGAGAGGAGCCCAGATGAACAGAGAATGCTTGCCTCAAGGTCAATGCGCTTACTTTGCTGGTCCTGCCACATCTGTCTGTTCATATGGCATCCTGCCTTTGGGTACTTTTTGGGGGGGCTCAAATGCATAGGGGAGTCCCCTGCCTCTGCACGATGTCAAGTTCTCCGTGGGCTAGGTCCTATCCACAGTGATGAGGATAGTGGTCAGCTGGTTCTACTAAAAGGGATTAGAGGAATGGGGGTGCCTGTGTGGCTTAATTAGTTGAGTGTCCGACCTCTGCTCTGAGGCCATGATCTCATCTTATGGGTTTGAGCCCCACATCGGCTTTTCAACTGACAACAGGGAGCCTGCTTTAATTCTATGTCTCCCTCTCTCTCTGCTCCTCCTTTACGATCTCTCTATCTCTCTCTTTCTCAAAAATAAATAAATATTTAAAAACAGGCGTAAAAGGGATTGGGACTCTGGCTTCCTTGAAGGGAGCCAATGCTGTAAGGATTCGAAAGGAGTCTATGGTACCTGATATTGAACTGTCTTCTTCAGCTCAGTGCCATCAAGGACACTTTACACCTGATGATGCAAATGGGCCAGAATGCTCCCCACTGAGCATTTGGACTGCAACTCTGCCCTCATGATCCCAAAGTTGTTCATATTTGGACCAACTATATGTGTTTCATTTCCCTTTCTTAAGTGCACTAAATTCCACAATGTGATACTGCCTCACACCCACTAGGATGTCTAAAATCCAAAAGACAGAAAACAACACACATCAGTGAGTGTGTAAAGAAGTTGGACTCTCATACTTTGCTGGTGGGAATGTGAAATGCTGCAGCCACTTTGGAAAACAGGCTTGCGGTTTCTCAAAAATTTAAACATAGAGCCACCATATGGCCCAGCAATTCTATGTCTAGGTATATACTCAAGAGACCTGAAAACATATGTCCACCCAAATACTTGCATATGAATGATCATAACAGAATTATTCATAACAGCTAGAAAATAGGAAATAACTGAGTATGAATCAATATGGCATATCAATACAACGGACTATAACTCAACCATAAAAAAGGAATGATGTCGTGATACATGTTCCAACATGGATCAGCCCTGAAAACATACCAAGTGAAAGAATTCAGTGACAAAAGACCATGTGTTGATTCCACTTATAGGATATGTCCAAAATAGACAAATCCACAAAAAGACAGAAAGTATATTAGTGATTGGCATTGCTAGGGGGAGAGGAGAATGGAAAGTAAATACTGATGGGAATGGGTTTTCTTTGGGGTGTGGTGAAAATATTTCGGAATTAGATAGGACTGATGGTTACACTATTTTGTGACTATACTCAGAACCACCAAATTGTAAACTTTAAATGAGTGAATTCTGTGGTCATATGAACTGTATTTCATATATACATGCTAAGAGGAGCATTTGATGACAATTATCCTGACAACCCTGTGCTCCATAGATTGAGAAGATAGATGAGAGGCTAGATACAATGAAAGTAATTGAAAAGAAAATCACTACAAAATATAGAGTCAAGGACCAATACTAAGTCTCTATGGAAATAGAATAGTAGGACACATGAAAACAAGGAACAGAGTTGTCTGAGGAACATTTCAAAATACAATGATAGTGGGAAAACCCAGAGACCAGGGGTCTATCCAGACATGTCTCTGGAACCCTCAGGATTCCAGAAGTCCCACCTGTCAGTCAGAGGTGGCCGTCCCCACCATTGGCCATTTTGGCTCTATGGTGATTGTAAGAAGGAATCAAGGTTTCCAAACCTTCCCAATCTTAGATTCTCTCTTTCTACCTGTGATGGCATGTCTCTAAGACACCCCTCCCCCAATAAATCATGCCTCTCAGTATTCACATCTTTATCTAAGCCACTCCCCCATGGAATCTGGGCTTGCCTCATGTAACCAATGAAATGCAATGGAAGTGACACAGTGTGACTTCCCGCACTAGGTGATGAGTATCCTTGAAGTTCCTGCCTTCATCTCTTGGAGCGCTTGCTGTGGGAAAGCCTGATATTATGCAGGAAGTTCAACTATCTTGGAACATCCATGATATGAAGAAGCCCACCTAGCCACAAGAAGTGGCCATGTATTGGGGAAGATTCCCAGCCAGCTCCATGATGTCCCAGCCATTGCAGTCCAGGCACCAGGCACAAGAGTGGAAAAGCCTCTTGGATGTCCAGCCTAATTTAGTCTTCATATGACTCTAGCTCCAGATGACATCTGCCATTCCAGATGACATCTGACTGTGAATGAGAGAGAAATAATCCAATTGAGTCCAGTCAACCCACAGAATCATGAAAGAGCATGACAAAATGTTTTGTCTCCAAGTTTTGGGGTAGTTTATTATACAGAAATAGGTAAAGGGAACATTGACCTGAAGAACCAAGTGCAGGCCACTCTTTAGACACCCAGACCATTTCCATGGAGCAGGGTAAGAGGGGCGCTGTCACCCCTGCCCCCTCAGTGGCTTTAAAAGCTTCCTCAGGTGTGAAGCATCCATAGATACTAGCCCTCTCCACATTTCTCCCTTGACCTGAGAGGGTCTCTGGAGCTCACGGAACCCACTGGCTACTAACTTCTCTAGTGACACACCATGATTTGGGCAATGGCTAGGATCCTGTCACTTAGTTAGGTCTCCAATTCTTCACCCAGGTGTGAAGCATCCATAGATACTAGCCCTCTCCACATTTCTCCCTTGACCTGAGAGGGTCTCTGGAGCTCACGGAACCCACTGGCTACTAACTTCTCTAGTGACACACCATGATTTGGGCAATGGCTAGGATCCTGTCACTTAGTTAGGTCTCCAATTCTTCACCCTAGAGCTGTGAGATGCCCTGCTGCTGCCTGTTCCAAGCTCAGGGAGACCTCACCAAGGAAATCTGGGAAAGACCTGGCAAGGGAAGAGGCTCTAGGAACCAGTGCCCAACAGAATCCTCCAGATAGGACTGGAACACACACTGCCCTGGCTCTCCCTGCCTGTTGATTTGGACTGTGTGTATTTTATATTTTATTACTGCTGGCCCATGGCCAAGCCTGGATCTAAGCATTTATGCTCATAACTAGGGGCGGCATTTCCTGGGCTACATTTTGTGGGAAGGAAAGTCATATTTCAGAGGTTTATTCTCTCCATATGCTGTCAGTTTTCTCCTCCTTGTCGTGCCCCAGGGCTTACTTCTTGGGGTAAAAATGCCATTTTCCCCCCATGCCAGGTCTTTTTGGGAGACACAGTAACTCACTCCATAGATGAAGCCTTCCTTGTCGCCCCCCCCCCCACACACATACTTATGGTGTGGTTCCTCATAGGTGTTCTCCAGCATTTCAAGTCCAGGATCCCAGAAAGGTACTAGTATGTGACATTGAGGAGTCATCCATCAATACCTTTGGCATTTGGGCCCATGATTTCCAGACTGACTATCACATTTAGTGGCCTCCAGCCAGTGTTATTGATGGTAACCATCAATAAACTGTGTTTACCCCACTACTAGCCACGGCCAACCCCAGATGGTTAAGACCTGGAGGAAGTAGGGTACGGACCTGAGGAGGAATGATAAATGCAAACATCCTGTTAGTGCAATCTGTTTTAAAATATCAACAAACTCATTAAACACACACACACACACACACACACACACACGCACACGCACACACACAAACACACATGCCCCTGAGTGATTTAAGTGCATTTTGGCAGTATTATTTTTCACATTTCAACTGCCTAGAGATTGGTGCAGTTTGCAGGTTCCACACGCAACTGGAGGTTCAGAGCTTGTCCTCTCTTGGGGATATGACCAGCAGCCCTTGATCTGCACTCCCTTTGGATAAGCAGCCTAGAAAGGAGCAGCCCAATGACAGCCAGGGAGGGACCAGTGGGCCAGCTAGAAATGGCTGCCTTGTTTGCTTCTTGGCAATTCCCAAAGTCCACACTGTGCACCACCCAGGGAGGTTTTGCTTTCTCTGACTCCTTTTCTTGCTTCCCAGTCCTGACTTGTTTCACACTAAGGATGGAAAAACTGAGCCCGAGGGAAGTAAAACCAGCTAGCTGGACATCAAGCAAGGAGCAAGAGAGCCAGGTCAGAACCCAGGAGTGACCCTGTTGCCCAAGAGGCATGGAGAGAAGCCACCAGGGCTTGACAGTGCTGGAGAGGTGGGGGCAAGATGACGCAAAATCCAGCGAGGGCATCTCCTGCCAAGATGAGTGGGCTTTGAGCTGGAGCCAATGGCAGAAGACTCATGTCATGCAAGGAAAGTCACTCAGCTGCTTTGAGCCTGTCTCTTCCTTTGTAACATGGGCAGAAACTAGAATGCTCTTTCTCTTATTAACCTCTTGCCTGCTCTTTGGCAACTCATGTGGGTGTGCAAAATGCTTTGTAAAGTCCATATGAGAAGTATTTTCACCATCATCACTGTAGCCAACAGCAACATCAGACAGGACCCTGAGAAATCCCTCGTGCCAGCCTTCCACATTCTACCTGGAAAGTCCAAGAGCAGATAGACTCCAAACTTTCACCATCTTGCCCTGACCTCCCTGAAGGCACATGCTAGACCTGTATCTGGAGATGAAGTCGAATCTCCTTTCTTGAAAACAGGTTGGTCTCAGACCCACCTGACAGCACAGTGTGTGGAGGGAATAATATTCAAGGACTTCTGGGGCAATACCAAAAGATGCCTTGTCATTTCCACTTGGGCCTCTTGGAACTTGCTTCGGGGATGCCCTCTTAGCTGCTTACTTTGATGCCACAGGGAGAGACCACATGTAGGTGTGACAATCCCAGCTGAACTCCCATGACAACAGCTGGCCATGTCAGTGAGCTTAGCTAAGCCCTCAGACACTCCAACACATCCACCATCTGACTGAAATGACATGAGACACCCCACATAAGAACCACCCAGCTGAGCCCAGTCAACCCAGAACAGAACCAGGAGAAAGAACAATAAAGTGTTGCCATAAGCCACTGCTTTTTAACGTGGAATATATCCTTGAAACAGCTCTTTGTAGACCTACATGCACCCAGGCTCCCTGGTGTCCCTGACTGAACCCTGAACTGCTTTATCATTTTTCTATTATGGCTTCCTCTCTGTTCCTTAGCATTACTCCCTGCTTGTCTGCCATACCCTCAGGTAAGCCGAGGGATTTTTTCAGTTTAAGTCTCTTTCTACAGCTTCACTGCAGGGGCAAAGATGAGATAATAGAGTGACAAGCACATAGAAGTGACATCAGAAATACCCAGCATGCACCATACACTCCATTCCTAGCCCAAAGTGGTGACTTCCTCCTTAGATGGTAACCAGGAGATGCTCCTAAAGACTTACAAATTCTGAGCTCCTTCTGACCATTACCCCTAAATCACTCTCCCAGGAGCATCTTGGAGCAGAGCAGCACAAGGATCCCCAGGTGTGACTCTGTGGTCTGGAGCATTCCTGGTTCTGCCATTCCATCCTCCAAGCAAGAGTCTGAGGTGCTTCTCACCTCCACATGCCCCCCTCAGCTTTGACCTTCACTCTCCAGGAGCAGGGAACCTGGCCAAAGAAATGGTTTTCAGAAGAAATGACTCCACCGACCCGGCTCTCTGGCTCTGATGTCTGTGCAAGCAGCACAGATGTTAGGGCTAATTAGCCACCAGGCCTATCAAACATCCCAGGCAGCGAGGTTGACTCTGGGCTGAAAGGTGAGCTGTTTGTTTAAGGAGGTGGGTGGTCTCTAGCAGGACTTTCAGATTAACCTAAGCCCTCTGAAAATAGAAAATGCAAAGCTGGGCAGCCTGGGGTACCAATCAGGATAAGTGTAAGCCTGGCGTGAGGTCCCCTTTGATTTCAGGATCCTCTAAGCAGAGTGAGGAGGAGGGAAGGGGAAGGCAAGCAGAGTGCTTTCTGGTTCCAGCCCACAACTAGAGGAGCAGGATGTCTTGGGGCAGAAAAGATGCAGAGATCTGCAGCCCCACAGGGTGTTTCTGGAGAGGAAATTTGTAAAGACCTTGAATTCTTGAGCAACACCATAGGCTTCCAATTCCTTCCTATTTATGGGAGTAGCAGGAGGATGTGGCCCCAAGTCCCCCACTCAGCATCCATTTTCCTGGGCTTCCCATAGAATTCACACCAATTCCTGCATTGGGCTCCTCTCTTTTAAGGAAGGAAGTCGTGGTCTCCATGAGGTCTCTGGGATGAGCTGCAAAGGTTTGCACACACAGATCTTGCCAGAAGTCTCAGGACAGGTGAAAAAATACCCTGCATGATAGGGTTTCAAAATATAGTACTCCTCTTA
The DNA here is from genome assembly GCF_006229205.1 of Suricata suricatta. NCBI lineage: Eukaryota > Metazoa > Chordata > Mammalia > Carnivora > Herpestidae > Suricata > Suricata suricatta. The sequence goes on along the minus strand of NC_043701.1, from coordinate 146,363,427 downwards.
TACACCTATTGGGAGATAAACATAGGAATCATAGCAAAGGATGTCAAATATCACCTGTATTACTACAAAGCTGATTGGAGATGACCTTAGATGTGCAGTGAAATGGACCTGTCTATAGACATTTCTCTTCCAATCCCATGTGGCCAAGAGTGCACAGAACATCTGTTCTCTGCAAGATGGGAGGATCACATGACAGGGAAGGGAGTCTGACCACAGGCCAGCAATTCCCATTCTGAACCTTGAGAGAAGAAAAGTAAGACCCAGAGTGTTATCGGGGGAATTCCCTTTCCATAGAAACTTGGGGTCAGTGGAAGGAAGATCCTCCCCACTAGCAAACAGGAACTGCTCTGAGAAATCTGGGCATTCCCGGGGAACTTAGATTCTTCTTTTTAGTAAAATCCCCATCCCCTTGGGAATGATAACATGCACTAGTGGAAAGAACATGACCGTGGGGACGCCAGGTGGGTCAGATGGCCTCTTCGAAGTCGATGTTTTATCCTTCACAATGTACGGTGGCAGTTCCTGCCTGGCAGGAATGCTGTGGGAGCAACAGAGACTAGGTGATCCTGGTCTTAGGACCAGGAAACCCCTCCATTTTAGGCACACTGGGATAGCTGGTCACCCTACTGAAACACAGTGAGTGCTCAGGAACTATTTCCTGGTCCCCTTGCTCACACTTCTACTTTGTTTTTTTTTTTTTTCCATAATATTTTATTGTCAAATTGTTTTCCATACAACACCCAGTGCTCTTCCCCTTATCACACTTCTACTTTGAAAGTGAAATTTGGAGAATTACTCACGCAAAGAGCCCAGGCAACCCCTCGCTCTCTCTCGGGTACACAGAGGAGGCCCCTCTAGGGAAGAGCAGGAGAGTAGACTGCAGCAGTGCATTTGAACTTGGAACACCCTCTGGAGTCTGGAATAAACAGACTTGCATTTCAGAGGAATATTTCTGTGGCATCACCCCCAAAAAAAGGTCAAATGGAACCACCCCCTGGCACACAGCTAAGTACATGTTGCTGAGAAAATGTTTGGACTTCCCTTTGAGGTGCCAGGGCAAAGCAAGGGGACATATGAATTGGTTCACCAACAATATCACCTTTCCAGCCTTTGGCCCCATGTGCCCCTAAGCCCATCATTCAGTCCTTTGCAGCCAAGTTCAACATCAGATTCTCCTGTCTGCTTCTATGCGGGTGCTGCCACAGGTGTCCATTAAGCCAGAATGTCTCTGGACAATAGTACCGTCTTGGACAGATGTAGTCATTGCTTAGAAGCCAAACAGCCTTTTGGATGGATATTCCCAACGAGATAACTTCCCCAATCCGGTGATGGAGTTTGGACAGAACTGACCAGCTGTCTGGGTGTGGGCTGCAGGAGAGAAGCAGGCCTATCCCCTTTGCAGCAGGGCAGAAACCTCTAGCAGTTGGAGGCCTCAGCTTCCATGGGGGAAGTGCCTCTGGGGTGGCCAAGGGAGGCCGATTGCTGTGTCTGTGGTTGGAAAGTTCTAGAAGCTCCTGTGTCAGTGCCAAGCTCTACTGTGGAAACCTCGGCTTTCCTGAGCAACTGGTGGGCTCTCTTTGTGAACATAAGAATGATGTAATCAACAAAGTTCTCTTTTGCTGCCAAAGCTCAGAGTGAACCTCAAAGCTCATTTATAGCACCAAACTTGGTCCCCAAAGTTGATATATGTGTGTTATTACCTAGTCTTGCTTCTCTACATTTATCTATTTTTCCCTAGGCCTGGCTTATTATTTTTGTGGGTATCATAATATTATTATATGTATGTTTGTTAGAAGGGGGTGGGGGCACAGTTGGCATGAGGGGTAGAACAAGGCTATAACGCCTCATCTCCGTAAAATGCACCATGATGGCTGGGTTGGTACCAAAACAAGCTTGTTGCTCTAAGTCTCACCCTGGAGGAACCCAATTCTCCTAGCATTCCGAGGATCCAGTACCTAAAACCACACCCCCTGGAGATCACGTAAAAGGTAGTAAATAGCAGCTCAGACTTTGTATTAAATTAAATCATGGCTCCAAACCTGGCTCTGCCTCTTACTAACAGACTTTGGGGAAATCATATCTCTAGCCATCTTTTCCTTAGCTTACCCCTTCTGTCAAATGGGTATTATAATACCTTACCCTCCATCATAAGGACTGAGATTAACCATATATACAGTAGCTGGCATGACCCCAGTAATGATCCCATGGTTTCCTCATGAGTTTGCACTCAAGGCTCAGACATGTTAGTAAAGGGCTTATCTCTCTTACTACTTAGGACACTCACACAGCCCTGGGGGACAAATGTTCTCCCCAGCTGGCAGATGGGGGCGCTGAGACTCTGGGGACCAGTTACCCTGTTGGAAATGCTGTGAATTTAAATCCAGGTCCTGCCTCATCAAAGCCCACATTCCGGATCGCGAAGCTCTATTTCTCACCACTGTAACTGGGGATGACAAGTGCCATCTGTCATTACCACAGGGACACCTGTGGCCCTCTGTGTGGTTCTCTGGCCCTTTGCTGCTTCTGCCTGAGAACAGCCCAGGCATCCTGACCCCACAACAAGCTCCAGCTACTCCCTCCTTAGCTTTACGTGGCCCAGCATGGCAAGCTCTCTGATGAGGGCAGGCCGCCAGGACTAGTTAAAATGTTGGAGGGGAGGGGAGAATGGCAGACACAGGGAAGGCTTCAACCCAGGCCTAAGCCAGAGGCCCCAAGCAGGAGTAGAAAGTGAACTCCTCCAGCCCCTCTGCCCAAAGTGCAGAAAGAAGGGGCCTACTAGGCCCCAAAGAAGGAACAGGAAACCAGGAGGAGCCGCCTAGGACTCAGGGAAACTTCGCCAACAGCAGGCAAGACACTCAGGCCTCTGTTGACTTACAGGCCTCCAGGGACTGGGCTGTGTCATCTGTGTCTTCTTGGGCAGAGCCAGTGGCAGCCTGTCGTCACTTGTAATAACGAGAAATGACTGATGGACCATTCCTCCCAGCATGGCCCACCTCCTCTCCAGAGCCCCCAGGGAGCCCCTGGCCCAGACCCACCCATGCAGACATGTCCAAGGCAAGGCCCAGCATCAGCCTTACAGCCTGGCTTATGGCTGCTGACTGGCTCAATACAAGCCCAGGTGGCATCTCACCAGTGTGTTACGGAAGCCAAGCCATGTCTCTTAGGACCCTTGAAGGTTCTCCTGATGCTGGCCACAGGCAGGGCATGGGTGAGGCCCCTGGCCAGGACTTTGTAAAGCACTGCTCTGAAGACCAGCACTCACTTTGCACACTTTAACGTTGCCCCCAGACTTTCCTCAGCTTCTCATTGTAGTAACAGTTAATGTGTCTGCAGCTCTTTACAGTTTATATCATGCCTCATATCCTCCCCACTACCTTGCAAGGAGCTGGTATTACTCCCTGTATATATGTATGCACATATATATACTGTTTTAATATACACTATAAAATATTTAAGTTAATATAATTGTGTATGTATTGTATAATATATACAATATACAATATTTTAATTTAATATAGCATACTATATATATAGTGCATATTTTGTATGTATATATTGTTTTAAATACTTGTTTATTTTGGGGAAAGTGCAAGCAGGGCAGAGGCAGAGAGAGGGAGGCAAAGGATCCAAAGTAGACTCTGTACTGACAGGCTGACAGCAGCAAGCCCAATGCAGGGCGTGAACTCACAAACTGTGAGATCATGACCTGAGCTGAAGTCGATGTTCGATGAACTGAGCCACCCAGGTACCCCTTTTATGTAATTTTTCTATATTTATTTTTTAGGGGGAGGGATAGAGAATACATTAGTGGGGGAGGGCAGAGAGAGAGGGAGAGAGAGGATCCGAAGCAGGCTCCAGGCTCTACACTGACAGCAGCAAGCCTGATGTGGGGCTCGAACTCATGGACCACGAGATCCTGACCTGAGCTGAATCGACACCTAACTGACTAAGCCACCCAGGCGGCCTGTATTCCAGATGTACAGAGTAGGAAGCGGAGACTTAGGGAGGCCACGTGAAGACTCCTGGTCAGCGGGACGCCAGCCGTCTACTGCATATGTGGACAAGGGCATCTACATGAGGACGTGGCTCACTGCATGGACTCTGAGCCTCTCTGCCTCTCCTGAGATCCCTCTGCTGCCTACAGTTTGTCTAATACCCAGACCCAGTGATGGTCCTCCGTCTGCAACCCCTCCCATGCATAAAGATGTGGCCCCAGGAAACGCCCAGGACAAATGGGACACATAGGCAGGACCAGCAGCTGGAGCGCGGCTCCTCAGGTGCGTGGGATTCAGGGCTCTTTGGATGCCCCTTCACATGCCCCTGAAATTTCTCACTCAGGTGAGAATGGTCTGGATTGATTTGGGGCCCCCAAGTAACTTTCCAACAAGCTTCAGACGCGCGGTATAAACACATCTCTTTGTGTGCTGGGTCCGAATCCTAGCTGCTGTCCTGCTTGCCCTCTGGGAGGCCTTTGGAAAATCACCTGATTTCAGAACCTATTGCCTCCTCTATAAAAAGGAGATCCCAGCAGTGCTCTGGGATTCAATGAGACGTGGAGGGAGGGGCTGCAGCTCACAACATTTAGGCACAAATTCAAGGCTGTGCTGTGACCATGTCCTCCAGGAAGGGCATTAGCAGCTTGAACTCAAGAAGTGGGCTAGGGTTGCGTCTACTTGAGGCCCAGGCCTCCCGTCACATACTGCATCCCACCGTACCCCCAGCCTCCTGGGGACAACTAAGCAGATGGGACCTGTAAGCACAGCACAGACCCAAGGAGACCCATCCAGTGAGCAGCACGTGGAGGCTGGCACTTTTTCTGGAAAAGGGTCTGGCTGCAGCCATAGAGTGTGGATGTATCATTGGAAACAGATGCCCCAGATCGAAGTGCTCTTTCTCATCTTTACCAGGTTTCCTGGGCCTGTGTGACACTCCCCTAGGACAATGCATGCTGGATGGACCAAGGGCACAAACAGCTCTTGGGGGTACAGCTGGAGCCTGCGTGGGCCACCCAGCATCAGCCTGCAGGGAGCCCTCCCTCTCCTGCTGTGTCCTGACCCCCAAGCTGTGTGACTCCAAGCAAGTTCTTAACTGTCCTGTGTCTCAGTCCTCCCTCAGGAGGTGGAGACATAACAGCACTGACTTCCTGCTATGAGGATTAAGTGAAAAGATTGGACAGCTCCCTCAACACCTAGTAAACCAGCCTTCAACACGGAGCCTTAATTGATGGTGTTATCTCCTGCTCCATGGGGTCTGACTCCACCCCCGTCTCCCACAAGTGAGCTTCTGCTGTGTGCCAGGCAGCGCCAGGCGAGGAGAGAAAGAAGCCAGGGAGCCTCCACTGAAAGGGAGAGATGTGTAATTGACCAAGACTCTGCCATGCCACAGACCTGTGGCCAAGGGGACATCACTGCTATGGAGCCCTGCCATGGGGCTGGCAGCCCAGGGGAGGGTGTCATGGGTCAGGCATTGACGCCTAAGGCAGCTTTTGTAAGGCCAGATCGATGTCTGGAAGCAGCACAACTTCCCCAGCATTTCGCCCCAAAAAGTGAAGTCTTGCACGTACAAAGACAAGCCTCCAAAATGGTGGTATGTTGGGCCTTGGAGGACAAGCAGGGAGATCCCCAGGGATCAGGACCTTCTCCCCACTTTTCTCATGCCACACTCAGTGGGGACACAGACCCATCTGAGGCTGATTCTGGCCATAGAGATGGAGCCTTCCAGGTTCCCACCAAACTCTCACCACCCCGCCTGAGTTGGGGGAGGGCTTGGGGCTGAGGCTTGAGGCTTATCCACACTACCTCCTTCCAAGGCCATGCCCCAGACTTTCAGAGACTCATGCTAGGGTATCTAGGCTCCTCCACCACCTCCTGCCTGTCATCTCCCTCCATACACGCACATGCATGGACACACACACACACACACACACACACACACACACACGTGCTCGCGCGCGCACTATTGTATGCTTTTTTGCCTCACACGCCCCCTAATGTTGAGGATGCACCATGGGAACCCCGCGACCTTGTTGTCAGGGGGTGTGTGCCTCCGGCAGCCTAAGCAGGAAGGCAGGCTCTGGGATAGCCCAGCTCCCCACTCCCTTTCCAGGAGGTGGGAATATGGCCTGCAGTGGGTGTTACAGTTCTGCAAGCTCCAGCTTGGCCACACCGCCCATGCCATCGTCGCCACTGGCCCCCCTGGCCTTCCTTTCAGGTCTCAACAGCTGCATCCTCAAATGCAAGCAGCTCATAGTGTCCTCCAGGCCATCAAGTCTTCTTCAAAGTGGGCACTTCACTTCTGGGCCCAGAACTTTCCCCGGGCCTATGGGAAGCTGGGGCAGACATGCTGTGCTGAGCTCATCATCCATCCACGTATTCATCCATCCATCCATCCATCCGTCCATCCATTCCTTCTCCCACCTCATCTTCTCTGAGGCCTCTGGAGCCCCAGCCTTGCCAGACAGGCCCCGCGGGGTTCTCTGGGGAGCAGGCTTGGAGGCAGAATTAAGACTATAAAAGTTTCGCTGGGGAGTACCATTTGTGGAGGGAGTTGAGGCAGAGGATTGGTCAGGGAGTGGTCAGGCTGTGAGGCATCAGTGACCAAGTTTGTGGCAGGCCCAGGGTGCTCTAGAGCAGACACTAGCCATTGAGGAGACCCCATTGGGTAGGAAGAGCTGCCCCTGGTACCACCCCCTTGCTCAGTGGTGATGGAGCCTGTCCCAGGAAGAGTGCAGTAAGCCTAGAAAGCCGCCAAAGTCATCCACTCACCACACCTCTTGCAGCTGAGCAGTAGCGAGGCCGCCCTTAAAGGGGGACCAGCAGTATTCCTCAGAGCCTGCCATGGTGGCCCTACAAGTGAAAGCAAGATGCAGTTATGATGGAGCCCCATCCCCAGGAGCCAGTGGGCCCAGGTGCTATTAAGATGACAAAGCCACCCACCCTGGGGGGGACAAGGACCTTCCTGAGAGTGACAGCTAAGATAGGAGCTAAACAATGAGTGACCGGTGCCCAGTGGGAAAGGGCAAAAGGCCACTGGCCTAGGATCAGTGCATACGAGGAGGTCACAAGACGGTATCGAGTCATGGCAGAGGCCTCGGCTTGCTGCTGCAGGGCTGTTGTGGGGCACAGATCCTGGCCCTTTCTGGGACAGGACACTGGCAGGAGCTTTCTATTTCAGGCTTCTCAATTCTGCCTGGAACCATCGTGCCTGGGGCTGTCCCAAGCTCACTTCCTCTCCATCCCCATCATCTTTATTTGGAGCGTGGAACCAGAGCCCGCCAGCCCCACAGCGGAGCTCTTGTTTCCTGCAAACAGCCTTGGCCTTGTCTGCCTGGCCCTGGGGTGCTGGTTATGGAGGCAGGGCCGGCGACGGGGTGAGTTACTAGCTAAACCCAAGCCTCCCTGTTAATGTGCAGCAGGAGGGACCATTGTTTTTGGCCTCGGGAGATGGCTCAAAAGCCAGGGTTGATTTTGGTTTTGTTTAGACACGTGTTCTACAGGGCTGGTTTGAGCAAGCAAGGGGTATGCATACTGGCCCTGAGGGCCTAAGTGAGGAGGGTTGGAGGGAAGCAGCGCCCTGACGGCTGGAATTTAGGGGTGCGCCCAGCCCCTCAAAGAAAACCCTCCTCATCTCCTCTCCCCAGATTGTTATCAATCCCAGGCTGTTCGAGCCTGCCATTCTCCTGCCTCTAGCATGGCCACACATCTACATTGCTACTGTTTTCCCTTTAATTTGATTGCCCCTGGTAGCCCACAAAGCTGGGGCAAGTGTTATTTTCAAACAAGAATCTGTCTTGTTTACTGAGCATAAGCTTCCATTTCATCAGAAAATAATAAAGGGCTCCTTCTATCAGATTTCTCTTGGAAACCAGACCTCTATGTGGAGGCAAAGCATCTGAGGAAATGGGACTCTCGCCTGCTCTGCCTGATGCAGGTCCCAGCAGCCCGCCCCGCTCTGCTGTGCGCGTATATCTGCCAGGGGTCTTGTCAATGCACGTTGGGTTAAGGACCCCGGGGAGGGGCTGAGACCCTGCATGTCTGATGTGCTCCCAGCGGTGCCCACACTGCTGGCCCACAAGTCGCAGAGCAGTGAGAGTCCAGGATCTCCCAGAATTCTGTTCTCCACAGGGTCCTCTGCTCAGACTCCCAGGGATCAAAGTCTTCATGGCACTCTTCATAGAGGCAGCAGACCCTCTGGGACCAGCCACCACGCAGAGAGAGCCAGCAGGCTGTGCTGACCCACAACACACCAGGAAGGGAACTCCCACCTCCATGCCTCCCAGACAACAGGAGACCTCAGAGTGAGCGAGGTGTGCTGGGGGGAGAGAGGTGCAGGGGAGAGAAGGGACAAGGACAGGCCCAGAGGGGACCCACCATCTAAATCATCAGCAGAGAAATGAGCCTGCTAATGAAATGGAGAGGGAGTGCCCCAGGAGGGTAGAGAGATGAACAGGTAGTGTTATGGTGAAAACGAGGGGTGAAATGGCTCTCATGTTCCAGTGCTGCAGAGAAGTCACAAAGGCTCAAGGTTGAAAGGTATCCTGTGCAGTTGGTTTCAACAAGGTGTTTGCTCAGCTTGTGGGGCTGCAGCCCGCAGCCCAGCAGAGCAGGCTTGCTGGGGGAGTGAGGTGGAAGCCAGCTAACAGAGGGGTGTGGGTGTGAGGCTGGGAAACAAGCAATTTGATCAGAAAAGAGAGAGAGTCCAAGCAATAATTGGGGGCGTAGGAGAGAGGAAATTGAAACTCTGTGTAAGAAGGAAGAGTGAACCAGAAACCAGCAAGGAAGGGGTAAATCAAGGAAATTACAGGAGCAAAAATGGGCCACCCAGAGGCAAAGCCACAGAAGGACAGGGAAGTGTGTAGGAGACAGTGGGAGGGGAGCTCGCCCCTCTTCCCTCCGGGCTGCAAGGTAGGAGGTGAGAGCAAAAAGGAAGATTGGAGGTAACCATGGTGGTGAAGGAGTCCTGATGGCTCTGCTGGGCACACACTGATTTTCTCCAGCACCACTGAACCGTTCAATACCAGCTCTGAGAAAGGGTATCGGGGGTCAGCTCATGGCTGGGGTATGGCCAGGGGGAGTCAGCCTGGGGAGCAAAAAGCAGAAGATGTGAAGATTCCTGTAAGACAAAGCCTGCTTCATGGACTTGAGCAGGAGAGGAGTGGATGGAGCCCTGGAGAGGGCAGAAAACAGAGGGAGCCCTGGTCTGGGACATCCAGTGCTGTGACTCCAGCATGACGTATGGAGACAGCTAGAAAAGGCATGATGGGGAACGTGAGAACATTTAGTTCTGGATGATAACATAAGCAGGGCATACAGGAACAGTCATAGTCACCATCACCGGTCAGGTGAGGAGCTGGAGTCCAGGAGAGGGGACATCACTCCCAACAGTGGCCCCCTAGGACAATGGCTACTGAGCCTCTCAGCTCCATGGAGAATCATCCTACATCCTGTTCCTGGGATGTGGACCCATGGAAAATCACATTCTCAGGACAGCATGCTCCTCCTGCTGATGAACAGCTACATGCGTGGTAGTGATATCTGAGAACCAGACCTCCACTAATGGGGAGACACCCAAGGCCAAGGCCACAGTCAGAAGCAAGGCCCTGTGGTCTCTGGGAAAGGCTCCAGGGTGATAGCCTTGCTTTTTCAGGGCAAGAGCTGTCTCTGAGTGCTGGTCTTGTCCACCCAAATGACCCAGCAACGGGGGAGATGCTGTCAGCACACACAGGGTGGGCAGGAGATGAGATATGGGGCTTTGGAGCGGCCATTGCTTCAGAAACAGAGAAAAACTGCCCAGCAGGTGAAGTTCTCTTGACAGAATGGATTCTCGTACTTTTTTTTCGTGCTTAAGAGCCTGACAATTCATATCCCCTAAACTTACTGTAACTGCCACTATTAGACCCCACTGAACTCTGTGCTATGTAAGTGTTGCATACACTATCTAATTTAATTCACACAACAACCATGACTTGAAAAAATGTGAAGTGGCTTGCCTGTATTTCTATGTAGATACTTACGTTGACCCATACAAACAAACAAACAAACAAACAAAATATGTAAATGCTCTGGTAGGGAAATTACTTTACAAGCCCCTTTTCTCATCCAAACATCCATTTGAATGGGACATCGTGATATCCACATGCAAAAGAATGAATTTAGACTCAACTGTACACCATATACAAAAACTCACTCAAAATCAACTAATGAGTTGAATATAAGAACTAAGGCTATTACTTTATTGGAAGAAAACATAAGGAAAACTCTTCATGATCTTAGATTTGCCAAAGGATTCTTGGATATAATATCAAAAGCACAAACACAAACGCTGGGTTAATTGGACTTCGTAAAACTTTAAAACTTTTTATGGGGTGCCTGGCTGGCTCAGTCAGTTAGGCAACTGACTTTGGCTCAGGTCATGATCTTGCAGTTTGTGAGTTCAAGCCCCGCATCAACCTCTGTGCTGACAACTCAGAGCTCAGAGCCTAGAGCCTACTTTGGATTCTGTGTATCCCTCTCTCTCTGCCCCTCCCCTACTCACTCTCTCTCTCTCAAAAATAAATAAACATTAAAAACATTTTTAAAAACCTTTAAAACTTTTGTGTATTAAGGGACATTATCAAGGATGGGGAAGAACTACCTATAAAATGAGAGAAAATACTGTATTCACAAACCATATATCTAATAAAGGTCTAATATCCAGCGTATATAAAGAACTCCTAGAGTGTAATAATTTTAAGAAGTTTAAAAATGGGCAAAGGATCTGAGTAGACATTTTTCCAAGGTGGGTATACAAGTGGCCAGTGAAAGACACTTGACATTGTTAGTCTTTAGGGAAATGCAAATCAAAGCCACAACGAGATATCACTTCACACCCACTAGGATGACTATAATCAAAGTCAGATGATAATGAGTGTTGGCAAGGATATGGAGGAATTGAAACTCGAGCACACGGCTGGTGGGAGTGTAAAATGTTGCAGCTGTTTGGAGAACACTTTGGCAGTTCCTCAAGAAGTTAAACAAAGACTTACCATATGACCTCAGGGAATTACCATATGACTACTCTCAGGCATACACCCACGAGAAATGAAAACATCTTTCCACACAAGATCTTGTGTGTGAAGATTTGTAATAGCCAAATGATGGAAACGACAATGGAAAGTGGCATAAATGGATAAATGAATAAACAAATTATGGTTTACCTAGACCCTGGAATAGCATTCAGCCATAAAAAAGCAATGATGTACTAATCCATGGTACAATTGGGATAAACCTCAGAAACATTTTGCTAAGTGAAAGGAACCAGACACAAAAGGCTACACATTATATGTTTCCATTTATATGATCTATCAAGAATAGGCAAATCCAGAGACAGAAAGCAGATTAGAAGTTACCAGGGGCTGGGAGGAGGCTGGGGGCGGATGGAGAGTGATTACTAGTGAATATGGGGTGTTTTATGGGGTAATGAAAGACTTTTGAAGCTAGAGACAGCAGATGGTTGTGCAGCATTGTGAATACATGAAACACCACTGAATTGTACGCTTTGTTAATTGTATATTATATGAATATCACCTGTCAGTTGTAAGGAGAGGAGCTACATGTGGATGGAAAGGGCCAACCAAGATTGAAAGGGACATTGTAATTCACACCCCTCACCTGCTTGCTTCTGGGCTGGGGACAGGTGGACTCTGGCTGCCCGCAGAGAAGGTTCTGGTCACTTGTCTGGGGCATGGTGGGGAGTGAAAGCTCACTCAAGTCAATGCCCTGATGCCCTCTACCTGATCACCACGGTGCCCGAACTCAGCTCTGCCAGTGTGTAGCCCCAGGTAGGGGAGGGGTAGAGAAAACCAGTGAAGAAATGACAGCAAGAAGATTCACAGAGAAAGCAGCAAGGAGGGATTCCTTACCCTTCTTTAGATTAACCCTTTGTTGCCCCTTCCCCAAGATTAAACATATTCTCCTAAGTAGTGCTGAGTGCACTAAAGACCATCTTCTGGCCTCCTGAACCTTTAGAACATTTCTCTGAGATCACCTCCTCCTCCCAGCAATAAAGAAATGAGGCCTAGAAAGGAGAAAGGAGTTAGTAACAAAAACACAATCAGAACCATGCGTTTTGTCACCTGGGGCCATTCATATTTACAAAAGCAGAAGTCATTGCTTGAGGGCAATGGAAAGTGCTGGAAGGAAGGGACAAGGGTCCAGAATGGTGTGATGATAGAGAAGAACAATGTCAGGGAAATTCTTAAACTAGGAGAGGGAGACGATGACAGGTGCAAGGATTTCCCACGTACCCTGTCCAGGCCACAGGCCATCACTGTCCAGGCCACAGGCCATTGGCATTCAGGGGAGGAAGGCACGGCAGGTGCACAGGGAGGGAACGAGAACCATTGAGTCTGAGCCCAAGGTTGCGAGTTGGAACTGGCCTCCTATCAGACAAGCCGCTCAACACATTCCAGTATCTCGACTCCCCCCAGTGCTGGAGAAGAAGTGGGCCAGCAGCACAGGGCCACGGTCGGGTTAGAGAGTGACCTGGAAGGCTGTGGCAGCCTCACCCTCTTCATCATGGAGGCAGGGAGCAGTTGATGGGATGAAGGGAGCAGGACTGTCCTCAGAGAGAGGCAGAGGAGCCATGGAGGTAGCCATCTCCTGCCCCCCCCCCCATTCGGCTCCTAGTGCCCCCACCATGACATGAAGCTTGGAACCACCCGCAGACACCCGCACCTCCCAGGTCTGGTTGGGAGCAGCCAGCTGGCCACCAAGGTGTTTTTCCCCATGGCCTGGGGTTGGGGGGGCCCTCCTGGCTGGGTGGTGACTCACAGCTGGCAGGCCTCTGGCCCCGCGTTATTTTGAGATCCGGCTCCACGATGGGCTGATGTGACAGCTTTGTCCTCTCAGACCCCTTTGATTTGTGAATCTCCCTTTGTGGCTTGTGGGGGACGTTCAGGCCCTGCTGTCTCTGGGCTCCGGCACCCCCCCGGTGCTGGGCAGGCTGGGCCAGCTGCAGAGGGGGTGGCGGACAGAGGCAAGACGGCAGAGCCCAGGGCTGAGCAGCCGCCGGTCTGGGCAGCTCGGCCATCATTTCCAGGCAGCGTGGGGCTGACTGGGTGGTCGCGGAAGAATGATAAGTGCCTGCTCAGAGCCAGTTTTGAAAGGCCAGATCACAAACCGCAGGGCTGGACAAGGGCTGCCCTGCTGTGCTTGGGACCAGGCCCAGAGCTCTCTATAGTGTCTGGGAGGCTCGGGGGCGGATCCACGAGAAGCTGCCCGGGGACTCGTGGGCCAGCCAGCCCTTGGGAAAGAGTACTTGGGGCCCGGGAGGGCTCTGCTCGCCAGGAAAGGCTCCAGGCCTGTCAGGCAAGGTCTGTGGGACCCCGTTTGTGGCACTTCACTTCAAGCCAATTACGGAGGAGAAAGAGCACCAGAGACAAGGACGACTGGGTTCAAATCCCAGCTCTGCTCTGAGCCGGTGCTAAGACCTTGCTCTGGTTGCTTAACCCCCAATCTCCCATATAAAATGGAATTATAAGACCCATCTCAATTGTAAAAGATCTAACTGGGTTATAACACATACAGATGAGCTCTGCATTGTATCTGCTTAGCAAATGTAGTAGCACATTCACGCATGCGCCCCTTGGCTGCCTACCTCCTCCTCCCTCTGTGGGGTGGGGGATGGGCCGGTTCTCGGGTGCTGCCTGGCCAAGTGTCCCCTCCATTCATGACTCTCTATGAATTCTTCCCAAAATAGATGTATTCTCAGGTCGCTGAAGGGCAGTTTCCAGCCACCTGACTGGTGGCAGCTGAATAGAGCACACACACCACTCCCTCCGCTCACTGCTAACTCTCGACTCCAACTCAGTAGACACTTGTCAACAGGGCCTTGTTTGGCTGCTGAAAATCACGTGGTTCCTTCCAGCTAGACCCTTAGCTGCCACTGGGTAAAGCTGCCTACAGAAGAGGGGAAATGAAGACTCCCAAATCAAGGCTTGCTGAATGAAAGAAGGAGGCAGCACGGAGAAGGTTTGCAGATCCAGCAAGAGGCAGCACTGGATTTCAGGGTCTCGCCCCAGTGCTTCTACCACCCGGAGGCGACAGCATAAGAGTCAATTCTTATGATGCAACTATGTGAGTGGGAAGAGGTCTTACGTGTCGCCCGCCTGAGCTCCGCGTGGTGATGCACATCCGCACTGAGAGCTGAAGAAGCTTCCAGGGGGCCCCACTGGAAGCAGGCGTTAGCCCGGCTTAGGCAGCTCACTGTCTCAGCAGGGCCTCGGTGGAGAGAAACCCTGCCTCAGGTAGCTCTCAGTAGTTGAATTCAATTTACTATCTGGGGCCACACAGCAAATATCAGCTCCTCGTGCCTCAACTCGTGCGTCCTCTGAGGCAGCTTCTGTGGGTTTTCTAATTCCCAGAAAACTCCACAAACCATCAACCCACCCTTCCTTTCAGGGAATGGCTTCAAAAGCCCCATTCTCTTGTGTGGTCACTTGCAAAGAACAAAGGCTCCAACTTCCCACTGGAATGAGAGGGCCTGGAGGGGGCCTCCGGGGAGCCAGGGCTGATAGCCTTCCCCCGGGGCCACCTCTCTTTGAGGGCCTCTTGAAAGGCCTAGCCCCCCACTTCTCCCCAGGGGTCAAGGTGCTCTCTCTTTGGTCCTACATGCGCTGGGGCCTGGTCAGGTTGTCTGGGAGCCTCACCTTCCATCCCCAGCTGTGGCAGCTTTGATCCTGTAACTCTCAGCTTTTCCATCGGAATTCAGAGGGCAATAATAGTAACTGTTTGCTTGTAAAATGCTTGGAGCTCAGAAGAGAAAAGGTGTCAGACAAGTGTGAAATGTTATTACTGGCACAGGCCAGAGACTGGGATGGAAAATCACCAGCAAAAAGTGGGAACTCAGAGGAAGCCAGTTGTCAGCTCCTCTGGACAAATGGATACGGGAAAAGGGGTGTCCCCTCTGCAGTCGGGCACACCCCAGGTCAGCCAGAGGAGCTGGAGGAGAGGCAGGTGAGTCTAGAGGAAGTTTCCTGCTTTCTGACTTCAACACTACTGAACTCATTCAGTAGCCATGTGTTCAGCCTGAACTACTGAACACATTCAGTAGCCATGTGTTCAGCCTGAACACGTACTTGCCCTTGCTCACTTGGGGAGGCTGCTGGCCTGGCCCAGGTGCCCAGATCCCTGAAGCAGCCAGTTCAACCAGAGAAGAAGCCTCCTGAGCAAGGGGCCACCATGCCCACATTGGATGAACCAACCTAGTTTTCATACAGGGATGCACCAGGGAAATAAAGCAGGTTAGCATCTACAACGTGAAGACTAAAGAGGCCGACAGTAGAATAGACACCATGGGCTTACAGATAATTCAGGGAACAAAACAGTCTTTAAAAAACTCTAATGAGTACTCTCAAAAATGCAGAAAGATGGTACATTTATAAAAAAAATACTCTGTGATAAATATTTATTTTATTTTATTTTATTTTATTTTTTAATAGTTTATTGTCAAATTGGTTTCCATATAACACCCAGTGCTTCTCCCCACAAAAAGAATACTCTGGAACAAAACATCTTCTTAGACCTTTTAAATGAGCTCCACCATGCCACATGCCCAAAATAATCATCACACAATGAACGAAAAGATAAAATCAAGGCAATCTGGCAGAACATAGAGCAGAAAGTCAAGGAAAAGGAACTTCATATTAAAACGACCCTTATTAGGATGAAGGAAAAACATATCAGATAACATTTTAAAACACAAAGGATAAAGAGGAAACAGAAACACCTAGAAATGAATAAAAATCAAACTGACATTTCAGATGAACAAAAATTGTTGGAAATGTGGCAGATCTTAACACATACCATGTTTCTAGATGGGAAGGCTTAATAAGGATATCGATCTTCCCCAATCAATTCAATTGTTAGATATTTCTCCCTGACCCCTGAAAGCTAAAACTTGTGTGTGGACAAGATTCCCTTTGAGAGCACTGTGTCTGAAAGCAAGCAGTGCTGCACAGAGTCAGGACAGCTCAGAATTCCCTCCAGCGGCGGTGGTGATGGAGATGGTGGTGGTGGGTGCTGGTAGCAGTGGGAGTGATGTGTTGGGGGTGGTATTGGTGTGAGAGCAGCATCCAGTAGCCAGGGTATGGTGTAGACAATGGCAACAGAATCAAGAGAACAGACTCTTGGCAGCAAGTGTCCAGGAATAAGCGCCCGCATGTCACCACACTGTCCCCATGGTATCATTTTGCTGTGTTCTTGGTTCTCTGACTTCTCTCTGCTCCTTTCCCCCTAAAACTTGCTTCCAAACACACCATCCTTTCACTAAGATGCGCAGCATCCTTCTAATAAATCTGTTTTCTGAGTTAAATAAAGTCGGTTGCCATTCCTCGCAACTAAGAACATGGACTGGCACAAAGAATTTTCTGATCTTGAGTAAAAGACAGGCTTTTGGAAGCCCGACATGAACAAGACATATTATTTTGAAAACAAAGGCTGGCTGAGTGAACCACCAAAACGTGAAACAATCTAATAACAAAAGGCAGGGCCATGCTATTAAGTAGCACTTCATAGAAGAAGGAAGATGTAGAAGATGCTCAATTTCCCTAAAATCAAATAACTTCACATTAAAACAACATAATGTCAGCTTTGCCCTTCAGGCTAGCAAAAAAATGTAAATGATACATAATCTCCAAGATGTAACAGGGTGGAAAGATAGGTTCTCTTAGAGTGCATTGGAAAACAAAGAAGTATGGCTTCGATTGGAAAGTGGGTGACATCTCCCAATACTTGAAGTGGAAATTTCTTCTACTCAAATATGTTAATACTAGGAGTGCTTAGGTAGGTCAGTCAGTTAAGCATCTGACTGTTGATCAGGTCATGATCTCATGGTTCATGAGCTCGAGCCCAGCATCAGGCTGTGTGCAACAGCCTGTTTGGGATTCTCTCTCTTCTCCCTCTCTCTCTGCCCCTCCCCTGCTCATGCTCTTCTTGCACACGCTCTCTCTTTCTCTTTCTCTCTCTCTCTCTCTGTCTCTCAAAATAAATAAACATTTAAAAATAGTTAATTCTAGGGGTGCTTGGGTGGCTCAGTCGGTTAAGTGGCCAACTTCCACTCAGGTCATGATCTCACATGGGTTGTGCTGACAACTCAGAGCCTGGAGCCTGCTTCAGATTCTGTGTCTCCCTCTCTGTATGCCCCTCTGCTTGTGTTCTTTCTCTCTCTCAAAATTAAGAGTTAAAATTTTTTTAAGTTAATTCTAAGTATGTATCCTATAGAAATACTTGAACAAAACACACAGATGTTAATAGATGGATTATTTATGAGAGTCAAAAATTATAGACAATTAAATATCACCACCAGGGAAATGGTTAAACAAAATATGGAAAACACAGAAGGAATTCTAATGAGTTGATAATCTCTACTGATATAGAAGATTCTTTTCAAAAATTTTGTAATGTTTTTCTTTATTTTTGAGAAAGAGAGAGAGAGAGAGAGAGAGAGAGAGAGAGAGAGAGAGAGACTGAGTACAAGAGGGGGAGAGGCAGAGAGAGAGAGGGAGACACAAAATCCGAGGCAGGTTCTAGGCTCTGAGCTGACAGCAGAGAGCTGTATGTGGGGCTTGAACTCATTAACCAAAATATCATGACCTGAGCTGAAGTCAGAAACTTCACTGACTGAGCCACCCATTCTAGAGGATTCTTTAGTTTATTGTTCAGTAAAAAAAAAGCAATTGCAAAACGTTCTATATGGTATGATTTGTTTTCTCATCAAAATAATGCTCATGTTTTACTCATACACCTCAGTAAACAAGTAATATTACAAAATAAGGGTGTTTTACTTTTGTAATTTTTCAGAAAAACTGAAAATAGAAAGGAATTGAAGTTGACAGGAATACCAACCTAAGGATAAGTCGCCAGGAGTACTTCGATGTCGTCATGTGTCATTGTGAACCTGCTCAGTATTATGTTGAGCATGGGTCAGACCTTCCACACTGTCTTATGCCTTCCTGCAGGGGTAAGTGGAGAAGGTTGAAGGGGTAACTGGTTTTATCCTCTGGCCTCTGGAAAATTGCTTTTGAGTCTAGGTCCAGCTAATGGGAGAAACATTGAAAAGAGTAATCGTTATCTTGCTTAAGAACTGCCTAGGTCCCTTAATGTGCTACCAGAGGAGTGAAATTAACTGGAAAGAAAGCCCCCACGCAGCACCCGAAGACAGATGAAAAGGTGTTTGTTTGACCCAGTAAGTACAATATACAGTGCCCACAGCACATCCTGATGGAATATTACTAGGGGGCTGCCTGTATTTTGCAGCCTGACATCTCTCTGATTTACGAAGCCAAAGTAAATGACAGGCAGGGCCAATAAAAATTCTTTAGAGATTTAGCCTCACTTTCCACTGCATTTTGTAGAGAAGATGAAAAGGCATGCATGCCTGGTAGGGGACCGAGTGAATGAAACTCATGAACCACGCACGATCTGGGTATCCATTCATCTGTGTCAGAGGGAGACTTCCATCCAGGGCGGGTGAGACAGGAGCACAGCTCCATCTGGGGGAGGCCTGAACTAGATAAACATTTTGTCCACTTCTGAGATCTACTGCCTGACTTGGGGACACCAGTGGAGCTAGTCTCTTGGAAAGTGATCCACAGCTCCTATTCCCAGTGGGTCATTTTGCCTTGCAGACAAATCTTGAGAAGGTATCTTAGAGAAGGTAGTGTTTTCACGAGGGATTGGTCTGACCCTTCCCTGAGTTGGACAGTCACACAAAGCCTGAGAGGAAATAACCACTAACGTTGAAGGATGGGGTGTGGCACCTTTGAGTAACTTTGGGTAAGTCACCTCTCTGAACCTTACTTTCATCTTGTGTTAAGTGGGCAAGGAACCATCTTTTTCACAGGACCAGCATACCTGTGAAATGACATGATTTGTTAGTTTGCCAGGGCTGCCATAAGACAGCCCACAAACTGGGGGCTTGACAAACAGAAATTCATTGTTTCACAGTTACACCAGAGGAGGCCTGAGCCAGATAGAGACCTGAGGTTTGAAATCTGAAGGCCGGTTCAAGAGCAAGGTGTCAGCACATTGGGTTCCTTCCAAAGTCTATAAGGAAGAATGTGTGGTGTACCAGTCCTGTGGTTTTTGGCGGTTTGCTTTCAGTCTCTTATATTTGTTGGCTTGTAGAAGTATAACCCCAGTTTCTGCCTTCATTTTCATGTGCTGTTCTCCCTATGTGTGTATAATGTCCCCAGATTTCCCCTTTTTTATAAGGACAGTCTATCGGATTAGGGGCCAATAACCTTGTCTTTACTAAGTCCATCTGCAGTGACTATTTCCAGGTATGGCACTAAGGGTTAGGACTCCAACATAGGAATTTTGGGAGGACACAATTCAACCCATAACAAGTGACCTATGGAAAATGGCTGGCATGTCATATATCCTCTTGCTATCATCTAAGCTTAAAGAGGTGATGATTCTGAGAACGAGACCCCCCTGTCTGAGGTGGCTTCTGCAGGTGGAGTGAGACCCACCCTACTCTTCTTCTGTCCTGTGCGCCCCCCCACATTGAGGCTGTCCTGGCGTTTTACCTGCTGGGCGGCCAGCACCATCTACCCTGAGCCCCAGGGGCTTCAGTCTGCTGTCATCTTCTGGTAGAACAACACCCTTGCTGACACAAGTTCTGTCTATGAGTGTGTCTGCCTTGGTCCTCATAATATCCCTGTGCTGTGACTGCTGAAAACTATGATCTGCCAAAGCATCACTATGTACCCCAAGTTGAGCCAGGCTCTGGCAGTTTGGGGTGAGGGATTAAAAGGTACAAGAATGGACCAGCAGCTTCAATAACAAGGTGAAACCAGTTCAAATGCCTGTTCCCCAGGCATCCCTCCCCAGAAGCTCCCCCAGTCACATACAAAGAAATCTTGTCTTTCTGGACACCATCACAGATGCCTACTGGCCAAGCCACCAAGCATTTGGCACAGATAATGATCCAACACCTGTTAAAGGTCTTCGCTGCTCAGAAAGGACACAGAGACAAGAGAATGGGGTCCAGGACAGCCCCAGTTTCCTTGGGCAATAGCCACAGGTCATCAACAAGTCTTCACAGAGCAGACTGTAGGAGAGAACCCTGTACTCAGAAGGCCAGAGGTTAAGCCCTGGTTCCCATTCTATTTACCCACTCAACTTCCAACGTATCACCAAACCTCCAAGTCTCCAGGTCTAACTTGCAAACACTAGTATAAGGATACTGCCCCTTGCTGTAAAGACTCAGTGGAGTGGGAAGGGCCAAGGGCTGTGAAGAATAGGGCTTAAATGCAAGTATTTACTTTTTTAGGGGCATTTCTGCAACATGCAGTTCTCACAATACACACCGATAGTTTCCGAGTTGTCCTCCAAGGTAACTGCAAGGACACTGAGAACTGAGAAATTGTCTCATCCTGCCTTTTATTCAGTGATGCTATGGACTGAAGGTTTGTATTTCCTTAGATTCATAAGCTGAAGCCCTAACCCCCAATATCATGGTATATGGAGACGGGACTTTGGGTCATAGTTAGGATTATATGAAGGCACAAGAGGAGAGCATCATGGTAGGGTAAGTGCCCTTATAAAAAGTGACATCAGAGCTAATTCTCTCTGTCCCCCTATCTGCCCGATATGTGAGGGCAGAGAGTAGGTCCCCATGTACAAGCCAAGATGGTTCTCACTGGAACCCATCCATCGCATCCCCTTGATCTCAGACTTCTGTCCACCAGTTCCGGGAGAAAACAGTGTCTGTTACTGAGGCTACCCAGTCTGTGGTGTTTTGTTATGACAGCCTGAGCCGACTGAGACAAGTAAGAAACCATTCCATTTTCACTCTTATTAGGAATTCATTGTCTACTTTGAAAAAAAAACTCAGTGTTTATTTATTTGTGGGAGGGAGGAAGGGCAGAGAGAAAGAGACACAGAATCTGAAACAGGCTCCAGGCTCTGAGCTGTCAGCACAGAGTCCAATGTGGAGTTCAAACCCACTAACCATGAGATCATGACCTGAGCTGAAGTCAATGCTTAACCAACTGAGCCACCCAGGAGCCCCATTCATTGTCTATTTCTTATAAAAAATTGCAAATATATTCAAAAGCATTAAGAAAAAAATGTAATTCTCTAGAAGGAATGGCTAAAGGATAAAAGGGAGCAGTAATTTTGTAGGTAATAGCTGAGCTTCTAGAACGGTAGCCACTCACCACGTGTGGTGATTGCACACTTTGAGGTACAGCTGCTGCGCCCAACTTGAGATGGGCAGTGAGTGGGAATTACACAGTGGGCATCAAAGAGATACTCAAAAAATAGAAGGTAAAATTAATAATTTTATATCGATTACCATGTTCAAGTACCAACATTTTGGATCTACGGAGTTTAAAAAAGAAATGTCACTGGAATGAGTCACCTGGTTTTCCTTTTTTTAATGTGGCTATGAGAAAATATAACATTACATATTTGGCCCATATTTGTGGCTCACATTCTATTTCTATTGGATGGCACCAGTGTAGGGTCTGAGGCTATGGACAAAGCATGGGCCTTTGAGTCAACAGCTCAGTGCTCCAATCCAAACTGTCATTACCAGCTTTGTCAACAAGGGTGAATGATTTAACCTCCATGACCTTCCATGTTCCCATATGTGGAGTGGAGATAAGAATGCGTTTCCCCATGTTGTGGTGGGGATCAGGAGGAATCTGGCACTCAGACCGCCTACCAGGAGGTTGCTACCTAGGAGAAACCCCACAAATGTCTGTTTCCAACCCCCCAGTCAGCAGGAAGGGAAAAACAGGCTGTCCTCGCTCTCCTAACTGGCACAAGTGCAGGGCTGGTCGCTTCGCAGAGATGGGCTTCTTGGGCAAGCACAGTGAGTGAGCAGAGGTGAAACCACATAAAGAAAGTCCTCGGTGTTGTTCAGTGTGAAAAGTTTCAAGTTTTGCGGGAAGTTTCTGTCTTATTTAATCTGCTTGTATTTCTTTAACATGTGCTCTGAAACGTGTAATTTGTCTTTGATGAGTAGAACGTTGTGATAGATCAATGCTATTGCTGTCGCTGTGCGTTGTAGAGTCGTGGCTGTGCAGAGCACGTTCCTCCATCCTGCACCCCACACACAGAGCTCAGGAGCCTTTGGGACTCTCACCTGCAGGCTCTCACCTCCTGGTCACAGGGGCCTCAAAGCAGCTCCAGGATTTACATGTGATGACACTCCTCAGGATCCTGAGATAAACAGTCTCATACAGCCAGTCTGCAAAATATAACTGAGATGAAACACTGTTGCAATACACTGAATATCTTGTTATTTCTTATCTTGGCTCCATTGCCTGGCTGTTCATATTAAGGGCAGTGACTTGAAGCTGGGTCTAAGACCACGCTGGGCTGTGGCTGCCCACACTCAATGTGGCAGATGGAGTCTGGAGGCATGGGGTGCCCAGAACATAGGCACCAACAGCTCCTGTGCATATGGGCTCCACTGAAGGACGGTTTCATTCTCCATACTATGTTCCAAGAGGGAAATTGAAATGCAGAGCTCATCCCAAGGAAGATAAACAGGTAGGAGCCATGCCTCAGGGAAACAATTGGAGGAATGGAGTGTTTCATTGGAAAGAGTCAATAAATGTTGGAGTCACAGCATGTGAAGAAAGTTCTAGCCTCACTCTGCTGGCTCCTTTGGATGGGAGAGTGACCAGTAGATGGGCTCTCTGAGAGAGAGGGGATTTGCTCCAATAAGGGGGAATGTACTTATTTACATATGCCCTCCTTATTCCTACAAAAATAGAAATTACATGAAAGGAACAGGGTGGTTGCCCAATGCAGCAAGCTGTTTTGTGAGGCTGTAGGTGGGCTCTGTGTCACTCTGTGTGCTCCAGAGTGCAGGCCTTTGTTCAGTGATGGCCTCCAGACCTCAGCTTGGAAGCGTAGACACAACTCCTGACAGCAGCTGGGGTGTCTCCATACAGCTCAGAGGGCCCATTTGCTATCTCCCCTCGGTATCCTAAGTATTTGGGGGCCCTTCGTCAGCTACACGTGCACATTTGTGAAGTGAGAGAGAGAGTTTATTTGGAAACTTCTCTCCTGACAAATGCATTTCCCTTTAGTAAAGTTCATTTTTTTTTGTACCTTCCCAGATCCCAGTGACCTCAGGGTCCTGGTCCCCCCCATCAGGCTGATAGAGACTCACAGACCAGCCTTTCTTCCAGGAAACTGGGGCCACGAGTGCCTGCCCTGGCCTGGATGCTGGTTTTGCCAGCCCTGCCTGGACCCAGGACTAAGTGAGCCCCAGGAATGGGCTTCTGTTTGGGTAGAGTAGGAGGTGCTTTCAGTGTTTTCAAACTGCACTTGCTTTGGGGGAATGGGGAAAACTGAATCAGACACAGTTCTTTGAATCCAGGATCCCTGGTCTGAGCTTTGAGGAGATAGGAAGGCATGCTGGTTGGTCACTCCGTTTCTGTGAGGCCACGCTGGGGGTCAATGCCTGCTCACATGTGTGAGCACTATAGGCCCTTCCACAGGCAGGTACCAGCATGCTCGGGAACAATGACTTCTGGTGGAATTGTCCAACACTAGCCAAGCACCCCAGCCCAGAATGCTCCTCAAGGCTGCTGAAGACCATGGTTACCCACAGTTATGGACAACAGAGGAGAATGGGAGGAATTGGGAGAGATCGTAGGGGGGATCATGGAGTCCTTTGTGGTCAGACTCAGGCCAATTGGCTGGTCTAGGACAAAGGGTCAAGAGTTTAGTCAACAGAGCACTCTCCCTGCTCCTTCTGGACACATGACAGGTGGAATCTGATGGTCAGCCTTTCCCATAGGAAATGAAGAACCTAAAAGTGTTCATACCCTTTGGTGGAATAGCTCAGCCCTAGAAACTGACCCTCAAGAAGTGATCCCAGGTTTAAAAATTAAAATACCCAGAGATGACCACTGCACTGTTATGTACAACAGCCAAAGCTTGAAATGGACTAATTAACCAACAATTAGGATGGACTAAACTTGTGATATTTAGGGAACATTTGTAAAAAGCATAACATTATGATATGAAAGTGTACAGTTGTCTAATAGTAGCTGCACAAAAGGACAGAAACGCAAGTAGGAAAAGTCAAGGATGGAATGGTCTCACAACGGTAGTCAACTCTGTGTGATGGGCATGATGATTAGAAATAGTTTTCTTTTGGGTATATTCCAAAGGGCCTCCAATGAGTGGATATGTCTGATAATTATTTTGATGTTTTACAAAGTAACTTCGGGGCTAAAGCAAATCAGCAGACCTTCTATGCCTCTGTAAGTGGGCCCATGGGTGGGAACAGAGAAGCTTTCCGATGCAGGAGGCTTCTGTGTGGACAGGGTTTGATGGAACCTGAAGACTTATAATCCATAAAAAGTAGCCTGAGGACAAAGGTGCTAGCTAGTTCCATTGGTCAGAGTTTCACCCTACCTTCCTGACAAGAGTCTCCACATGGCCCCCAGAGAAACCTGAGGATTCTCCAGGGGTGATGCTCAGCCCTATGCAGCTATAGGGGAGGTGACAGTTACCCTCCTGGGTGCCTCTGGACACAGCCTGTGGATGGACATACCCAGACAGTGGACTGACTGTGTGCTCTTAGTCCATTACATCTCACCTCTGTCCCCTCATATTGGTGGTCACACAATAAAAGATTTCCTCACTCTTCGCATGGGTCTGGCCCCAGGACAGAGAGACACAATTGCCACATGGGTCCCATTTACCAGCCCCAGAGGCCCTGACCATTGTGCCAGCAGAGTAGTGAGGTGACTCATATGTGACAGGGCTTAGTACGCCTCTTTGGTTTCTTCATCACCACTGGTATTTTCCTGTTATCCCCACCAAAGGAGGATGTTTTTGTCCTTCAGTTACATGTGCTTCCGGACCCTGCAGACTTGTGCAAAAATAATATTATAGTCCCCCAGAGAGCATCTGTCTCTTAAGGGATTAAGAGACATCAGCAAAGTGATTAGCTAGAAAATCTCCTACTGATCAACACAGAGACTCATGTCCAACTAGGACAGCTGGAGACTTTGGCAGAGGGTGGGGGCCCTCGGGCCAGAGATTATTAGAGTTGTGTCCTCGAGGTGTCTTCATGCTGTGCACATGCTTCTCTTACAGGTGGGGAAACCGAGGCTTGGGGAGATGGGGATTGGCTGAATCACATTCCTTATAGAACTAGGACAGGGTCTAAGGTGTATCCTACCGTTGGCATCCTGGTGAGCAAAGGGCCACTGTTCCCAGGAATGTAGTCAAGCAGGAAAATAACCCAAGAAAGAGATATCTGGAACTTCATGTATCACTTGTGGAATGTGGAGTCATTCTAGAATCACTGGGCTCTTCAGAGCTCAAAGAACTCTTACTTGCTCCCTGCAAGCTCTGTCATCAGTTGCCCGCTAGTGGGCCACTTAGTCCCTACCATCCTCTACATAAAGACACATAAAGGAAAGATGTTCCTTATTCCTCCATCCTGTTCTGATGCTCAGACCTATGCATTCCTGCATGGAAACTAGCCCACCTTCTGCCTGAAGATCCCAGAGTTCAGATGGTGGGTCTGGAATCTGCCTTTGCCCCTGAGGCTGGGAGAGACATCTCCAGAGGCAACCCCACCAGATTCTGCCCTGATGTGGACACTCAGTGCAATGGTCACAATCCCATGGGTTTCAGGAAATCTCATGTGCTCCTTCCTTCTCTCCCCATGGTCCAACTCAGTGGTCCTGGTGGCTGCAATTGTTTGAAAAGTCTACGAGGGTCAAGGGCATCCTTGCCTCTCATCTTACCCAGTTGCCTTTCCTGGGAAGACCATGCTTATTCCTTCTCTCTCTCTGCCTCCCTGTATCCTGAGACACGAAATACTTTTTATTCCTCTCCCTCTATGCCTGCTTCTCAGCCAGCCACCAATTCCTCCAGGAAGACCTACTAGATTTTACCCTGGCTCAGGTAGGTTGTCCAGTGATATATCTATGCTTCCTTCTTGCCCCATGCCACCTTTCTAGCCTCATCAGTGCCCCCTCTCACCATGCTTTTAGTTCCTAGAAGTTGCTGCAGGTGAAACAATCTGTAATAATAAAAATGAAATAAAGTCAACAACACAGGAAGAAAATAAATCTCAATATTTAACCCCTGCGGGGGGGAGGTTGTGACAAGCCTAGAAGCATCAATGATACATATAAAATATGTAAAACTTGGTACATTTAAAAAACTAATCTTAGTGATATCACCTATGGGGATAACAGTTTAAAATGTGTACAAAATCTGTATAATAGTTTACCCTTTGATCATATAATTCCACTACCATAAATCTGTTATTTGGCATTATTTAGCAGAGTATTTCCTAAAGCCACAATACATCTAAACATGGGGAATATTTGTAGCACAAAGATGTTCCTTTTGGTATTGTTTACAATAAGAAAACCTGGAATAGTCAATAAGGGAAGATTGGTTAGCTGAACCATGATACAGCTAAGCAGTGAAATATGCAGTCAGTTAATGCATGCTTTTGAAAAGTTTTTGGTGATATAAAGAAACACATACATTCCAATGTCTGGTAACAAAAGGAAAAGCCAAACATGTGAACACAGAATGATCTCAACTGTGTGAACAGGAAGAAGACATTCACAGAGTAAGGATGGAAGAGAATTGAACAGCCTGTCAGCAATGACTTTGGGTGGTTTGAAAATAGGGAATCCCTTTTATCTTTGCTTTTTATAGTCTCCATATGCTCTTCAATGAGTTTTAAGTATATGTATAATAAATAAGCAAATACCTTTTCTCAGCAAAACTAAAAGGATTCTGCCTATGTCAGCATTTCTACTTTACAGTCTGATGATGTGCTGAGTTGGAACCAATACAGCCATGGGCCCAGGGTCCCTGGTCACCAAGATGCCCCCAGGACTAGGGACAGACACCCCAATCTGCATCATGCACAAAAGCAAGAAAGAGTAAGCATTATACCACACAAAGGAACACATATTGAAAAACACTCCATCTGATGAGGTTTACCTGAAGTAGGCAAATGTAATAAATACTAGAGTTCTGGTATGCTCATAAAGCAGAAATCAGGAGAAAATTCTAAGAGATAATCGCTAATCTAATATGGGTTGATCTTCTCACATTCAAAATGTTATCTTGGTTAATATGAATTTTAGGCAAGGGCACCTCTGGGCAAACTGGCATTAGAATGGCCTGTGAATCCAGTTTACTTTGAAGGGAACTGACTTTACCTCTGCTAAACTCAGCCCTGGCAATAGACTTCCTGGTGTGACGTGCTGCATCCACAGCTCTCCGAAGGCACTGGGAACTTGAGAGGAGAGAAGGTTTACTGGGGTCTGAGTCCTTTCCGGGGAGCAGGTGTGGGGTGGAGAGTCCCTCATTATTCGGGGGCCTGCTAAGCCCAGGCTCTCCCCAGTCAGTCCTCCAAGCCCCTCCTGGTCAGCCCTTCCCTGTGGACAAGCCCCCCAGGGTTCCCACATCCACAGAAGCTGTAGCCTGGCACCTAGCTGCCTTCTTAGTCCAGCCCTTCCCACTCTGTTTCCCTCAGTGCTCCCCACATTGAGTGCATCAAACTATTTGCTCTTTTCTGAAAATAGCGAGGGGTCATAAAAGAGCCCAAATATGTATCATCATGAGCAGATGCCTAAGAAGCGGCATCTTGCATCCAGGGGAAGCAGGGAGAGCAGACAGAGCTTGGCTATGTAGATGGGTTACTCAATGCCCTGAGAGTACAGCGGGATGCTGGGGAGGACAGAGTGGTGGCAGGGAGGTGGCAGTTTCCATCAGAACATTCGCCCTGTCTCTAGCAGGCCGGCCTGAGTAAGCATCAGCATGAGCACAGGGGGAGCCCAGACTTAGGCTTGGTGGCAGTAAGGCATGGCCTCAGCCCTTCCAGCAGGACCCAGAGTGTCCTGAGATAGGCCAGGCTGGAAGGAAGGCTAAGGCAGAGTCCAGCACACAGAGGGCATCAGACTGGGACTGTGCCTGGGGTCTTAACACTGCAACCCAGGAGTCATGGGATGGCCTGAGGATGTCTTGAAGCTTGAGATAGAAGTGTATGAAGACATTGGTTCCCATGGAAGGGCCATGGTGGGAGAGGAAGAAACTAGAATTGATGGCCCTGTAGCATTTACTGCAGTGTTCATTTGTCCCAGACTGAGAGTTCCCTGGGTGGGACAGGACTTTCAGTGCTAAAACGGGGAAGGTCCCTGGCAAAGCAACATGGCACCCTAGTCCTGTGATGGGTCCAAAACAGTACATATTTTCTCAGTTGTTATCTCTTCACAACCACCCTATGAGGTAAGTTCACTATTATCTACACTTTACAGAAGAGGAAACAGAGCTTGCCAAGGTGCCACACCTGCTCCAGGATGAAGCCAGCAGCCAGACCCTGGTCCACAGATCCCAATATGGTCTCTTTCCAAAAGGTCATAGTGCTTTCCAGGGGCCCAGAATTTAAATAACACACACTGAGGTCTAAACTGGGGCAGGACGTGAGTGGGAGCCAAGGAAGGGAGAGCAGTCAGCCAGACCAGACAGACAGACCTAAGAGGAAACTGTGCACAGGTGGGCCAACCCCAGAGGTAAGCCGGGCATGAAGACCTTGGGCAGCCAGGGAAGGAGAGAGAGGAGAGGGTCTCCCCCTGGGTCTCTAAGGTGCCAAAGGGCTCAACAAACATCCTGAATCCACAACACTTCTTGCCTTGGCTCAGAAAGATGCCCAAATTTGTGTTGGGCTGCACTGGGTCCACTGGATGGGGACTGAGGGGCTCTACAACCAGGGGCAGATGCAGGAAGGTCACAGAGGCAGTTTTGGCCATTGTAGGGTCTGACTGGATATGAATCTGCTCATGCCTCCTAAAATCTGACCTATTAAAGGCAGGAAGTGAGACTGGGTGAAGGGCTGTGGGGAAAGGAGGAAATGTCAATAAGAAACCAAGTAGGTCCCAGGAGACCAAAATTATAAGTCCATCTGGATGGAAGAATACCAATTGGGAGAAACATACTACAGCCTGAAGTGCATTTACAAAGGTGAAAAGTGGTCAGGGGACCCAGTAAACCCTTAGCAAGAAAACACAGATGATGGAATATGATATGTGGAAAAATATCTGGGTTTTTTAAATCATGTCATAGTAATACTCAAGACTGCTTTCACAAAAGCTGAGCTATGTTCAAGGGATATGGAATGTACTGAACATTGATGGTTTTATATATCTTGAACAGCATTTTATATACCTCCATCTAAGAAATGGGACATTGCTCCACCACCAAGAAGCAGTCAGATTACCCTTCTACAGTTCTCTCTCAAGATTGCTCCAGAATTGGGCATCTGACTTGAGCCAGGCCAAAGTCCTCCACCAATATTTTCAAACTGGGCTGGTAGGGAGTCATGCCTTTCCTCATTGGCCATCAGCAATGGAGGAGAAAACAGAGAGTTGCTGAATCTATGACCCACCACCTCTACCCCCAATTATTCTGGCATAGGAGAGAATGAAGCTAATAGCTAAGGCAGAAAGAAAATGTCTACACCAGACAGTGGCAAAAGACAGCTTCTTGGCCCAATTCAGCCTATCACTAATTTTTGTAGACAAAGTTGTATTGGCACACAGCCATGCCCTTTCATTTATATATTGTCTACAATTGCTTTCATAGGCAGAGTTGAGATCATATGGCCCACAAAGCCTTAAATATGTATTAACCGGCCTTTTATAGAAAAAAAATGTGCCTACCCTTGGTCCAGATGGTAACCAGAAGGTTAATAGGGGTACCTTATGCATCATTCTGATTTTTTTTTTACAATAGCCAAGTAGTAATTGTATAACCAGTTAACATTAAAGCTGTTTTCATTTTCAGGCGGAAGGAAGGAAGGAAGCGGGGGCAGGGTGCTAGCAGTGTGGAGGTCTGGGGTTTGAGTTTTCCCAAAGGCTGGCTATACTGCTTGCTCTAGACGGTCTGGTTATCTGAGGCAGTCAGTGTCTCCTTCTTAGTCATGCTAGCTTAATTTTGGTTTCTATCAATCCTCAGTAAGTCACAGAGAACCAGCAACCTTCTAGAACCAGAGGAAACTACCAACATGCTCAGAGCTGATCATTTCTCTTCTTCCCTCTTGCCTTGTGTTCAAGGGCTCAAAGAGGAGGCAAGAGGGAAGCGGGGAGCTGTGAGTGACTGGAGAAGCATCACTCCCAGGACTCTGAGTCTCCCTCTCCCCTCCTGAAGCCCTGGCAGCCTTGTTTTCACTCCCTGAGCACCTCCACATGACGGACTCTCAGCAGCCACAGTCTTCCCAGGAGCCCCCAGTGTACAGGGATGGGCCATATGCAGGAAACCCTCTACACAGGCCTGTCTGGACCAAGTCCCATTTTGAAGGTGGAGAAAGAGCTTTGGAGGCTTGGGGGGCTGTATAGGGGGCTTCTGGGACAACACAGAGCTTGACCCTAAACCTTGAATTTGGGATAAGATTACAAGGGTGGGCCTAAGATAGAGGGGTGTTTTATGCTAAAGGAAGTCTTGCTTGGGAGAATGATGGGCATAAGCAAGAGGGACAGAGCAAGACCAGGGTGCCAAGAGGAAAAGGGACGGAGGAAAGTGGTGGGGGGGCAGGACTAGCCCAAGACGATCTGTTGCACCAGGGGTGGGAACAAGTAATGCTTTATAAATAGGAGAGCAATGAAGTCAACTCTGACATGAGAAAGATTACTGTGTTGTCCAGGAGAAGGGGAATAAGAGGAAAGGCCAGGATGGGGACAGGAAACAAGAGATGACAAAGACCTGGAGAAGGGGATGGCCATGTGCATGGTTTAGGTGTGTGGTTAAAGAGGGGAGAAGCCAGCAGTGAACCTGGAGCTTCAGGTCTGCGCACAACCATCACAGGAGAAACAGGTGTGGAGGGAAAAGTCTGAGATCCAAGAAAGTGGCTTGATATCCAGCAGCTGATGGGACACACTGGTTGAGATCCAGACGTAGGTCTGAGTAAACATTCAGGACTGGAGATGGTTGGAGGCATCCAGAAAGAGGAGTAGAGGAACAGCGGAGAAATGTGAGCTCAGAATCTAGCAAGAAACTGAGGCTCTGGGCCCAGTAGCCCATGAGGAATGGAGTCCTGACAAGAGCCTCATGAGGGACTGTTGAAGCAGATCCTGCCCTACTTGAACCTTAAGATGACTGTGGTCCCTAGATGACACTTTGACTGCACCTTGAGAAAGATTCTGATCTAAGCCACATTCAGATGACCAACCCATAGAAACTATGAAGTAAGTGTGTATTATTTCAAGCCACTGTAAGTTTGGGGGTGATTTCTTACATAGCCATAGATAACTACCCTCCCCTTCCCTCCTGTCTTAATCTCTGCCTGCTCCCTCTCCTCCTCCCTCAACTGGCACAGGTATCTTCTGTTAGAGATGGGCATCTCTGTGTTACAGAGAACATGGCAGGAACAGCCTTATGTCATTCCATCTGAGCAACCTCATGAATAGGGCTTATTTATCCCATCCAATCCACTTGGAAACATCCTATCAGTAATGACTGAGCCAGCTAGGGAGTCCTCCCTGGGATCCACTGTGACCAGGACAGCTATTGGACTGGCTCAATATGAACTGGACCCACTGACACAGACGGAGGGCAGCCTCTCATACAGGCAGCCCCACTGAGCCCATGTGTGGTTTGGGGGCCACTCTCCTGCACGAGAAGCAGAGTGCTATGTCAGAAAGAAAGAGAGAAGCCATGTGGCAGTCAAAACAAAAGCTGGTTGGAAACAGGGTAGATGGTGGAGGGTGGGACCATCCCAGAGAGGCCAGGCCACCCAGGGTGCTCAAACTGAAGGTCAAGGATGAAGGATCAGCTGGAGCAGTGAGGGAGAGGTGCTCTGTCCTCAGAGGGTCCATGAGGGAGAGGTGCTCTGTCCTCAGAGGGTCCATAAGAGCAGAGGCGGGCACATTCCACTCCTAGCCCAGACCTTATGGGGAGAGGGGCAGGCCAGGGGGACTGACTGGCAGCGCCAGCAGAAAGCATAGATGAGGTTCAGATGTCTTCCAGGGAATGACCCATGGAGTGGGCATACAGGCCAGCACCCAAAGGTGTGGTTAGGCCCCTTCCTAAATGATGGAGGGCAACGTTCGGGCCTGTTTGTCATCTGCACCAAGTGAGGAAAGGAGGCAATTCACAAGATACTGCAGACAGTAACCTTTGCTTCTCGCTTACCCAGTTCCCCTGGCGGAAAAACGCCACCAATCTGAAGACAGACTGGCGGCTGGCAAGCAGAGACTTGCCCAGCTCCTTTGCTCATTCAGCCACTGTTTGCCAAGGTTGCTTGCAATGCTGGTTTGCTATTGCTGCCTTTCCACAAATGCAGTGGCTTAAAGCAACACACATTTATTGTCACAGCTTCCACGGGTCCAGAGTTTGCATGGCTTAGCTGGGTCCCCCAGTCAGGCCCTCATAGGCAGCCACATAGGTGCTGGCCAGGCTGTGGTCCTTTCCAGAGCTTAAGGTCCTCTTTGTGTCCTCTTGTGGTTGGAGACTGAATTCCTGCTCTCTTGAGGGCTCTCAGCAAGGCTGTGCCTAGCACCTTGAGGCTCCCCTTGGTTCCTTCCCAGCACTTCTCAAAACATGGCATCTTGCTTCCTGAAGGCCAGCAGAAGGTGCTTTCTCTCCAGGAAGGACCCAGGCCTTTTTTCAAAGGGTTTTCACCTGATTAAGGCAGGCCCACTCAGGATAATCTCCCTCTCAATGATCTCAAAACCAAGGGATTTGGGGCCTTCACTACATATGCAACATCCTTTTACCTTTGACATACAACGAAAGCTAATTATAGGAGTTATGCTCATTATCCAAAGGCCCTAATCCCACTCAAAGGGTAAGATTATAAAAGACATGCACGCTGGAGATAAAATTCTGGGATGATCTTAGAATTCAGACCACCACACATACCCTGTGTCTTGGCCCACGCTGGGTGCTGGAGTTACAACAAGGAATAAGAGAAAGACCCGCGTTCAAGGCCCTCGTTGAACAGCTGCAGAATCAGAAATGGAGGTAGATCATTCCACATGGTCAGACACATGTTATGGAAGGGAATGGACATCTCTGCTTAATGCAAGGCCCGAGGACTTCACAAAGAATGGAGTCGTAGGGCTGGCTATTGTAGGGTGCTTACTCACTTGATGCAGAGGGGTGGCCCTCCACACAGAAGACATCGTAGGGGTGGGTGTTTCCCCTGTTCCCATCAATAAACTAACGTTCCCAGCTCTTGCCACAACTATCATCTACTTAGGATTTTTTTTCTTTAAGCCAACTCACTCTCTTTGACTCAAATATATGTTACACAGAACCCTTATATCTCAAATATCAATAGAAAATCAGCACTCCTTGTTATAAATAGAAGTTAGAGATAAAATATTTTAAAGATACTGGGGCTCTGAGTTCTCAGATCTGAACCTCTGGCCTGTTCTTCTTTGTTAAAAAGAGGAATTAGTAAGTAGGAGAGAGGTGTGAAGAAAGTAAGAGAAGAAAAGTGTTTTCCTCTGAGGGCTGGAAGGGAATCCAGAGTGAGCGATTGTTAGGCACAAGGACCCACCATATGGCTATGGGTGACTGAGGACGGCCGTCTCTCATCCAGCCACCCAGGAACCAGGCTTGAGATGGATTCTAGGGCAGCAGGTGTATGGGGAAGGCACGTGGAACATCACCCATGAGGGGAGAAGAGGCAGACTGGGCAGAGCAGGAGGGTGAGGGAGCAGTGTTTACAGTGGGGGCTGTGGCTGCTCCCACGGGGGCCTCTGGAGTGAGACGGCCCTCCAAAGGGTCCCAAATTAAGACAAGGGAACAGGCCTTTGTACCATCACATGCACCAGCCAAAGGACACAGGTGGCTCTGGAGGAGAAGAGCATGATGACCATGGGCAGTCGGCTGGGGCAATTCCCAGGAAGGGTCTCAGCAGTGAGTCATCTGCAGACAAATCTGCAGACATGGGAGGGATAAGGGGCTGGGTCCTCAAGGGGAAGCTGGATGGCACTACAGCACAGTCTGCCTTCTCCTTAGCTTGAGTCCATCTGCTTCCTATCATAATCCCACACTATCTGGGAACCATGATTCAAAGATTTTGCTTGGTCTCTTATCCTGGGAAAACATATAAGAGGAAGGTTAGGGGGATAAAGGTTAGCTGGGTTTAGGACCACCAATGCTCATCATCTTTCTCCGCTACGAAACATTCTAGATTCTTTTCCATCTGGGCTAGCACTTCTGCTGGGCTAAGGGGCTTGCCTGGTGAGGTGACCCAGACTGTCACCCTTGGAGGCCACCATGCCCTTCTCAAGCTCCTGCCAGTGTCAATTTGTTGTTGGAATTGGGCAGAGAGGACCAAGAAATGTCCCATTGTGCCACCTGGATGCTAACCATAGCCTCTCTGCCCCATTGTGTGACAGCACAGGACCAATTACCTGTGTAGGATGGTGACTCTTGTCCTTCCCCACTGGCCTCTAAGTGCAGGAGCTGGGAGGGATTGGCCAGTGCCTGTCACTGAACATGGAAAGGAAATCCTACTATGTGGCCCAGTAGAAGCCTTCCTCCCCTGGGTGCCAAAAGTTCAGGATTCAGGAGCACAGTTTGCCCTAGTGGGCCACTGACCGTGATGGTGACAGTGCCACCCCTACTTCTACAGCCGGGTTCCTGGACCATGAATTTTACCAGATGAGGGTGTGGAATAACATATTTGTCATTGATTCAGGCTATGTATTATGCTCTGAAGGATGGCACCCCATTTTCTGGGTATCATCTCAAGATGTGGTGCCTCAGCCATGTTTTCCAATGCTAGACCAGGCAGACAACTGATGAGTTGTGACAGAACCAAAAGACCCATGGTCCTGTATCCACTGGCATGCCCCTTTTGCTGTAAAATTAGTCTGTCAGTGCAATACAATGTTATGTGCACCAAACCCTCTGAAAATCTGGGGGTGTTGGCTGTGGCTCTGAAGAGTGGAGTGAATTCAACTAAATTATCCATCCACCAAGTAACTGAAGCTCACCCAGGGATGGTGGCATAGCACAGACTCAGCATTGGTGTCCCTTGCTGGGAGGCTGGACACTGAGAGTGGCAGCAGGTGGATTGGCTGTGGGCAGCGGCCACTAATTCTGTTGTGGTATGCATGGCTTCCACTGCTGCTCCTGCCAGCACTGGGGTGGCTGATGATAGAGGCTGGCTGATGTCAGCTGACCAAACCATTCTATCTCCTTGGGTGTTTAGTGCCTCTTCTGCAGTGAGTTTTCTCTGGTGGACACTGACATACAACACAAAGATCTTCTCACTCCCTGCCCACTTCCTGTATGTTATCCACATGTCTGCTCCATGGGCTTCTTTATCTCTGATATTTCAGTCTGTTTTCTTTGGGTCCCCAACTGACCAAGCAAGCCATTTGGCATTGCCCACAAATCTACCTATATTCTTACCTTAGGTCACTTCACTTTCTGCACAAGGGGATAACCAGGTATGCCCCATGAAGCTCTGTCCATAAGGAGGATCTCCTCTCGTGACTGGCTTTCAGGGCCATTTCTGAGTGAGGTTGCAATGCAATAGAAATCTATTTTCAGTTAGTGCCCACATACCGAGCCTACTCATCCACGAAGGAAACCCATACATTTTCCTTCTTCATCAGTTGATCATAGGGGATACTCCAAGTGGTCATAGGTGTAAGCAGGAAGAGAGAGACAGGTGCAATGGTCTCTCTCTCTCTCTCTTTGTGGTCATCTGTGGGTGGCATGGAGGTCTGAAACACCTGCTCATGCAGCTTCATTGCACCCTTGGCACTACTCAAGCCCAATCTCAGATGGACTGCTTCTATCTATGAAGAATTAACATAGCACCCACCCAAACACATGACTTGGTGGGTATAAGAGAACATTGCTCATGATGGACACTTCTAGTGATCACCTGATGTCCCACAGTTAGGCATTCTATGCCTACAAGTACCCATTTGATCTATTGTGACAGAGACAGTAGAGTTAACATGGCCCTAGGGAAAGGAATACACATACTAGTAAATGTATATGGGAACCTTCCCCGCATAAATGCAAACTGTTTCTAAGTCCTTCTTGAAAGAGAAGGAAAAGAGCAAACTCACCAAATCAAAGGTTGCACACCATGTGCCCAAGGCCATGTCAATCTATTCTACTGAGATACTGCTGAGGCGCCAATGCTGCAATTGGGGTGATTGACACTACACTTGACTGAGTTTGTGGTTGTCCACTGTCATTCTCCAGCATCTGTCTGGTTTCTGCAGGGACCAGTCTTGTGAAGCATCCTCTATGTTTTTAAGGATGGTGTTACTCTTTGCCATCCCCTTGGGACACAATACTGATGTTGATTTCTTAATATGGCTAGAGCAGGAGTGAAGGAATAATTTCAGAGGCTTCTACCTAGACTTTCCTACTGTAAGCTTCCACTTGCCTTCCCCACTGCCATGGCTTTTACCCTACAGGCTAAGAAACCATTGTGGAAATTCTGGTGGCTACCATTTGAGATTTAGGAAAGTGGCTACTGCATGAGACTGTGGGTCCAGTGAGCTGGGATGGACCAGCATCCATTTACTAACTAACCTCCAACCCCAAACTCTGCTTTAACAGAGGCCTAATTTTCTTTGGGCACCCAGTATCAATGTCAAGTTGGACCCTGTGTCTATCCATCCTTGACAGGTCTGGATGCTGCCTGACCACGTATATAGTTGCTCCATGCGCAAATGGCCGAGGTCCCTTTGGGGAAAGATGAGGATTCATCACCAATATCCTTGCTGTGCTGCTGCAGACTCCTTCCTCCCAGAGATCTAGCCTCTCTAGACAAGATGACCCAGGCCTAAAAACTGGTCTAGATCCAGAAATTGGGCAAGAGAGTGTGACTTTTATTAGGGTATCTTCCCTCAGCCTCATTCATTCATCCTTGATTTAGTTTTGATTGTACAAATTGATGGAATGAAGTAAGCAGTACTGTTGTTGGCTGCCTATCTATTGACCCCCTCGCCCCAGGTCTCCGTGTTCTAGTAATATCCTCCTTAGCTCTGTGTGAGTTAGGTACTCTGGCTATTCTCCAACCATGCCCTCTGTTTTGAAAGTCATGTTCGCTTTGATTTGAACAGTTCAGCACTCCATTATTTGGGGATCCTTTTGTCTCCCTTCTGCTGATGTCCCAATTCATCAATAACAACTGCTAACCTGAGCCCTAGCCCACAGAGAACAGCCATCATGGAGCTTTTCATGATTTGGTGCTCCTCTCACCACTGAATTCCTTGTCACTCTGGTAAATGGCGAGTGTTCTGAGACCTTCCAGGGAACACAGAGGCTTATGGTTTTCTGCCCTTAGATACTCTCTCCACTGCCACATGTCCACTTCTCTGAGCCTTTATTCTGTTCCTCCAGTGCTTACCATGGCAATTTGTCATTGATACTTCACTTAGTGAGTGCCATTGCTTTTCCCAAGCATCCAAGAGTCAACCCATAAGCATATTAGCCTCATCTACTGGGGTCTTGCCATGGTATAAGTCCTATAGTATTGAGAAACACTCCTTTATCCAACTCTATATCCTTGCCCCCCTTGCTCCAGCACCACCAGGATCCAGTCCCAATCATGTTCTGCTGGTGCATGTTGACTCTGTATTAAAACACTGCAGTCTAAATCAATAAGCATTGATTTAGCAAGGGGAGGCAAGGATATAGAGTTGGATAAAGGAGTGTTTCTCAATACAGAGCTCCGTCTCATGCTACAGGACTTATACCATGGCAAGGACCCCAGTAGATGAGGCTAACATGCTTATGGGTTGACTCTTGGATGCTTGGGAAAAGCAATGGCACTCACTAAGTGAAGTATCATGATGTGGTTTCATCTTAGCTTGGGCAAACCATGCAGTATTTAACACATAGTAGCAAAATATTTACTATTGAAGCTTGAAAAGATGTGAGTTCTTTGTGTGCAATCTTTCATTTATGCATGTGAGAGGGTTGTCTTTTTTTTCAATGTTTTTACATTGTAGTACTTGTTTTGCTTGTTGGTGGTGTTTGCTTATTTAATACATTCCGCTAAGGACAGAAATTACATGCTGTGTTTTTTGTTTGTTTGTTTGTTTGTTTGTTTGTTTTTCCCCTAGGAAGTGTGTCTTGGGTTTTTCCCTTATTATTTTCGTTACTTTTTTTTTCCTCTTCTTTTTTTGGTGGTGGGGGTGGTTATATTTAAATGAAGTTGCTTTTACAACACCAAAGACTTAATCATCCATTTCCTATATAAAAGGTAGCTACTTTTTTTGCATGGACCTCAAGTATATTGTAGTATAGAGGTGGAATTTAAGGAAAGGTATTAAGCAGGCTGTGTTTTAGCTTATGGGCAAGTAACAAATTGTATCATTTATCTTGAATGTATCATAGATAAGCTGCTATATAATGATTGCCACTTCAGATAGCTGTGAAATTAGGTGATTAACTAGTTGTTACTTAACCTTCTAATTTCTGTATAAGTCTAATTACATGAAATAGAAGTTGGGGTTTTGATTTTTTACTTTGCTTTTCTGTTTGGAGTGTAATTGTAACTACTGTAGTGTAAATGATGGAAAATAATTGCATATGTTAAAAAATAAATAAATAAACAGAAAAAAAGAAAAAGAAAAAAATTTTTACAAAAAACACTGCAGTCTATAGTACCTTTCCCTGTTGGTGGGCCCCGCCCTCTCCTGGTTGATTTATGTGGTGACATGACCCTGGTATATTCATCTGGCAGCCAGGAAGCGGGG
This sequence comes from Suricata suricatta, assembly GCF_006229205.1. Lineage (NCBI taxonomy): Eukaryota > Metazoa > Chordata > Mammalia > Carnivora > Herpestidae > Suricata > Suricata suricatta. The sequence goes on along the minus strand of NC_043701.1, from coordinate 146,324,684 downwards.
GATGGGTAGATTACGAGAGAGACGTGTGTTATATCTGCATCATCTTCAAGCAAGGGGAGCGTGAGCTACTTCCTTGGGCCCTGAGCATGCAGGCAGGTAAAGAGTTTTCACGTTCTTGAGTGCATCAACCAAGATGCCCCCATCCCAAGTCTCAGGGTCCCACTCCTTTCCAACTAGGACCTTGACTTTGGCATAACGAACTTGCTGGGATTGAGAAATTCAACCATCACTTGAGCGCTGCTACGTTTGTATGGAAGGAAGTCCTGGGGCTGCACGAGCTGTTCCAGCTGCAGGAGTTCTTCATATGCTACTGGGAAGCCTCTCTGATTTGCACACTTTGGCTTAAATCAGTGACTAATCACCCTCAACCTTTCATTATCTATCTCCCAGGAATCCATCTCACTCAGCAGGACCCAACCTCTTCCATTGTCTTTATAATGATCGCTTTCCCTGAATCTTTAATATGTGAGACATTGACCACTACATATGCTTAGCTGCACCAGAGTCCTCTTCCCTTTCGGCAGTAGATGTAGCCCCCAGATCCCATCCTATAGCCCACTTCTCCACTTCTCTCCCAGCACCAACTATCATAGGCCAGGTGTCTCAGGAAACAGACTTCCGTGATGGAAACAGACATGCAGAGGTTTATGGGAACATGCTCATGGAAAACAGGATTCATTAGACCGAGAAGGTGATATGGCTGTGATGGGAGCCCCAGCAGAGTCCACAGCGAGTCCTGGAGCCAATGGCCCTTCAAAGCTGTCCTGCCTTGGGGTAAGGGGGTCAGACCTTTGCAAGCTTCAGCCTAATAGCTACATCTGGGCTGTCCCAGGGAAGTGGACAGCTTTGGGTAAGGCCATTCTTGGGGAGGTTCTCAGCTGAGAACCATCAGGAGACCGCCATCCTGGCTGCTGGGGGGACGAGCACCTGGGTTCTGAAAGGGGCGCTGGGTGGTGTGGCACAGCATGATTCTAGAAAAGCGCTGCTGGAGGAGGCTGGCAGCAGTACTGAGAGAATGCGAGGCCTTCTGAATCCAGGGCTCGAGAGAACAAGCAGGACTGCAGAGAGGCTCACTAAGACAGACAGGGGACAGTCAGGCCAGACATTAAGGGCTCAAATGCCAGGCCAAGGATGTAAGGCTTTGTCCTTCCTGCAAAGGTTCTAAGAAGGATTATTTGGGGGTTGTAAGGAGCCCATGCAGCTCCGAAGGGGGGGTCCTAATTCCCAAGTGTCTCTTTGGCTGCCTCCCCCGCAGAAGTCTCCTAACTGCCTTGCTCTGGCCAACTCACACACACCCCCGTCCGTTCCCTCCCCCAAATCGGCCCCCTTCAGATTGTCACTCCCCACAGTGCCGCATTCATGCGTCAGTTCTAAATAGTCCCACTGTTCAGCTTTAACGAGAAGTAATACCAATTCCCATGTTTGCTCAGAGAGCACCATATTTCATCAAACCAGAGCCCATGCCGGCTCAGATTACTGACCGAGACAATGTTCTGTAATCCTGGTTTATTCACATGTCACGGGTATTTTAGCAAAACAGAAATGAATGGCCCAAGCCACCCTAGGAAGTAACGGGAGGGTTGGGTTCCCGCCCAGGGGAAGTCATGCTTTCTCCTGCCACAGTTCTCTGAGGAGGTGACTTTGATTCTCAGAGGTTTTCCCGACTTTAAGAAAGAGAATCTGGGCTGAGGAGGAGTCACAAAGTGGGTAGCTGTTTCCCTATAAAATGTTAACTCCACGGATGGATTTTGCTGGAGCAAAAATAAAATCTGTCATTGATTATAAAGTCCCTTGTGCCTGTTACTTCACAGATTTACTGCACTCGGGCCCGGCAGCCTGGGGAGGCCCTGGGATTCTTGTCTCCAGCGCCCCTGCAAACTAGCCGGCTGCTTTTTCACAGCTCCAACCCAAAATGGGAAAAGGGACTCGCTTACATCTCTTTTGTCCATGAGGGCCCAGAGTTTTGGAAGTCTAGAAGAAGGGCTGTCGGTCACCTCCCCCACCACAATCTCTGGACAGGGACCCACAGATACCGCCGGTAGAGGTCTATGACTTCCTAATCACGGTAACATTCTCCTTCTTTTCCCTTTCTTTATGCTCTTGGCACCGAGCACTAAGAAATGCATTTCCTCTAAAGAGCAAGGCTAAGCGGAACCTCTCACCAAATCTCTTCCAGTCTGCCTCCTCTTTACATAGGCTACAATCTCTTTCGAACACACAAGAAAGAAAAAGAGTGGTAACAAGGATCAAGGCTATTTAGTTCTATCTCATGCTGAAAACCTTACTAATGATCCTCAGAATACCTTGCTCCTGTCCTCATTTTAGAGTTGAAGAAACTGAGGCCCAGAAAGCTCAAACAACTTGCTGGAGGCCATACAGCTGGGTAGTGGGGAAAACAGGCACACAAACCTAGTCCCAGTTGACTCTCAGGGTCACACTGGCTCTTTCACTTCCATGGATGGGTTGACTTTGAGGCCTCATGCATACAGTGTTGGAGCTGAAACAGAGCTCAGGGGTCAGCCTTCTCATGTAAATGGGATGTTACTGGGGTTCCAAGGGGCAATGGGCCCAGTGGCAGAGCTAGTGAGAGCCAAAAACGGACCCTCCCACAAGTTAACTGGACAAGATCATGGAAACCGTTGCTCGGGAACTTTCCCCAGGTGTTTATTTGGGGAAGGGTTCTGGAGGAAACCAAATGAGCCCGCCTCTCAGAACTGTCCCTTTGGCTTCTCCTTTACTCAGACACAGAGCGTCTTAACTATTTGAGCTTCTTCACTTCTTCCACAGGGTTTTCTGAGCCTAAGGAAACCAGAGTATGTGGCAGAGAGAGCTGGAAGACTGAGGGCCCCCAAACAACTTCTCACCTCTCTGAAGAGAGTCCTCCACCCCATCCTAGTCATCAAGTCCAAGACCCTGGGGCTCCCGGTAAGACCAGTGTATGATGACGCTCCCAGGACCCTGATTCTTTTAGGAGGAAGCTGTCAGAAATCACAGCTCTCGGGACTTGAATCCACAGTCTGCCATCTCAACTCTTATTTTGAGCTACAGCCTGAGCTATTAAAAACAAAACCTTCTCATTGGCAAGCTCCACAATTAGCCTTATTTCCACGCTAGGAACACTGTTCTGCATGAGCTGAAATTGCACAGCGATTGTTTCCCGTCTTAGCGATGCTGTTTGCAGGCCGTGCTGGGAGCCAGCGAGGATGTGACCCGGTGGTAATCTGAATTGCTTCACCAAACACATTTTTATCCCATCATCTCGGCTACATGAAAGGGGGCCATAGTGCTCCAGTGTTCAAGACTTTACAGTCCCGCTGTTCAGCAATAAAATGAGGCAAGAAATATTAGCCGTCCCTGGCTGATGCCTTAATTCTTTCCCAACAATTCAGAGAATCTGTACCCTACAGGTTTTAGTGCTGGCTAAAGCCTGACCCTCGGGCTGGCTTGAATGCAGGGGGAATGAGTTAAGGAGAGCAAGAAGGCTTTAATGGACACAAATCCCGAATAGCCCAGCTTGTCCCGGCCTCCTGCAGACTAACCCTCCTTTTCACAGGCCTCGATTGTGTATGGCTCCAGCAGAGACAAAACTACCCATGAGCAGAGGTTACCCCCAGCCGGTACAGGTCAGAGGCATTCTGGGGGAGAAGAGGAGAGGAGGGGAGAGGGGAAGTGAGGGGCACATGGAGAAGGAGGAAAGATGGGGTGGGGGTGGGGGGAAAGGAGCTATAAAAGTCTGTGTGGATCATTTATAAGGACAGATTCATCAAGTCTAAGGCTGTGACTTGATCATCTTACCTCCAGCCAAGCAGTTTTGAAAGCTATTTCACAGAACAAGTGGGAGCTACATTAACGCAAAGTTGAATGTGATCTGAGATAATTATCAAAATAAATAAAATGCTCCTCTATAGTCTTCCAAAAGCTACAGGCCTAAGGGTCAAAGGCTTTCAATGGGATAGCCTCTAATCGGACACTGCAAGATTTAAAAGAATTACAAATAGGTTGTGTTTTACACACCAACAGAAGCTTTTTCCAGCAATTTTTCAATTATTGCATTGTGAGCCCTCCAAGAAAAGTAACGAATCTGGCTCACGGAACCCAAAGTTACCAAGTAAAGGGAACAGGGTGTTCGCAAGTTTGCAAGCAGTCCTTTGATGTACCATAGGCAGCATCCTAGATAGTTCTGGAAGAACATGGGTTTGAAGAGGTCCTTTCCTTTCTTCACAAAAATTTGTAAACTTTCTGTAAGGGCCTTGGACCACCTTCTCAGTCTGATGAAACCTGTGGACCCTTTTTCGAAAGGGTTTTTTTTTTATATATACAAGGAAGCAAATTACATTAAAATATAGTTATCCAAATATTTTTAAAAACAACTTTTCAACATAGTAATATAACTCCCTTTTTATTAATTAATGGAAGTCACAGGTTTGTCTAATGCCACTGTGATTGGTTGCCTACATTTGCAATATCAGGAAACGCTAAACTTCACTTACAGATTATTGAAAATAAAAATGTAAATTTTCCCCATCCAAGTTCACAGAACCTATGAAATTCTATCCATAAACAAGAAACCACACTAAAGGCAGTATGAAGTTCAGGACCTTCTGACCCCGGGGCTAAGCTGAGGGGCAGTGGGACCGAGATTCTCTACATCCTCACGTTATTGTGGAACCTTGGAAAAGCTACTGCTCTCTCTCCTCCTATCCTGACGCCGTGGAAACGTTTTGTAAAGCAATTTGAAACCACATCCTTTTCCAAGACAATCCTGATGGCTACATGTCCAAAGATTAATAAAGACCTTTGATGTACTTCTTCAACAACTAGAATCATTGTTACCAAACACAGAGTCAGTTAATGGACTAATTCTGAATTTTAATGAGGATCTGGTTCAGTTGCCCTGGGTTGGTTCGAGCTTCGGAGTTAGGATGTCTCTTTTCAGAGGCTGCCCAGGGAGGGTACGTGTTCCCCTCACTCTTACATTTTGGATACACACTGACTCAGAAGTGACCTGGCGCGCGCACACACACACACACACACACACACACACACGCATCCCATTTCGGGTCCTCATGGGGGAGCTGTCATCTTGCAACCACATAGTCATCACATGCCATTACAGGGGCAACCCGGCAGGCGGGCCCCTCTCCCAAGGCCGCCCAGCCCCCCGCGCAACCCTGGCCAGACTGTGGCGCCGACACACAGGAGCCGACCTGGTCCTGGTCTCCGTCTCTCTGCAGGGGAGCAGGGAGCGAGCTCGCCCACGCCCACACCCACGCCCACGCCCCCCACACTCCCGGGCGCACACTCGGGCGCACACCCCTGCGCGCGCACGCAGCCACACACGAGCGCACGCACACCGCAGCCGGGCCAGGGACAGCCGTGTCGGCGGCAGCCCCGCGTGGTCCCGGGCTTAAAGCCGGTCCCCCAGAGGGTGCTGCCGGCCGCCCCGCCCCGCCCCCCGAACCCGCGAAGCAGGGCGCCCAGTGGGCTGCAAAGTTTCGCCGCGCGAGTCCGCTGGGGCATCGCGTCGGCTCAGGTTTGCCTCGGCTCCACGGGGCTCCGGACGGCCGTGACCGCCGGCCCGCTGCTCGGGCGGCGCAGACGGAACCTGCGCGCTCGCCTCCGGTGCCGCTCTACCCAGCGCCCGCGCGGATCTCCGCACCCAGCGCCCCGCTCGTCCTCCCTCCACAGGGTCGGTCCGGAGTCGCCGGTGCGCCCGCGAGTTCTCTCCTCCTACCCGGCTTCGACCCTCCTTCGCCACCGCCACCCACCATGGCCCGTGGCCCTGCTGGGACAAGCCCGGGACGGCTGCCCCAACTGCTGCCGCTGCTGCCTCTGCTGCTGCTGCTGCTCCGGGATGCAGGCGGCAGCCACCGGGCCCCCGCCCTGCTCGCCTCTCCTGTAGCCTCGGATGGCCTGGCTGGGATCAAAGACCCCTGGCGGTTCCTGGGGGACGCGGCCACCACTCTGGGCCCGGGCGCCCAAGACATGGTCGCTGTCCACATGCTCCGGCTTTATGAGAAATACAGTCGGAGGGGCGCGAGGCCAGGAGGCGGCAACACGGTTCGCAGCTTCCGGGCCCGGCTGGGTAAGTAGAGGGGGCCCCAGACACCCCCTCTTCTTATACTCCTCCTTCCTCACTTATTCATGCTGCCCTGCCACTGCACCCGCTTTGCCTCTTCCTTCTAGTATTAGACTCATTCATTCATTCATTCACTATTCAGCAGGCACTCTATGCCAGGCCCTGAGTCTCCAATGGAGGCACTACAGTGGCAGTGACACAGAGCTTCTGCCTTTAGGGTGCCGCTAAGGCTGGGAGGGTGTAACACTTGTATAGACATAGGCCATCCCATACACAGAGCTTTAAGCATAGGATGGGCTGGGGAAGCTCATGGAGGGTTGGATCCATGTCATAGGGGTGAGTCGAGTTGGCTTTTGACAGATGAGAAGGCTTTTGACACTGAGTGGGTCTGGTCAGGTGGGCATAAGGCAGTCCTGATACTGTCAGACACTGGGCTCAGGCAGAGGACGTGAAGCTCTAGCTGGGGCACATGGTGGCTCCGGTGGCTGGGCAAACAGAGTACACTGAGAATCAGGGCCTTAGGTGCCTTGTCTTGGGTACACACAACTGAAGCCTGCATGAAATGCAGCCTAACATAAAATGTTCAGACCACAGGGCTTTGAGGAAGGGTCTAGAAGCTTGGGCAGCGGGGGCATCCTACTGCCCTCCCACCCTTGCCCCATGTGGGCAGATCCTTTCTCCTCTCCTCCTGCCTTGGATGGAGCTGGACAGAGGCCACTTACAGAGCCCTCCCTGCCCTGCGCTGTGAGCGTTTCCGGGCTTTGGCCTCAGCTGTCTGCCATCGTGGGATGGGCTACCACTCCAGGCCCTGGGCAAGCTGAGAGGGGGTGCAGCCCCGGGACAGGGGTGGCGGGAAAACCCTGGTTGTCATGGAGACCACTCATGGTCACAGAATGCCATTCCAGAAAACGTGGGTAAGGGTACCTGCAACCCTTGTCGAGGAGAAGACCATTTATCAGGAGAAAGACTGTTGGTCTCTAGGGTCCCCTCCTGAGGTGGAGGGGAGGAAGCCCAGCACTGGGGCCAGACAGTCTGGATCAGGTCGGCCACCTGTTGATTGCTGGTTATGTGACTCAAGGTAACACCTGTGGGTTCAAAGCAGACCTGGGAAGCTCAGCCTTGTGTGTAACTGTGTACTGGGGAGTACCTGCCAAAGAGAGCCCTGTCCCCTCATCCTCCACTAAGCAGACCGCTTGGTCAGTGTTGCTGGGCTCATGCCAATGGGATCTAACTCCATCCTCCCCCGCACTTTGTATTCATCACATGGAGTCCATTTCTGGAACATCATTATTAAATTAAGCCACTTAAGAATTAGCCAGCATAAACATAACCTCGGGCGAATCACTAAAGCTCTGTGGGCTTTAGTGTACTCATCTACAAAATGGGCAGGTCATGCCAGTATCTTTCCCATGGGGTTGCCCAGAACCCAGCACAGGCCAGATGAGGGATTGGCGCGCGTTCTTTTCATGGGAATACAAAGCATTTGTGTTCATGTAGGTGAAGACTTGACCTTGCATCCAATGACTCAGTCCTCAAAGCCTTGTAGGTGAGGAGAGCAAGGCCAGCAAGGTCACTGCTGCAACAGGGGTGAGGGGGTCCCCTGAGCACACCCACTGCGGCAGCTCGGGCAGTACATGGTCTTGTCTTTCCTCTTTCACAGAAAGGGGGCAGTAGAAGTAACAGTGAAGCATTGGATGTTAGCACAGAGCAGGACCTGGAGATAGTACTTCAAATCCAGCCCTCCCATTTTACAGATAAGGAAACTGAGGCTGAGGTAGGGGGCTGTTCACAGTGGCACCTCCCATCTGCTATCCCCACTGCTAGCACCCTCTTCCCAACTTCAGCAGATCTAAACCCAGGAGTTGGGAGACAGACAACTCTCTGGGAGATCAGAATTATTCTGGACCAGTGTGCGACTGTCTGACAAATCCAGCACGCTTATTCGGAACCATGTGACAGCCATGAATATACCAGCCCCCGCCAGCTCCACCAGCCTTACCTCTCCGGGCACACAGTTGGGGAGCTGAAGATTCTGTGGGACGAGATGGGTGTGTGCCTGACCTAGCAGTTTGGTTTCTCATCCCCCTCCCTCGATTCACACCCAGCCCCTCGCCAGCCCTCAGAGATGGCTGCTTTGTGACCCAGCCATCCAGCTGTGAGCCTGGGCAGGGGCCCTCATCTTTGGGTGGGGCACAAATATGGGAGCTTTAGCTCCAGCCCTGGAACATACCAGTTCCAGTGGCCTGACAGTGGCCTCTGCAACCCCAGTGGTCTAGTCCCTCCAGGCATATTCCTCGTTGCAATGGAACCACGTCCCTTGTTTGCCCCGAGGCCACACAGCTCAGGTTCTGAGTGTGGGCTGAGCCAGACTGATAAGGTCTAAATCCTGAGTCTGTGACCAGGGTAAGGGACTAAACTTATCCACAATTCGGGTTTTGTTTTTCATTTCTAAAATGGGGCTAGTAATGCTCCCTTCCTTATAGGGTTTTTAAAAATGAACTCAGGTATGCCAAGTGCTTAAGACAGTGCCTGGCATGTGGTCAGTAATTTATTAGATGCTATATTATTACTTCAGCCACCCCTTCCTCCCTCCCGTCCGTGGCTCCCCGAAGTGTGTTTTGTTCCCTATTAAGTTTACAGCAGTGGAGAGTGTTTCTGAGCCTGATGCTAAGGGTCAAGGTTAGCTGTTCCCCACCTCCACCGCCCCAAACAACTTGTGTTTAAATCTGAGCTTTTCCACTGACCTGTGTGAAATTGGGCAAGTTACCTAACCTCTCCGAGCTTGATTCTTCATCTTTAAATGAGAGGAATAATACATACCTATCCACCAACAATGTCAAAAGTCACATTCATTTCAGTTCTCCTAAGCACTTCATTAAGTGGCAGATGCTGTAAGTTCAGAGGATACAAAGATGCAGACACTCTTGGTCCTGCCCAGAAAAATACAGCAGCTGGTGGGTCAGGGCGAAGTCAGGGCTGTGCAGTGAGAAGGGGCTGTGGGCATGTTTTGGGGGCCAAGAGACCTGACCACACTGACCCAGCAGGGAGAGGGCCAGTGAGGAGGGGTCAGGGAAGACAAGGGAAGAGGGGGGAAGAGGGAAGGAGAGATGCACGTCAGGGGAGAAGAGAGAGAGAGAGCATGAAATAAATTTGTACTTACCTGGAAATCATAGAAAAATCACAGTAAAGAAAAGAATTTATTCCTAATCACAAACCAGAGTTAATATTTTAGTGGAATATATATAAAATATATATATTATAATACACACACACACACACACACACAGTTTTTACCTTAATAGGATCATATCTTTAACATGCAGGTAAAAGATGCTATATCCTCATTTGAAGTTACTGTTTTCCCATTACTGGTCATCCCGAATTGTTTTTCATGCCTATTGGCCATTTATAATTTTTCCAATGGAAATAGCTTCCTCCTTGGTGGGGTTCTTGACTTTTGCTTACTGCCTTGTAGAAGCTTTTTTGTGTCATAACAATATTGACTCTTCATCTATAATAGATGATTTCCTTGCAAAGCAATGAGCGTGACACAAGGGATGACAGCGATCTGGGAGCAACAGAAGCAGTTGAGGAGGGGCCACTGGTAAGGACAGAGGTGGAGGGCTGCAGAGTTCAGGATGGATGTGGAGAAACAGGACACAAAGCCAGTAGGAACTGCAGTTGGTTAGACACAGGAGGAGAGAGGCTGTGAGCCTCTCTGGCTGCTTCTAGAGGTGTGGACAGGAGGACGGTGTGGGGGGGTAGGGGGGTGGAACAAGGACATGGTGCTCTGAGCATAGCAGTAGTTGGTGACACAGCATGGCCAGTATGTTCTGAGCGTGTGGGGGGCAGGCACCATGCCATGTGCTCTACAGAGAGGATCTTACAACTTTGGGAATTGCCTACAAATACTCTGCCCAACTTACAGGTGTTGAAGCTGAGGCACAGAGAGGCTCCATGTTTTGCCTAAGACTCCACAGCCAGTAAGTGAGGCAAGCAGGATTTCCTCTGAGCCTGCCCGAAAAGAGATGCTTGCTACATGTTCCTTCTTTTCCCTCTGTGCCATGCCTCTAGCTGGCCCATGGCTCCCTTCCCCAGCTTCCATTGGTGCTTCGGCCCCACGTTCTCACTCTGGTTTCCCCAATGGCTATTTCCAGGACAGTGGATGAAGGGACAGATCTCCATGTGGCTTGGCTTCTCTTCTTATAGGGCAGAGCAGTCTGAAGTTCCTCTTGTCCTGGAGGTTGGGCAGCAGGGTGCCTGGGGGAACCCTTGGGCTAGAACCACCTCTTCCCCCCACTCCAGTCCCATCCCCAGTACCCTCAGGAAGGAGGCTGAGCACCCACAAAGTGCACCCAGTTAGGGTTCTGAGATTTCAGAAACTCCAAGGAGAGGTTGGCTTGTCTAAATAAAGTCAGCCTTTTCTTTCTCAGAGAGGCAGAACTCCAAAACACCCAAGTAATGACTTGTGTTTGCAAAACATTTTGCAGTTCACAGCACATGGTGTTTGTTACATTTGCTGTTAGGTAGATCACCATTCTATCTAGAGTGCACAGCGAGGCATGGCCTTGGGGTCAGACAGCCTCAGGTGCGTGCCCCGGCTCTGCCCCTTACCAGCTGTGTGACTTTAGGCAAGTGACATACCCTTTCTGAAGCTCCATCATCTTCCAGAGAGAGAGTGACCCATCTGCTTTCCTCTTTGTGAAAATGTGGAATCAAAGAGACATACATGCTTGGAGCTGGGACCTCCGTAACTGGTAAACATGATTATTCTTATTTCAAAGATGAAAAAACTGAGGCTCAAGCAGAAGTAACTGGACAAAGATCCTGCTGCATCAGATCTGTCTTCCCAGAGAATGAGGTTTTCTGGACTTCTTTCAGGATGTGTTTGCTGAACCCCAGGGCAACAGGCAAGGAATCACCATTTGTTAGCATAAGCAGACAGATCTAGCAAAGACCCCACTCTCCCCTTGTCGTTCAGCATGTACTTCTGATCAGAAGTTTGAGCGGAGACCAAAAGGGGAGAGGGGGCGGTGCCTGATGCAGGAGCCGTGATAGCCAAAGCCACAGTTGAGGCAAAGCCCGGAGAGGGGAAGCTTCATGTTGGAAGGGTCAGAAGCCAGCATGACTGGGGCAGAGATGGGGGTGGGTAGGGACGCAGGCCAGGTCAAGCAGGGCCTCTACAAGGGGTTCAGTGTTTCTTTAGGGGCAATGCAGGGCTCTGAGCAGGACAGTGACCTGTGAGTGAATGCCTGGGGCCTCCCCTGGACAGTACTCTGAAAAGCTGTGACAGGGCAACAGATGGCATCATCACAGTGGCCTATCTCATCCCTAGGCTTAGACCTTCTGACCACCTTTTCCAGGACCCCGCCAACCCAGAGTAGGAGTTTCCCAAATGTTTACTGAGAAAGGGAGGGAGACAGGAAGGGAAGGAAGAAAGAGAAAGGAAAAGAAGGACATTAAAAAAAAAAGAGAGGCAGGAAAGAGGAAGGGAGGGGGAAGGGAGGAACTTTCCTTTCTGACCATGAGATATGGCACCAACGAGGGTCACAGAAACAGGAAGTTCTCTTGGGGGGTTCGCCCTTGAGGCCCGGGCTCATCCAAGCTGGGAGGCGTCACATAGGTTCCCCTTCTCTGAGCCACAGCCCAGAGCCCGCCACACTACATGCACCCAGGCACGGAGACCAGAGCCAGCCTGCAGCCCTTCACAGGCACCCTGTCCCCACCCCACGGTTCCCAGCAGAGCAGGTCTTCAGGCAGCAGGCTGCCTCATGAGGGACAGGCTCCCAGTGGCCAAAGGTGCTCAAGCCAAATGGAGGAACAACTCCTGTCCTGAGTGGGATTGGTCAGGCTGTGTGACCTCAAAGGTCCCTCCCACTCTCTGTGGTTCTGGGCCCTACGAGAGGGGCAGCATTTGCTGTCCCTCTCCTGCATCCTGGGCAGAAATACCAACCCTCCTCTGAGGCACTTCTTGCTCCTTGGGGACAGGCCTCCCAGCACCTTCCATGAGCCACACCTGTCACAGGCCAACTGGCCCTGCCGCAGTGGTCAGAGTAGACCTTCTTCATAGACCCTGCAGTCCTTTAGCTCACCTCTGGGAGGGAGGCTGAGGTGCTGTTCTCTGGGGGAGGCCAATCTCTGTTCTCGAAGTCTGCTATGTTCTTCCTCCCCAAAGGTTGTACATTCCTAGGCCAGAGATGCTCACTTTCTGCTGTGACGGACAGACTCCTTGGAAAGAGTCCGAAATGTCTGTCCTTGAACCTCTTCAGTGTTTTCTAGCAAAAAAATCTGTGGCAGAACAAGATTCAAATTGGATAAAAGAAAAATGCTTTCTCTGCCTTGTGAGCTGGGTTACAACTCAGATAATTTGGATCATTGAGGGGATGCTGAGTTGGTGTAGGAGGAGCTGATTTGCTCTGCCAGCCTTGCTGTTTAGATGGAAGTGGGAGGGGACCATATTTAGGGGCTCCTCCTTCGTGCCTGCCATGCTGCATATGCTCTTTATTTAATCACGCAGAGAATTATGTGAGATAGAGATCCCGCTGTCTGTCTGAGGCAGATGAGCTTGGGGTGGTCCTGACGCAGCCTGGGGGCCTGGTTCCTGTGGCCCTTTCAAGGCTGGGGGGCAGGGGGAGCTGCATTGTTGGTGAGCTTGCTCCCCACCCACACATCAATCCTAGAGTCACAAACTTGCCCGATGGTTAGAATCCCCGGGGATGCGGGTTATAGCAAAGATTCCTTGGCCCCGCTTTCCCGCACCCTCTGCATCAGCATCTGCAGGGGAGGAAAGCAGAGATCAGGAAGTCGGGGAAATGCAGAACTTGAGCCCCTAACACTCACAGCTGCAGTGTCTGGAGAAGCCGAGTTTAAATGGCCATCAAGGACCCCTGCACAGCTCCTTATGTGTGGAGCATGTTGAAAGGCTGCCGCTCTTCTGTAGGTTTGCTCTGAGGGACTGATAAGGCAGGGCCTTTAGAGTGTCATCTAAATCTTAATTGACATCTGTCAGGCCCTCCATGGATATGCTTTCCCCTTTCTTCCTCTTTCTCTCATCGTCCCTTAAGAGTGTGTGACAATTCCCAATCAACTTATACCTTCTTCCTAGTAGAAGGGAATAACCTTAGACTGAAGATTTGGATTAAAAAAAATCCAAGCTGATCCTGTGGGTGCAGGTGTTAGAGAAGCTAAGGACCTGACACATGCCCTTTGGGCCCAGTGTCCTTGCACACAGACACACTCCCATGCTTGGGAGCTCTGTCCTTCCAGAAACTTTACCCAGAAGTCTTAACAAGCAGACAGGAATCCAACATCAGGAAGTAGAGCAGTTGCAGGGAGGCAGCCAACCCGGCAGCTCTGGTGTCCCGCCAGCCTGCAGTATCACAGGGAGGCCTTGGGAACGACACCCCCCTCCTACCCGAACCTTCCAGAGGACGTGGCCCTTCAGAGGACTCATGCTTGGGATAGCTTCCTGGAGCCACCAATGAGGATGTTCTGTCCCGTTGCCCTAGGGTACACCTAGTAGAACCAAGTGAGAAGGAAGAGGTGCCTGACAGCCTCAGGGGTGCAGGGGCCAGAACATTCTCAAGCTGCAAATGCAACGTTTGAGGAATCCCAGTCCTTATCAGGATCTGGGCCTCTGGAGAGCAACCTTGTCTTTGGGGATTCTGTTCAGTGATTTTTGCAATTCTGATATTGCCCTTTCTTTGTAAAAGCCTTGGGCAAAACAAATAGAAGACGCCCAAACAACCGTACCCTTGAGCCCAGTTCTCCTCAGAAAGCACTCAGAAATGCAAGGAAAGGAAAGTAAGAAGTGCTCTATTTCGTTCACCTCGTTTGGAAGAATGGCTGCAGTTTATATCTGTGAAATAGAGGCAGGCGGCCTGGGCAGATACAGGAGGGCAACCGTCAGCCGGGCTTGGATCCAGCCCAACTCGTCCCAGACAACTGATTCCACCTTACGTCCTGCACGAGATGTCAGTGACATTTGTTCATTTGTTCATTGAGTGGTGCTGGAGTGCAGGGTGAGGAGGCATGTACTTTAGGGCCCCGAAGGCCTGAGCCCCTATCCTGTCTGCCACCTTTTCCTTTGAGTAATGGGATATTGACAGTCCTCAATCACTCTGACCTCAATTCTTCGTCTGTTCATTGAGTAAGTAAGGGTACCCTTTTCAGTTTACTGTGAGGTTTACATGAGATGGGGAAAGCCTGGCTGGCCAGGAGGTGCTCCCTCAGTGGGCATTCCTCCTCCATCCTGGCCCTGGGAGGGAGACCCAGTGAGCACTGGGACCTATCTTAGAAAGAACCTAACCTGCTGTGGTCTGTCCTTCCCTCACAGAAGTGGTCGACCAGAAGGCTGTGTATTTCTTCAACCTGACTTCTATGCAGGATTCAGAAATGATCCTCATGGCCACATTCCACTTCTACTCAGAACCTCGGTGGCCCCGGGCACAAGAGGCCCCGTGCAAGCAGCAGGCCAAGAATGTGTCCTGCCGCCTGCGGCCCCTGGGCCTGCCGTCTCGTCAGCACCTGCTCTTCCGCAGCCTCTCGCAGAACACGGCCACGCAGGGGCTGCTCCGCGGGGCCATGGCCCTGGCGCCCCCACCACGGGCCCTGTGGCAGGCCAAGGACATCTCCCCCATAGTTAAGGCAGCCCGCCAAGATGGTGAGCTGATCCTCTCTGCCCAGCTGGATCCCAGGGAGAAGGCCCCAGGGGTGTCCAGGCCCAGCCCCCACGCGCCCTACATCCTCATCTACGCTGATGATCTGGCCATCTTGGAGCCCAACAGCGTGGCAGTGACACTGCAGAGATATGACCCCTTCCAGGCTGGGGACCCAGAGCCCGGCGCCGCCCCCAACAGCTCGGCGGACCCCCGCGTGCGCCGGGCCACACAGGCCACCGGACCCCTCCAGGACAACGAGCTGCCAGGGCTGGATGAGAGGCCGGGGCACGCCTCCCACGCCCAGCACTACCACAAGCACGAACTGTGGCCAGGCCCCTTCCAGGCACTGAAGCCGCGGCCAGGACGCAAGGACCGCAGGAAGAAGGGCCCGGATGTGTTCATGGCCTCCTCGAGGGTGCTGGACTTCGACGAGCAGACGATGCAGAAAGCGCGGAGGAAGCAGTGGGCTGAGCCGAGGGTGTGCTCCCGCAGGTATCTGAAGGTGGACTTTGCAGACATAGGGTGGAATGAATGGATCATCTTGCCCAAATCCTTTGATGCCTACTACTGCGCCGGCGTGTGCGAGTTCCCCATGCCCAAGGTAGGCTGCGTCTCAGTAACACCGCTGCGTCCGGCCCCGTGTCTGGCCGTGACTCTTGGCACCGGCCCTGCCAGCGAGCCCCTCTGCCCTGTGACCTGCTTCCTATCTGTAAAATGGGGATTGGAACACCTCCCAACTATTCCAGGTAGGGAACAGGTAGACAGAGGTCCCAGAGCTCAGCCAGTCAGGTGAACAGCCCACAGATGGACGTGGTCTGGCTGTGCCTTTGAAAGTGCCTACTTAGTTGAGTTTGCATTTTTTTTAATTTAATGTTCATTTATTTTTGAGAAAGAGAGAAAGACAGCATGCTAGAGGAAGAGGAGCAGAGAGAGAGAGGGAGACAGAATCCAAAACAGGTTCCAGGCTCTGAGCTGGCAGCACAGAGCCCTACTCAGGGCTCCAACTCAGGAACGGTGAGATCGTGACCTGAGCTGAAGTTGGAAGCTTAACTGACTGAGCCACTCAGGCACCCCTGAGTTTGAAGTTTACATCAGAACATTTCTTCTTTTGAAAAGGAGAACCCATCTCCTTAGGTATGTGTTTCCACATAGCAACTGCCTTACAAGAATTGAGTACGTGCTGTTCCCCTGGAGACAGGACAGGCCTCGGAAGCCCCTGCCTCACCAAGATTCTCATTTCTATGCCTGGCACAGAAGTCAGGGTGCTGGCATCTGTGACCAACAGAGTTGGCCTCAGTGGCTTCCTGTGTGGACTGCCTGCTCCTTGCCTCCCACTCAGGGCAGGGACCCACGGAGCAACTAGCTTTCACTGGGGACAAGTCTGCAAGAAACGCACATGAGGCTGTTTTAGCCATTCTGCCAGCCCTGGGGTTCCAGAATCTCACCTTTCCCCCAGTCTGGGTTGTGGCTTGGTCCACCCGGCTCCCCACAGCCAGAGCTGTGGTGGGCTGGTTGCCAGCCGATGTCACCCCAGAGAGTGCACACTTTCCTCCAGCTTAGCTCCTCTGCTGAGTTCCAGGTCATTCCTTCCCCTTCCAGAAAGGAAGTCAGTGCATAAATCCAATTTGAATATAAATCAATCAGTCAGCTGGGAAATCCCAGCTGCAGACACAGGGCAGCATGAACCTATTTGGGGAATTGAGGGGCTTTTCCTTAAAGCCATGCATGTGCAGGAGAGAGGAAGGGAGGTGCCCAGCAGAGAGCCAGGTATTGGCGGGAAGAGCCCAGCACAGGCCTGGGCAGAGGCAGGATTAGCAGTCAGCAGGCTTCAGCTGGCTGACCCACTTACGTGTCAATCTGGCTGACTGCCTGCCGCCTTCCCCCTGGCAGCAGCCTGAACCCACAAATCAAATGGCCCTCCCTGTACCCCCACACCCCATGCAAGGGACCCTTCTCATCAACACATTCCTTTGGCCCACAGTGAGCTGAAACTCCGATGGCTTGGTTTTGTTTCTCGCGTTGGAGGTGCCTGAGAACAGCGTTCTCTGTGTTTGTGGCTGGGACCCAGGCTCTTCAGGGTGTGTGAGTCCGCCTGGGGAGGGAAGGAAACCTCGGGATGCTCCTCTAATATTCTTTGACTCCTGGCTGCTTCCTAACTGAGGGGTCTTGATCAGGTTAGGCAAACACCAAGCTTCTGCTTCCTCGCTAGTAGCATTAAGGTAGTCCCACCCCATACGACTGATATATGGCAAGATGGGGTGGTGAGGTGAAGCAGCCTCTGACCCCCATCCCCTTCAGTCACACCCTTCTGGGAAATGTCCGTTTCCAGCCTCATGGTGCTGGCGCACACACGCCTGAAGGCCTTCCCTCCAGTGCTGAGAACATGCTCCCACCGAAAGCATGTCTGAACTCCTCGGACTGTGAAATCTGGGCAGCTGTGGCCCAGGCAGGACAGCTGGGCATCGCCCTCTGGAGAACTCCTGCCCAGTTCCAGGAGCTCTTGGGGATGAGCGATCCGCAGGTGCCCCCAAGTGGCCAGTGCCATGAAGGGATGTGTCTTCCCTCTGGGAGACCCAAGGGGCAGGCAGGCCTGAGGCTCTCGCACATCTTCCTAGGACTCGGTCTGTGGCTACCCTCAGAGGAAATGTGTGCCCAGCCCCGGAAAGTCAACCTTTCTCCTAGATCGACACAGCTTTCCTGTGGCTTCGGCCAAGGACGCCCAGGTGGCACAGTGGGTGGGTGAGGGCAGAGTGCCTAGGTAACCGTGCCCTTTCCTGCCTTGCAGATGGTCCGCCCATCCAACCACGCCACCATCCAGAGCATCGTCAGGGCTGTGGGCATTGTCCCAGGCATCCCAGAGCCTTGCTGTGTTCCTGACAAGATGAACTCTCTTGGGGTCCTCTTCCTGGACGAGAACCGGAACATGGTTCTGAAGGTGTACCCCAACATGTCTGTGGAGACCTGTGCTTGCCGGTAAGACCAGCAACTCCAGGTGGAAGGAAATCTCTGCCCCACCCCCCACCCAGCAGGGTAGCATCCTCAGGGCTTTCTGGGGTGAAGGCTTGATGAGGGGTGCAGCTGTATATGGGGGGCAGAGCTCAGAGGCACCCTGGCTGCATCCCAGAAAGATCAATCCCCTGAGGCACATTTTGGGGTCTCTCACTGCTGATGACTTAGCCCCATACATGCCATTTCGAATCCCCTGGAGGAATCTGGGAATTGGCCTGAAGGCTGCCCGTCGCCCATCCCCTGTTCTGAAGACCTGAAAGCTAAATGTGTCCACCATGTTGGCTTTGGTGACCGTCATCTCAAAACCTTGGGAGAAGACTACAAACCTGAAGGCATCTGCTCTCTTCACCAGAAAGAGTGTCTGTTTAAACAATCCATTTACAACACTCTGGGCCACATGTTGATACTGGAAACTGGGCCTAAATAATGGTATAAACTTTTGATCTCCACTGCAGAAGCTATCACACAAGCCCTGTGCACATATAACCAATGTTGGTCTCTTTTTCTTAATATATATTTTATTTTAAAACAAAGAGGAGGGAGTGGACACCGTTCTCCACGGAAGTAATCGTGCTGGTGAAGTGTGCATTGTTTAAACATGTTTATTGAAATAACACATACGATAATATGTTGGAATACTAAAAAATAACCAAGATTTTTATATTTTTGTAAATTATACTTTCTATACTGTAGATTGTGTATGTTATGTGGTTTTATGGGATGCTAATAAATTAAAGGTACAGTGGTATCTTGAAAAACTGAATGTCACCCATTCTGACCTATGGAAGGATCCCCATCTGTACATAAGACATCTTGGGGGCTGCTAGGAACACAGCCTCCTTTGGGAGCAGAGCCCCACCCCCACCCCCACCCCAGGCCTCTTCACACCTTCTTGTCTCTCTCCTGAGCTCTGGAAACCAGCTACTCCTATGCCTTCCAGCCCACTCACTTTGCCCCACTGGTGGCACCCTGGGCTCATCCAGGCAGGACAGGGCCCCAGGCAGGCACAGTGGCCTCCCAGAGCTTCCTCAGTCCTTAGCTTCAGAAGGGACACTGAGTCATTGAAAGATGTCCGAGATGTTTAAAGGAATGTCTGTGGTCGCCTGGGTGGAGGTCTCTTTCTTGGGGTGGTTTGAGCAAGAGATTCAGTGGGAAGCAGTCGGGGTGTCTCCTGAGGTCCAGGGGCTCCCGGGGAACTAGAATATTTGCTTCTCCCTGTGCATGTTTGCAGAACTGCCGCCCTGCTTCCTGTCACCAGCCCCATCCCCAAATAGCTTCCTCTGAATGGTTCCCTCATCCCGGAGCTAACACCACCTTATGACTCTAGTGACTGAAGCTGATTGACCAGCATTTCTGAAGAAGAATCTAGGTCAGGTTGGGACAGGTGTATATCCTGTCCTGTGGCTGGGACCTGAGAGGATGACATGGCCCTGAGTCTTATTTGGAGGAGATTAAGATGCCATCAGGTAACCTCTGAGAAGGGACTTGGGAGGAAAAAAGAAACCCAAAGCATCTGGCTTAAGTCGGGGTCCTGAGCCCGGTGTGCCTGGGCAGGCAACTGGGCGGGATGAGGAAGTGCTCCCAGGAGAAACAGGTAAGGAAGGGGTAAAGCTGGTCAGGAGGCCAGGAAGCCAAGCATCCCAGATCCTGGATCTGGTGGGGAGCTCTGGAACTTAATTACACCTCAGGGTTAGCCCAGCCTTGAGGCAAAGGAGCTGGACACTCAGACCTCCTCTCCAGGCTGCTCCCAGTGTGGCAGAGATGGAAACTCACCTTTCTCTGGCCCACTGCACAGGCCTTCTGCAGAAGGCCACGGTGTCTACAGCGGGAGGCAGAGCAACAGATGCTGGAGGGAGTGCCCAGAGCAGGTAGGTGAGGTGGTGTCTCAGGGCATCCAGAGGACCTAACACAGTCTGCCCTGCCTCTCCTCCAAGTGGTCTCGGGACGTGCATGGGAACAGCAGCCCTGGGCATGCGACCCTGCCTCGGCAGAGATTAGGTGAGGTGAGGGTGGTCCTTAGCGCATACCATGCTTATTCCCACAGGGACTGCCCGCACCCAAACGATCCGATCACTGGATGCTGAGGTGTCTCAGACTGATCTGCAAACTTGGCACCTGGTTGGCTACATCTAATCCTTTTCAGAACATTTTACAGGATATAAATTAACAACAACATGAGTAAAAACATTGGGGCTTGATAAGGCTCAATATTAGATTCCTCATTTTTCCTCCTCCTGCTCCTCAATCTTTTCTCATACCCTGCTCCTTTTCCATTTCTTGATAAAGCTGGGGTGTCTTATAAGCATTCTGTCTTATTCTTTCTGGTACTTGCCTTGTCTGGAAGATCTGAGTCTCTGGGCCTTTATTTCTGGTTTACAAGGTTGGGTGGCAGGCTGGGAGGATCATCACTGTGTCCAGCCATGCAGGGGCTCTGTTCTTGTGTCAGGAGGGATGTCACGCAGTGGTGGTGACTTTGGAGTGTGTTGGAAGGACCTGGTGTCATTAGTAATGGCTCACGTTTATAAAGCACCATGAGGTTTAGATACGTCATCTTGTTTAGCCTCACAGCAGACTTGAAATTTCATTACCCAATTGGTGCCACAGAAAAGCAGGCTCAGGATGGGGTAATAATATGTCCCCCAATGTCTTACCAAGACCACAGGTCATGTCAGCTTTGACACTCAAGGGTGCCTGATGCAAGGCCTCTGTGACTCATGCAGACCCCTAGCTTCCCGGACAGTGATTCCCCACTAAAAGCCACTTAGGGTTTTCCCAATGGCACTGAGTGACCTGAGAGTAGAGCGAGATAGCAAACAAAATGTATGAATGAAACTACTTGTTTTTCCTCTCAAAAGCCAAATATCAACATCACGTTGTCACAAAAGCATGAGCCTCCAGCACCCAGCCTAGATGTGGTCACTCACACCTGAGGTCACCCACCCGCATCTGTATCAGCTTGGAGGAGGCAGTGCAGTGGCCTGCGAAGCCCTATTGCCAAATGTTTTCATCCTCTGAAAGGGGAGGGCCTCACAGATTAATTCATGTGACAAACACAGACGGTAAAATGGAGAGCTAGAGACTTGAAGGCAGGGGGAAACTTCTGATGTTATCTTTTTTTCTTTTCACTTAACAAGTGGGGAAACTGAGTCCAGGGGCTACCAAGGGTCTTGCCCGAGGCCTTTCAATAGGTCCCTCTGTATGTTGAGGTCACTTGTAAAATGCCACACAGCTGTAACCTACAAGTGCTCCTTCTGTGGCCAGGATGGACGTAGGTGGTGCTGGAGGAGAGGTTGTGGGGGGGGTCCAGGGGGAAAGGAATGCAGTGGCACCACCTGGATGGAAGAGCGGATTGGCCAGTGGCATAAAGACATTGCAGGTACCAGCTTGTACAAAATGCATTTAGGGCCCGGACCAGACTCTGGTGGGAAGACCCAGGCCCAGCTTGCCAGTCCTGGCTGTTGAAGCCTCTGTCCTGTTACCAGTAGTTGCAAACATGAAGTCTTTCACTGATAAACTGACGCCCCAGAGATTTTTATTCCCTCTCTCTGTTCTACTCCCAGAGAGAATGATGCTCATTCGAGCTTTGCAGTACTTTTCCCACCCCTTTTAATTCTAATCCCATTCTGACTTCCTCAGGATCCCCCAGCAGTCCTGTCTGTATGAGTAGGGGGTGAGCAGAAGAATGCACCTCTTTATTCAATTATTTAGCACCTACTGTATGCCAAATACTGTACAAGTACGTATAAAGTATTTGGCATACTTTATCTCTTGGAAGGCTCATATGAATTTTCCTCTTTTACCAAAACCAACGTGCAGACCTGAATGCGCATTAGGATCACACAGAGGGCTTGACCAGGTTGCTGGGCCTTGCATCTACAGCTGCAGACTCAGGCTGAATTTTTGCATTTCTAACCAGTTTTCAGGTGCTGCTGCTGCTGCAGGGCCAGGAGCCACCCCTTGAGAACCACCGTTCTAATAAATGTGCTGGCCAGCTGGACGCGGTCCTGAGACGTTGCTCCCATTGGCAGTACTTAACCATGTGCCAAATGGGAGCAGGGCGTCACAGCAGCGAGGCCCAGAGTTGGGAAGGGACCCAGCCCTTGCTCTGCCTGGCTCATTCTCTCTCCTTGCAGCCTTGAGGTGGGTCTAGTTTTCATTCCCGTGAGCCATGTGTGGGTAAGTGTCGGAGCTGGAGAAGCTTCCAGAGAGACAGGTGTCCTCATGGCCTGCTTCCTGGGACAAAGAGGTTCCTGACCTTCTGGAGGCAGCTGTATCATGGAAGTTTAGGCAGATCCTCTCCTACCTCCGTAAATGAAGGCAGAAGTCTGTCTGCTGGCGGGATGAACTTGGAATAAATGAATGAGTCAGATGTGCCTCTCTTATCCATTACATTGTGCTTCTCCTGTAGCAACTGCATGGTATTACTCCATTTCTGTAATTCCGAAGTCCCATGAGAAATGGTGCTACAAAAGCTTTGGTTAAAAATCACCATCACATAGGGACCCTTGGGTGACTCAGTGGATTGAGCATCTGACTTTAGCTCAGGTCACGATCTCACAGTTGGTGAGTTCGAGCCCCGTGTCAGGCTCTGTGCTGAAAGCTCAGAGCGTGGGGCCTGCTTGGGATTCTGTGTCTCCCTCTCTCGCTGTCCCTCCCCCACTCACACTCTGTCTCTCTCAAAAATAAAATAAAAACATTAAAAAATAAATTAACAATTTAAAAAAACTCCATAGTATAGTAAGGACAAACTATCTGGGCATCAAGTCCAGATTGAAGGACAAGGCTGGGTCAGCAGCCACCAAGGCAGAGCCAGCCTGAGCAGCCCACTGGCTGGAGTACCCAGGGGTGCTCACGGACATGTGCAGAATGAACTAGAGGCCTGGGCAGGGAGGGCCTCAGATCCACCGTGAACACAGGGCCGGCTCTCTGGGTACGTCGCATTACAGGAAGGATATGTTAGCTGAAGCCAACAGCATCAGCGGCCCTCAGGCCCTTCATAGTGGTTGTCGGATGAATCCAGATGTCTGAATGGTGTCGCTCAGAACTCAGAAGCTGTGTGAGGGAGGGGTCCTGGCCAGGCGCTGAAAGGCAGCAGGAACCGGGCCCAGGTGGAGGGCAGTGGGGGGAAAGTATGAGGCATTTCGAACCAAAAGCACATGTAAAACAGGAGCTCTGCAAAAAGTAGGGGCAGAGCTGCTCCAGGGGTAATAGAAGCAGTGATAGAAAGATCAGACCTTGTACAGACATGAGCAATAATGACTCTCTGTGGAGCACTTACCGTGTGCCAGGCTCTGTGCTAAAGGTGCTCAGTGCTCCTGAGGAGCACTCAGGCATCAGCAGATCCTTCCAGCCCTCTCCCTGGACACACAGCATGGTACCAAGTAGGATTCCTGAGCAAGGCCCTGGACCACATATGGGTAAGAGGCGGCTACCTCTGTACCTTCCAGAAGGCTAAAGTCCAGACCCTGCAGAGTGGCTCATCAAAATATAGAGAAAATATAGTCCAGCTCAGCTAGCAAAGCAAATAAACATTTTGTTGTTGTTGTTCATCAAGTTACTAAAGACTAAAAGTAACTACCGCTAAAGGGTGGTAACGCAGGTACTCCTAGGCTCTGCTAATGCAAGTAAATATTTAAAAAGCATTTCTGGAAAACAACTTGCAATGTTTACCCAGACCTTTAAGATGTTTGCATACATTTTGATTTAGACATTCCTCTTCTGATGAACTGTCTAAAGAAAATAATATAAAATATAGACTATAACAATGTGCCTTGCAACATTATCGTAAGAAATAGCCCAGTTGCCCTACAGTTGGAGAATGTTGGATACATTAGGATATGTCCATAGCATTGAATATTGTTCAAGTCATTAAAAAATGAAGCATATGGAGATGCCTGGGTGGCTCAGTCAGGTAAGGGTCTGACTTGTGATTTCAGCTCAAGTCATGATTTCAGGGTTGGTGGGACTGACAGCAGAGAGTCTACTTGGAATTCTCTCTCTGCCCCTCCCCCATCTCTCAAAATAAACATTTTTTAAAAATGAATTTTTGAGGGGCGCCTGGGTGGCTCAGTCGGTTAAGCCTCCGACTTCGGCTCAGGTCGGATCTCACGTTCGTGGGTTCGAGCCCCGCATCGGGCTGTGTGCTGACAGCTAGCTCAAAGCCTGGAGCCTGTTTCGGATTCTGTGTCTCCTTCTCTCTCTGCCCCTCCCTCTCTCATGCTCTGTCTCTCTCTGTATCAAAAATAAATAAAACACTAAAAAAAAAATGAGTTTTTGAAAAATTTTCATGGCATGGGAACATACTTGTGCCATCCTTTAGTAGTGGCTTCTGGTGACCAGATCTAGACCCCCTAGGGGAATCTGTCTTTCATTCTTTGCTGCCAGCAACATCACCCTCACCTAAGCCAATCAGGGCATCACATTCCCCTCGTTCACAATGATTGGCTAGGGCATGGGCAGATGACCCAATCAGGACCAAGAAGACACCATGAAACTAACTGGGTCTTTCTGAAGAAAAGGCTTTTTCCCCCCTCCCCTCCATTCCTCCTCCATCCCAGGATGCAGACCTGCTGCTGTCCTCTTGCCAAAACAGAGAAGCTGAGGGTCAAGACCACACAGTGGAAGGCAGCTCTGAGAGTGGAGAAAAGCAAGATTATGACTTTGCCTGGACTCTAGACCAGGCTGTGCTAAAGCCAAACTTTCCCTGGACTTTGCCGCATTCGTGAGTTAGCCATAATCCATCTGGTTTAAACCTGTTTGGATTCTGCCCGTCTGCAATCTATAACAAAAGGAACTCTAAATGATATACTTTTTTTTTAATATACGTTTTTTAATTCCTTTTTCAGATTGTGGTGAAATATACCTATCTTCAAATTTACCATTGGCAGCTCCATTGTATTTTGTACCTTCACATTATTATGTAACCTTCACACCACCATCCCTCTTCATCTTGCAAAACTAAAACTCTGTACCAATAGTCAATCACATCCCAGTCCCAATCCACCCAGCCTCTGACAGCCACCATACTATTTTCTGTCTCTATGCATTTGGCTATAAGCGCAGTCAGGCAATGTTTGCCCTTTTGTGACTGGCTTACTTCATTTGGCATCTCTTCCTTTTTAAGGCTGAAGAATATCCCATCGTATGTATATACCACATTTTGTTTATCCATTCGTCCACCAGTGGACACTAGGACTGCTTCAACCCTTTTGGCTATTGTGACCAGTGCTGCTATAAATACATACATGTACACATAGGTGTACAAATATCTTTTCAAGACCTTGCTTTCAATTCTTCTGAGTATACACACAGAAGTGGAATTGCTGTGCCACATGGTACTCTATTTGCAGGAGGGGAGAACTGGAAGATGAAGGGCGAATAAGATGGTTTGTGGCTCAGTTAAGATAGCCTGAGGCCTGGCAATGGAGAACTGGTAGCAGAAAAGGGAGAGAGAAGGGGTCCTTCTGCAAAAGACTTCTGTACCTGTTGGGAAAGACAGAATGAAAACCTTGTTCCCTAAGACACAGAGTTAAGGGGAGCTGTGAAGCTAGACCAAGGCTCATTTGTACAAAGGTAACAAGGTCTCTGAAATCACACTACTTTGAGGAAAGTGGGAGTCGGAGCTCATGACCCAGGCTCTGTACAAGAACCTAGAGATTTGTGTGAGAGCAGAATGGGATCGGAAGGCGGCCGTGGACGGCTTCTTCTCTCTGCCCTCTGCAGAATGGCAAGCCTGTGAGTGTGCCTGAGTAATCTGTTATCTTAGCGCCGAAGGAGGACACCACGGAGACCTGGGAAGAAACTTGAACCAGTCAGGGCCTCTCAGTCAGGGATGTGTGTGACCCATCCCCAACCGCAAAACCAGGTGCCATTGAGAAGCCACAGCAGGTGGCACCTACTAGGAGCCCTCTCTCCCTCGCCACTTCTAGCATTAAGAGGCTGGACTGATAGCATCCACCTCCTCCACATCCACCTCCACCTCCTAAAAAGCCTATATGTACTTGGACAATGTAGGCAATGGATCAGACTTCCTGATAATATGGATCAGGAGACCTGATACAACAAGTAAAAAATAACAAAGGACATGTGAATATATTGATACCCTGAGTCTGTTGGGCAGAGAATTCCAGAAATACATAGCCATGTTTCTTTGCACTGCTCTGGGGGCACCATCCACATTATAGTCTATGCAGCCAGCACCTCTGGGCAGGGCTCATGTGCAGCCTCCATGGGTAGATGTGGTGATCCCATGTGTAAACAGATCCAGAGTCCTTTATTTGAGGTCCCAAATCCAAAACTATCAGAAAACCTGAAGTTCCTTTTAACTCCTTTTAGGGCAAAACTTGATCTGAATGGCTATTTGTGTTTCTATTTGTGTCCCTGCAGAAATGTTAAGGTATTTGGCTATAAGTTATTAGCCCCAACCCCATTAGGATATTACAGTGTATGTGCCGTGCTGAACTTTCAAAATCTGAAAATTTCAAAATCTCAAAACACTCCTGGACAAAAGGGTTGTAGATAGAGGATTGTGGAGCTGTCTATACTATATTAGAAAATATTAACCATGGGCATCACGGGTCAGTGAGACTGTTGGTTATTTTTATTTCCTTCTTCAGGTTTTGCATTCCCCCAATTATCTACACTATGTACTACTGTAATAATTAGAAAATAAAATCTACCAGGCTTTTCAGAAAACATCAGCCCCTTACGCTCCTCTGACCCACATTCAGGCCATACCCATGTGTCCCTTGGGTCCGCTTCTTGAATGCGACCCGATTCTGGGCTACCTCCAGGAACTGGAGCACCATGAGGGGCACCTGCCTGCCTGACTCCCCAGCTCCTCCCAGGCCCTCTTCGCTGCAGCTCCACTTCCAGGCTCTTCACCCCGTCATCTCTTCCCCACCCCAGGGAGTTCTTGCACTAAGCTGGCTCAACGCCCAGCATGCTTCCTGCCCCCTCTCTAAGCAGCACTTCTGAAGCTGCACCCATTCCCGTCCACCCTCCCTTGCTGGTGTCCCCAGAGGATGAGGACAGAAAGTTCTGTCCAGGCCCAGCAATTCTGAGGCTCCTGGTTTCACCCTGCCCCCACTAGGGGTGGGAGGAACACTGGGCACGCACTGGGATCTCCGACCTCCCGCTGGGGCCCCTCCTATCTTCCTTAAGCTGCTGAGCTCAGTGTTACCTCTCCCCAGGAGTCCTGCCAGCATGGAAAAACTTCATGTTCAAACCCCCCTCAGGACAGACCCCCCCAAGAGAACAATTACTATCCCCATTTCTTACCTAGGTCAATCCCACATGTAACAGAAATGAACAGAGTCTACGCATGGGCACAAAGGTCTTACAATTACACAGACCCCGAGATTTTGGCCTCCTGGGACCAGGGGGACATCTCCAGGGCATGTGTTGATCTCAGGGCTTCCCTGCCCCCGCCCCTCCCCAGACTGCACACTTCTGGCTGACGAGTGTGGCCCAGCTGACATGAGCAAGGAGCCCCCCAAGCCCAGGGGCAGAGCTCTTTCCGGGCTTGGGAGGCAGGTCTCAGGGTGGTTGTGGTGTCCCCAGAGAGCAGGCTGGGGAAGCACAGGGAAATAGCAGCCAGAATGTGGATCACCCAATTGATGGGGTTTGTGGTGACTGTCATATCTAGCACATAATCATCACAGATTGCTCACAACTCTTTCCTGAACTCCAGGCTCATAGAGGTGACGTGACTCTAGTGGGGGGCACATGAGGGAGCCAGGATTTGAACCGTCCTCTCAGAGGTCCAAAGCCTCCATCACCTCACTAAACCACAGGTGCTGCATTCCTCCCTGATCCTTAAAGTTCAAGACTCACTTGATAGATGAGACTGGGGGCACCAGGCTCTCCAGACATGCACATAGGCACACGTGCTCCCATAGGGAGCAAGCTTCCTGCTCACCCTGGGGAACCCTGCTTCGCCACCCACCCCACCTTCCACTTCGCCTCTGAAAGCCTTCTGGGAGTCTTGTGTTGTTCCTATATTTGGAGGACTTTTTGGTCTTGTCCGTTTCCTGGATTCTTTGTTTCTGTGGCCCCGTGGATAGAACCTGGGTCACCCGTCTTGAGATTCTTCTGAACGGAGCTGGCAAGGAAATGAGAGAGGATCCTAATTAGGGGGCGATAACCCCACGGAGAAGTTCAGATTCTCTGCAGCAGGCCTCGGACTTCCCACAAGCCCTGTGTGTGTTTGTCAGATGTTTATAGAACATTCATTAACGGAGAGCTCCCTTAGATAAGAGGTGGGAGCGCAGCATCGAGGCCTGATAAGAGCGTGTCCGCGGAGGCCACTCCAGGGACTGCGGGTGACAGCCTGTGAACTGGCAGGGGGTTCCTTTCAGAGCAGTTAGCCGGCAGGAAAATGCGGGTCCGCTCCTTCCCGGCTCCTCCCCGCGCCGGCTAACACACCCGCGGCCGCCCGCAGTCTCCTGTCCCGGGCGACAGCGCCGTCCCAAGATGTGCTTCGGGGCGCTTAGGGCGGCCCTCCCTGTGCTCCTCCTGCTGGCCTGCTCCGCGCAGGGGAAGCCACTGGAGAGCCGGGGGCGCTTGTTGGCGGGGGGAGACCCCCACCACTGGCTAGGGGGGCCCGGAGGTGAGCCGGAGGGGGGCACCTTCGACCTGAGGATGTTTCTGGAGAACATGAAGGTGGATTTCCTGCGCAGCCTCAACCTGAGTGGGGTCCCTTCCCAGGACAAAACCCGAGCCGAGCCACCGCAGTACATGATCGACCTGTACAACAGATACACCACCGACAAGTCGACCACCCCCGCGTCCAACATCGTGCGCAGCTTCAGCGTGGAAGGTAGAGTCGGCTCCGCCAGGGCACCCCGGGGGGGGGACTCAGGGGTCATGGCTGCACTGCCCAGTACGGTGGCCACTGGACATACGAGTCTCTTTACGTTTCTGTTTAAATAAATTAAAATGAAATAAAATTAATAACTTAGCTACTGGTTTCAAGTGCTCAATGGTCACATGTGTCTTATGGCTACCTTATAGGATGGTGCAGACTATAAAACACGTCCAGTCCACCCTTGCAGAAAGTCCTACTGGTAAGCCCTGCTATAGAAAGTTCTCCTTCCCTGGGTCCAGTGCCACATTTAACACATTAGGTGCCCCCGAACCCGGCTGCCTTCCTTCCACCCCTACCCTTCTTTTCCTTCCTTTATGGCCCCCTTCCGACTTTGAAACAGACAATGTATTTAGCTTCCAATCAAGTGATTCTTAACTTGGAAAGAATGTCTATTTCTCTCCCGCCAAAAAGTATCCACAAGTCTGATCAATTTTTCTGAGAGAGAAACATCAGAGGACAATTTTCTTATTTTCTAAATATAAAATGATTTGCCTGCTTTAATAGGACTGGTAGATAACAAACATGGACTTAGGGTTCATGTCCACTAATTCATGTGACATAGGCGAAACGCTCTTGTGAGCATGGACGTCAAGGCTTGCAGATACTGAGGGAACTTGCCCAGGTCACACACAGTGCTTTGGCAGCTGGTCCAAAGCACCCACCTGCCTACAAAGTTCAGGCTTTTCCTGCCTCTGCTGTCTCTCCGAACAGCCGGGCACACAAGGCCTCTCTCCTCCAGCACTTGACCTGCAGACCCCTAACAAGCCTTGCCCAGTACTATGGCCAGACCCGCCCAGCCAGCAGAGCTCATGACCCATCTAAAGGACACAGTAGTCATGATACGTGACTAGCAGTGCTGAATTTTCTGATTGCCCTAAAGAAGATGACAAATCTAGATTTTATGTGAACTTGCCTGATTTTTAAACTATTGGCTTAATGAAAAAAAAAATAGAATCTGCAGGTCACCCAATGCTCTCAGCATCGCACCATGCCTCTGGGGCATGTCTGTAACCTGCGCTTTAGGAGAAGACTAAGCTTCTTTGGCTGGAGCTAATTACCAAATCCCATAGTCTAGGAGTCCAGGCTTTGGAGCCATCTCGATTACTTGCCCCTCTCCAGCTCCCAGCATTGTCCATGTCCCCAAAACAAGTTTTCGTACTGGATCCCAGCACTCCTGTGGAAGTCAGTTGTGCTTCCTTCCCTTTAGAGATGGTCCACGTGCAGCTCAGGTAGGGAAGGTATTTGTTTTCTAGATGTGTGATGTGTTCCTACAGCCATTTTCTTTTTTCTTCTTTTAATTTTTTTAATGTTTTATTACTGAGAGACAGAAAATGAGCATGGAGAGGGCAAAGAGAGGGGGAGACACAGAATCTGAAGGAGGATCCAGGCTCTGAACTGTCGGCACAGAGCCCAGTGCAGGGCTCAAACTCACAAACCGTGAAATCATGATGTGAGCCGAAGTCAGATGCTTAACTGACTGAGCCACCCAGGACCCCCCCAACCCCGCCACAGCCATTTTCGAAGCATGCCATGGGAAGGGCACAGTAGGCATTGATGCTCATAGACCCCATTCACTATTCACATACATTCTGCAGGAGCCGGAATGGCACACACACGTTGGGTGTGGGGCCACATGCTTTGAGGGGGGACTGCATGTTGGGGAGGAGAGTCTGGGAAGGACACAGAAAGATTGGCTGAGCATCAGCTGTGAGGCAGAGATCATATTAGTAAGTTCCATGTGCCATCTGTGGTAGCCTCGCACCAACCTTGGAAGGCAGGTAGGATGAGCCCCATTCTACAGATGAGGAAACGGAGGCACGAAGAGACGCAGGACTTTTCCAAGGTCACAAGCCTAAGAAAGGGCAGGGTCTGGATTAGCCCCTTGGTCTGTCAAACACTGCTGGATATCACAAGCAGCATACAGACTCAGCTCGTGTTGTGATCTTGTGTTTGTGACCAAGCCATGGCCTAATAGATATGTCCTGATGGCTGTGTGTCAGATAAGAGAGGTTGGAAACAGAGACTGTTGTGTAGCTAAAAGGCAAGTTCTGTTTTTGCCTACATGACAAAGCAGTTGAGGCTAATATGTTCTATTTTTTTCCTCAAACATTAAGAAAAATCCACTTCCACTTTGCTCAGAAATTACAATGCTGAATAATTCCTATACTATTTAAATGCTAAGATTTTTAACATTGTCTTGATGTGGGAAATTCATCATCCTCTCCCAAGGTGTGTCCTTTACCATCATATACTTGGGATCTGCACTTTGAGGCTGACAATATACTTCGCTGTGTTGTTTATTTGGTTCTCTTTTTTTTAGTGAAGAGCTTTACAGGATGTGTGTGTTTGACAGTTAAACACTCTAAATACAATCTCCACATCTGTAAAACTGGAATAATAATTAGATCCTTGCAGGGTTAGTGTGAAGAGCAAAGTGAAATACAGAATGCAAAGCTCATAGCATAAGGCTGGACACTGAGTAGATGCTTACTAAGGAATTGGATCCATGAACTCCAATGCAAGGCATCTCTTGCCTCTGGTTTTCTTTGGAAGATCTTAAATGTACCTTTGAAAATTCTCTTCTATCTTTGGAAGATCTTAAATGTACCTTTGAAAATTCTCTTCTACATTAAGGGCTTAAGTGAAACCCCAATAAAAATTTGATAGAATTGGTCAATGTTGGGGTGCCTGGGTGGCTCAGTCAGTTGAGCGTCTGGCTTTGGCTCAGGTCATGATCTCTTGGTTTGTGGGTTTGAGCCCCACATCAGGCTCTGTGCTGACAGCTAACTCAGAGCCTTGAGCCTGTCTTCAGATTCTGTGTCTCTGTCTCCCTCTCTCTCTGATCCTCCCCTACTCACACTGTTTCTCTCTCTCTCATAAATAAAGCATTAAAAAAGTTTAAAAATTTTGAAATTAAAAAAAGAATAGGTCAATGTCATCCTGGGTGCCCTTTGACATGAGCCATGAGTCTGTTTTGGTGTAACAGAAGAGGACCATCACTGACTGTGTACTTGCATTTCAGATGCCATCTCCATCTCAGCCACAGAAAACTTTCCCTTCCAGAAGCACATCTTGCTCTTCAACATCTCCATTCCCAGGCATGAGCAGATCACCAGGGCTGAGCTCCGACTCTATGTCTCCTGTCAAAATCACGTAGACTCTTCTCATGAGCTGAAAGGCAACATGGCCATTTATGATGTTCTGGATGGAGCAGATGCCTGGGATGCTTCTACAGGAACTAAGACATTCTTGGTGTCCCAGGACATTCGGGACGAGGGCTGGGAGACCTTTGAGGTCTCCAGTGCTGTGAAGCGGTGGGTCAGAGCTGACTCCACCAAGAGCAAAAATAAACTGGAAGTGACTGTGGAGAGTCACAGGAAGGGCTGTGACCAACTGGATATCAGTGTTCCCCCAGGCTCCAAAAACCTGCCCTTCTTTGTGGTCTTCTCTAATGACCGCAGCAATGGGACCAAAGAGACCAGGCTGGAGCTCAGGGAGATGATCGGCCATGAACAGGAGAGTATGTTCAAGAAGTTGTCCAAGAATGGTCCAAGAGAAGCAGGTGGCAACAAGGATGAGGACGGGGAAGGTCACACAGCCCCAGGGTCATCTTTAACCAGACGGAAGAGGAGTGCCGCGGCCAACAACCACTGTCAGAAGACCTCCCTGAGGGTGAACTTTGAGGACATTGGCTGGGACAGCTGGATCATTGCACCCAAGGAGTATGATGCCTACGAATGTAAAGGTGGCTGCTTCTTCCCCCTGGCTGATGATGTGACCCCCACGAAGCATGCCATTGTGCAGACCCTGGTGCATCTCAAGTTCCCCATGAAAGTGGGTAAGGCCTGCTGCGTGCCCACCAAACTGAGCCCCATCTCCATCCTCTACAAGGATGACATGGGGGTCCCCACCCTCAAGTACCACTATGAAGGGATGAGCGTGGCAGAGTGTGGGTGCAGGTAGTGCTGGCCTGGGGGTGGGGGAAACAGGGTGGAGGGGTCCTGCTGAGTGGTCCTGTGTCCCTCTGGGTATGACAGGGACTAAGTCTGTCTGCATGCCAGCCTGAAGAATGAAAGAGAGCTGCCATGTCCTAGCAGTACAAGTCTGCCCACCCATACACCACTGGGTCCAGCTTCGGGGAAGACAATGGCAAGGGCCTGTGGGTGAGGGCTTAGGAGAAGAGGAAAGCCTAGAAGGATTGTTGGGGTTTAAGGGGAGACAACAAAAAGGGGATAAGAGAAAAATAATCCAGAGCCAGCAGAAAAGAGCAGAAGGGAGGCAGAGGAATACGAACAGATGAGGCAGAGATTTATAGAGATGAGAAGGATAGGACACATTCCAGTAACTTCAGGGAGTGAAGGGGACAGAGACAGCTGTGTTCTCTATACCCATCATTGCATAGATTCCCACAATCCAGTGAGATGGGTGTTATGAGTCTCAACTTACACATGCAGAAACCAAAATGCAGACAGCACAAGTAACACCAGTCAAAGGCATGATTCCAACCCACAGGTCTCCATAGGTCCGTCACCCACAAAAGCCCAGGGGCTTCTCAAACACCATCATAGTTTATCAGGTCACCTTGCAGCTGAAGAACAATTAGACACTGAGAGGCAGGCACTGTGGGGCGAGCTGGGCTCAGCCCTGGCCAGTACTCACCGAGATGACTGGGTGGCTTAGAGCATCCAGGGCACATTCTGACTGCTTGGTGCCTCTGCTTCTTCAGTGGCCCAGTGCTTTTTTAAGTGACCCTTGAGCCACTAAACCCTATCCCCAAAACCATCTCCAGGATGGAGAGAGTGTATGACAGAAGCCCTTGGGTAGCAGTATGTACCGTGGCTGCAGGTGCTTGGACCCGCCAGCATGATACTCATATAGCCAGCCGTTTACGTGGGGTCACATGGGGTCACAGCTGCCCGTGGACAGACTCTGAGATGGTTTGGGAGGAGTAGGCACAATTTACCCCAAGGGATGGGGCACCTTCCGGCCAGACTCTCTGCAGTGAATTTACTCAGCATAAGCAGCTCACCAGAACACATCTGTGGGCTGCCCCTCCCTCAAGGACTCTGTGGGAGACAGAACCTGGATTTGCATTTGTTGGAATAAATGCGCTCTTGCTTTGGTATTTGCAATGTCCCTATTTTTACTCCTCGGTGACAGGCTCTCAAGTGGTGATGTCCAGCCTTCCCAGGGGAGGGTTCCCATCCACTAAAGAACTCAGGTCCTTAGGGCCATAGTCAGCTCTGCCTGCACCTGCTGGTGTGTGTTCAGCTCTGTCCTGGGATTGGGCCTCACGACTGACCTCAGCCCCCACTGACCACAAGAGAGGACAGAGTGCCATTGCCTCTGAATTTCATTCTCTTCTGTCCCTCAAGAGGCCACACATGGAATGGGATAGAGTGAGGAAGAGCCTAGAGGTGGTGAAGATTCCACTCTGCAGCCAGAGCAGAGTCTGTAAGAGGCCTAGAGAGACCCGGGGCCATTCCCACTGGTTGAAGCTCTCAGTGTATTTTTTTTAATGGTTTGTGCCAAATGTTTACATGGAATGAATGAAGAGCTTTAACATAATTAATACAAATTAATTAATTTAAATACAATTAATTACTGGAGTTCTAGAAAGTACCGATTCCTGGTACGACACTGTTGCTCAATCATAAAGATGAATGAGGGATCTCTTTTAGTCCTGGTGGTATATTCTGTGCCTGAATCAAAGTTTCACTTGGAAATAAAGTCAAATGTCTAACCTGTGGACTTTCCTGAATGTGAGACCTGGGTCTGATGACCCCTCAATGCCGTACCCTGCCCATGCCTCCCCACAGGCCCTTCTTTCCCAAAATAGAGACAGAGGAAAGGGCCATGGAGAGAGTTGCCATGGCAGTGGGTGGACAGGTGTGGGCAGCGTCTCTGTATGCAGGGAGGGTGGACGTGTCCATATAAGGCCGTGTGTGCAGGCATGTGAGAGAGCAGATGTTTGTAAGTGGGCAGCAGTTACCCCATGCCGTCCCTGACTTCCCCCATGCCAGGGGAGTCACCCCTGCCCAGCGGCCTGGGCCCTGCACGATTCCAGCACCGGCTCCCAGTATGTGCCCCCTCAGATGCCAAGCCCCAGCTGCACACCCTCAAGGCCACTCCCTCAGCCCTCGAGTGATGCCCTCAGATGGCTGCCCGGCCACCTCCTCCTGCATAGCACAAGTCACGTCCGTGAAGACCTGACTCCAGTGGCACCGGTTTATCCCCTCTCTCGCTGCTCTGGCCCTGCTCTTCCTGCCCGAGGAGCACTACACTACAGTGCTGTCTCGTGGCTGTTATGGGCTTGGTGTGGGGGCCTCTTATCTTAAGCCACCTGTGCCACCAAGTCCTCACCTGGGTCACTCTCAGAGGGCTGCCATGGGCTGTGGCTCAGGACACACTGACTTGGAAGAATGTGCTGGGAAAAGAACTTGCAAGGAGCATCCCCAAGAAATGCTCCCTGGCTTCCATCTCACCGGGTTATTCTTCCTACCAGATTCCCCAAAGCTTTTTTCACCCCCAGCCAGAGAACAAAATGCAGCAGTGCCATCCTCTGGACACTCCGTTATGCAGAAAGTTAGCCCTCTGCCTAATGACCAGCACCCTTAATACTGTGTAACGTGTCCTAAAGTGTGTTAATTCTTGTCATATCAAGGTGGTGATATTAACACTACCACACGTATGAAGAATCTGAAGCCTGGCGAAATGACCAGTTGGCATTGCTGACAAGTTGTGCCCTGTTCCTCGTGTGACCCACCCTCCAAGCAAGGAACAGGAGGAGAGAGAGAGAGGTTCAGGGATGCCGAGCAGAAAGCCACAGGCAGACACAGAGAGATAGAGAGATGGGGTGGCATGGAGAGACCACGAGAAGAGCCAGGGAGGAAGGCTGGGGGACTCCTGGAGGACCAGGTGGGGTTGGGGACTTGTATTCAGTGGCTCAAGCAATACCCACAGAATAAGACATTTTTATCCTGACTTTTGCATATGAAGGGGAGATGGAAGCACTTGGGGGCCTCACACTTTGCTCAGTGCCACTAACCAGGAACTTCTAAAGCCAAGATTTGAACCCTGGTTGTGACACCAAGCCCAAATTCTCTCTGCTGCACTGACCTCTGTCCTGATGACCTTCTCCACAATGAAGGTCATGGTCACATTAGCAGGAGGAATCAAAGATGAAGCCTGTGCTCTCCTGGGCAACTGCCACCCTCTGTGCTTTCCTTGGTCACTTCCTCTTTTGTACCACTTGGGTGGGATGCTCTGGTCAGCCAGACACCCATGCACTGGAGGAGGATGCCCTTCTTCCCCTGTGATTAACGTTCTGGCGGTGAGGTCACGAAATGGTAGAGTAGGCAGTTAGTTAGACAGGAACCAGGACAGTGATAAATGAATTACACATTAGAAGCCTGGGAGCACAGTATGCTGATTTCGTGGCCTCCAAGACCCCTCAACATTCTGACCTCTTGGCTCCAGCATTCTGGGGCTAACAGACCAAGAGCCGCAGGTGCAGCACATGTGTTCTCCTTTTCCACCTCTGGCCCGGGGTAACCCCTAGAGTCATTATAATGCATTTACAATGCGGCTTTAGCCTCCTTCCATGGGGGAAGGCTGCCATGTTGGTTCAGGCACAAACCTTGGAGGGGTAAAAACTCCCCCTCCCAACCTGTGGCAGGAGTTTCCCAAAAGATTGGAAGCAGCCTCCATCAGAGACCACCCTGTCCGTGACCTGAGACCCAGCTCACAAAAGCCTCAGGGCAGTGGGCGCCTCTAGGCCTGCCTGCTCTGCATCTTGAGAGTGTACTTTCACTTTCATAAACTGCTTTGTGCTCCTTCCCTTCTGTCTTTATTCCAGGGTGGATCCCCACGATTTGTGGGGAATCCAAGAATCAATAATTTCTTGCAACCTTCTCTTTCCAAGCCCAACTGAATTCCCATAAGAACAGGGCCAACACAGGCGGGTGTGAGAGGTCATCCCTCTGAACTCAGAAACTCTTTCCCCCATGTACCAGGCTATCATTCTATATATCGTTCATCTGACCAGCTCCCTCTGTCCTGGACTTCAGTTCCTCGGCAGGGCATGGTGAGGAATCCAGGGTGAGCCCACCACTGTGGGTGCAGCCTGCAGGAGACTCCAGGCATTGGCTCTGATGGCACTAAGCAACGTGAAGAGAGGCCCCTGCCAGCCTCTTCCCTACAGGGAACCTGCACCATCCCCACCCCCCTGCTCTATAATGCACACAGGCATCCCTGGTGGTCTGGGCAGAAACATGGGACCTGCTTGATTTAATGTTCTGCTGTTACCATCTTGAAACCAACCATAATTTTTGAACAAGGGGCCTGTGTTTGCATTCTGCTTTTGGCCTCACACACTGGTGTAGCCGATCCTGAATGCATGTGTGCGATCAGCATCTTGGTTTCCCAAGTCCAGGAACTCCCTGGAGGCTGCTTCAGACCTTAGCGTTGATGTGATCCTGATGTGCTAGGGAGTCTGAGTGTTGTCACTGAAAACTTGCCCCAGGGTCTGGTGAAGGGACCCATGCTGCCCCCTTCTCCCTGGTGCCCGCTGAGGAGGCCCACGGGCGTCTCCAGTTTGTGACCAAACGCTCTCAAAGGCAAGCCTATTATATCCATATGGCAGCTCCTTGGGAATCAAGGTTGCTGAGAAAGTTTGGAGCAGCCTGACATGAAAGGGTCTGGCTTTTCCCACATTTGCCTTAACGTGAAGACAGGAGACTACACGCAAAGCAGGCAGTCCTGCTCACAGGTGGCTTACTTTGGATCAGACTGATAAAACTGCCAGAAATTCTTTATTTTTTGAATCAGACAAATCTAACACCATGGGCTTCAGCTTCCCAGGAAACTTCCCGCTTAGATGACTGCCCCTCTTCCAAGAAGCCTGTTTCATGGGGGGGCAGCTCTGTTTATCAGAAAGCTATGCCTGTGCAGGGGTCCAAGTCTGCCTCTCTGTAGCTCCCTCCCATGAGTGTTTGTTCTTTCTCACAGGTCCCTGCAGGCCAGGAGAGCCCTGACATACCAGCCGCCTGCATGGGGCTGAGGGACTCTGTCACAGCAGGTATGGCCAGCATGGGCCTCGGAGGGGTCAGCGGCCTTCTCCAATCTGGATCGAGGGAACTGACTAAGGGCAAACAAGTATTGTTCACAATAGCCAAATGCAGTTCGAATACCTCCCACTTTTTTTGAGATGATGGAGATTGTAGATAACAGGGTTTTCTTTTTATAATGTCTACATACTTGGCAAAATAAAATACTGACAAGTCTGTGCTATTCAAAATGACTTTAAACCATTACAGTTTTATGAAATCCCAAGTCCCCAGCTTCTCCTCAGTTTGGTCCCCACATACAGACCTGAGAGTTCTCGACAGAAGCCCCTCAGCCAGGCATGCCCTGTTGGTGCCATGACATCCGTGAAGGGAGCCAAACTTGCCAACCTCTACCTGGGACCTGTCAGCCTTGGGCCCAGCTGTGGCTCTGGTGCCCAGAATCTGGCCAGACCACCAACCCCTCCCATCGTGTCTCTCCCGGTCCTTCTCTTTTCTGCTTTGCAGACTCTTGGTTTTGCACACCAGCTCCGAGCACCTGCTCTTCACAGACCCACACATGATGCCCATATTCTCATTCCTCTCTGATTTTGACATTGGTCCTCACCCTCAGATATGACTTGGAGCAAGTTCTATGTCTGCCTTCTGCCTGCTTGTGGGACCCGTACCAGCTAACTCCCTGCCAGGAAAGCACCTCCCATCAACGAGATGCAGAAGCCAGGGCCAGCCAAGCAAATACCAAATACCAGGTATACGCACATGCCCACCCTGGCAGAAATGCAGCCTGAGAAGCACTGGAGTGTCACCTCCAGAAGGAACCCAACAAATGGCAGTGCTCCTGAGTCCCCAACCTCGGGTCTCTGGGCCTCCGCATGCAGGTCTGTCTTAGGCAACTGCAGTGCCAAAATGGACCCCAGATCACACAAATGTCCACTATCTTTCTCCTTTCCTCGCACTTTTAAGGAGGAAGAGCCTTTGAGGCCTGTCTGGATTATTCTGTGTTGATGCAGGTAGTAGGTAGAGCCAAAAAAACAAAAAAACAAAAAACAAAAAAAAAGGAAAGAGCCGGGAAAGCCTGGTTGGTTTCCATCGTCAAGGGCATAAAGTTGCCCCGTGAAGAAAGAACGAACCAGAAAAGGAAGGGTTGAGAGGGCAGGGGGGTGGAGTGGGGGAAAGGGAGCAGGAGCTAGAGCATGAGCAGGAGTCTCGTGCCTAGTGCTCTGAGGCCCCAGTGAAAGGCAGCCATTACTATTAATCAGAGAATTCAGATCAGAACTAGAAGGCTCTGTTAAAGGGCCTCACAATGCTCATACTCTGTTATAGCAATCCTGACTCTGAGTCTACACCTTAAAAAATAGTAAATATGGAGAAATCTTAATGTTTGCTGAACACTGCTTTTCAGAGGGAAAAACAGGACACTATCTAAAATGAACAATGGTAGAAGAGCAATGTAATGAACTGTGGTTAGTTCCCTTCCTCTTTCTTCCTGGGCTTGGTTCATGGTGAGAATAGACAGCATCAGATTTTTATCAAGAAGTCCCTGAAGCAACAGCTGAGAGCCAGCTGGAGGACATTTGCCTGCCCGTTGAGCTTGGAGAGAAAGACATTGCAGGCTGTATAGTCTCAGGTCACCCCTGGGGGCCAGCCTCTGGTTATAATTAAAATGACTCAGGTATGAATTCAAGAAGGGCCAGACCAGGAGTGACAGCCACCTCACTCACACCTGCCCGGGGCCCACAAATGGATACCCTATGCACATGCATGTGCACACACCCCCCCCACATAACATACCACACACCTGTACACAGCACACAGTCATGCACACACCCCCCATTCATAACACACTACGCACATGTACACATCACACAGGTCAGGCACACACACATACACACACGTATACATGCCTTTGACCCAAAGATCAGCAAAATCTCCAGAACTTTCTGACACATTAAGTGACTTCTGAAACTGCAAGAGGGCTCAGGAGGGCCCCTATTCCTGGGAAAACTAAAAAAGGCAAGAGGTGAGAAAGGGAGGAGGCAGGAGGGAAGGAAAGTCTAGCTTATATTCAGAGCCAAAGTAGGATATCGAAGAGAAAATTAACCGCCTATAGTTTTTTGTGTTCAGCCTCATTTATAGTCCTGGAAAAGCAATGGTAAATGACCATGAGATTCCATCCTATACCCATTAGATTTGCAAAAATGAAGCCATGTGACACTATGGGTCACGGACATCGGTGAGAGGGAAGCAAGGACTGTCAGAACTG
The DNA here is from genome assembly GCF_006229205.1 of Suricata suricatta. NCBI lineage: Eukaryota > Metazoa > Chordata > Mammalia > Carnivora > Herpestidae > Suricata > Suricata suricatta. Next base: position 146,284,741 of record NC_043701.1, on the reverse strand, counting down.
GCAGGAGGGACTGTGGTTTTGGTTACCCTGAAAGACAATTCAGCGACATCCATTAGAGTAGAGAGATCCAGAAACTTCTTTTTTTCCCTTTTTTTTTTTTTTTTTTAATATCTGCTCTGGAGACAGCTTTGCACATGAGCAGAAAGGCACACTCAAAGGTAAGTGTTGCACATTGTAACTGTGAGACACTAGTGATGGCCCTGTGGTGGGTGTCGGGTGCCCACCCAGATGTCCCTTCAGGACTGTCAGCTGACAGCTCACCTCTTCCCAGGAGTTGTTCTTGGCTGCCTGCAGGGAATAACTTGCCCAGGTTATGTTCCCTCATGGGATAACCCCCAGCCAACGACTGATGGTGTGGGTTATGAATGCCTGGCCCCTGGCTTCAACTTGGGTTAACTCTTAAAGGCCCATCCCCACTCCAGAGCCTCCCCTCGAAGTTGGCTGAGGTCCCTTGACAGCTGTATCACACGCAGCTTCTCTCTCCGTCCAGTCCAATGTCCTCCCCTCCCTGACAGGTGCAGCTCAAGGTCCAGCCCATTCTGTTTCTCTGGGAACCTGGCCTGTGACAGACCAAATGTTTGTCAGGGGAGAATAGTTGACTAAAAGGTGGCATGTGCATATGGCAAAATGATGTAGAACAGTTCAAAAGCCAACTAGTTGATGTGCACCAGGATGGCTGGCCACTGAGTATACAATGCTGAATGGAAAGAGCAAGGTGCAGAGTGAAATGTGGAGCATGATGCTAGTTACATCAATAAAAACCCACAAAAGGACGTGCTTACACACGAGGAAGTCATATACTAAAGGACTAGGAAGACACACAGCAAATAGCAGGAAAGTGAGGAACCTCAAAATGATGTTTTGCTTTTATCTATAAAAGTCTTTTTTTTTCTTCCTTCTGTGATTTTTTTAATGTTTATTTAATTTTTAGCGAGAGAAAGAGTGTGAACAGGGGAAGGGCAGAGAGAGAGGGAGACACAGAATCTGATGCAGGCTCCAGGCTCTGAGCTGTCAGCACAGCTGACAATGTGGGACTTGAATCCACGAACCATGAGATCATGACCTGACCTGAAGTTGGCTGCTTAATCGACTGAGCCACCCAGGCGCCCCATCCTTCTATGATTTTTTTTAAAGTTATGTAAACAGGAACAAGAATGGCAGTGAATAAGCTGGTATTGACAGTTTGGTTTGGGGTGGTTAAAATATAGGTGGTTGTTTGGTTTGGTTTGGTTTGGGGGATAATTTTTCATAGTTTTTAAATTAAGAAAAAATACTCTATGGCCATGGCTTCCAAATAGGCAAAGGACTCATAAGTCAACCTCTGGATTGAGCCATTCTTTTTTTTTTATGGACTTTTATTTATTTATTTTTTTATACAATTTATTTTTTTAACGTATGCAATTATTTTCCATCATTTACAATACAGTAGTTTCAATGATACTCCAAACAGAAAAGCAAAGTAAAAAATCAAACCACCCACTTCTATTTCATGTAATTAGACTTATACAGAAATTAGAAGGTTAAGTAACAACTAGTTAATCACCTAATTTCACAGCTATCTGAAGTGGCAATCGTTATATAGCAGCTTATCTATGATACATTCAAGATACATGATATAATTTATTACTTGCCCATAAGCTAAAACACAGCCTGCTTAATACCTTTCCTTAAATTCCACCTCTATACTACAGTATACTTGAGGTCCATGCAAAAAAAGTAGCTACTTTTTATATAGAAAATGGATGATTGAGCCATTCTTGAGTGTAGACCTATTTGGTGGACTCACACAGGCTTGATTTCTCCTTCTTTAAGATATCTAATTTCAGGGGCCTCCAGGGTTCCCATAGCAAATGCTTACATGGGCTTGCCCAAGCTCTGAAGACTAGGCCCTGACAAGGCCTTCATTTCTCTACTGTGCATATCAGTTAGAAATGGAAACCTGAGTCTGTTGCTAGGAGATTTGCTTTTCTCACACAACATGGTTCTGAAAGTGGCAGCTACCTAGCATTGGTCTAGAACTAGATGATGTGAGAGTCAATGTCTGAGCAACGCTCTGGCTTCTATCTCAAGCTGGCTCATGCTCTAGCTCATGGTCACATTATGGCTGCCTTGGCACCAAGCATCACATCACATTCCCAGCAGGAAGAAGGGAAGGACAAGTATCCACAGAGAATACTTGTCCAGAGGTCCCTAACAGGCCTCTTCTTATATCTCATGAGCAAGACTGTGGCCCACTAGCCAACCCTAACTGCAAGAGGGTTAAAACAGTTAAAGTCCACTTTCCCACCCTCTGTTTTAGTGGGAACCAGGGCAGAAGGAGATGGGCATGGTCACTAAGGTCTCCAGCCAAGACTAGCTGTCACACCACACACACCTTGTCCAAGGCTCTCCTCCAGGCCTATAGGTCTGTCAATCCTCACCCTGCCCCTTCTGTCCTCTCCTGGAAGCAAGTGTCCATTGGACTCTCCCCAGAGTTTTCAATGTAGTTAGCAGTGCCTTCCATAATTGTCCTTGCAGATATTTCTTGAATGCGTGTCCTCCCCTGGTGAGCTTGGTCTGTCTCTGGGTCCCCAGCACTGAGCGCAGGGCCTGGACCCAACATATAGCCAGATAAGTGTTCATTCCTTTCTCCCTTCTCTTTATCCTCCTTTTGGAAAATGAGGGCTACCAACTGCATGGGCCACACTGGACCATGCACCTCTGACTCCCAGTAGTGGCATAGAAGGGAAGGCATGCTCAAAAGAGCATGAAATTGCAAACATTTTTTGAATCCCCGATGACATCTGAGGTACAACCTCCATGGGCCAGCCAGAGAGCATTCTGGGGCCTACAGAGCTGGACAGTGAGCGTGTGAGCTCTGTGACCTGCTCAGGACCCCAATGTCATGCTCACATTCTGGAGGCCATGCCTGGCCCCACCTTCCAGAGCCTTTGGGGTCTTCCATGTCAATGCTGGACTTTCCTTTCCTTTGCTGGACAAGGCTCCCCATCAGGCAGAAGCTCACAGGGCTGGCATGTGGGTACAGGAGGTCTGCCCCGGAGCCCATGACAGAGCAGTGCAGTGTCCCGGTGCCGCTGGGAGAAGCTGTCACCTATGAAGAACAGCAGATTGACCTCCTTCCGCAGCTTGGTCCTTTGAAGAAGGGTTGAAAAAACATGGCAAAACTCTAACAACAAATTTGACCAGACGTCCTCTCTTGGAAATTGTGAACTAGCCTCAGCAAACTGTGTTTTGTGTGGGGACCTACTGACAGATACGTGCCATACAAATAACAGAAAGCTGTGGAAGCTGAGAATAAACTGAAACAAACGTATGTCCCAAGTTACTGGCTAAATCCCAAACACATGTCCAGCAACAACAGCACAGCTGGCCCTAAGGGTGGGGCCCTGGGGCCACCCAACAACCCAGGATCCCAAATGGGAAGGGTCTGTGAGAGTCCCTACTCTACACAGCCTGTCTAGGGGCAATCCTGGGGACCTCCTAATATGCAGGATGGATTACATACAGCATCTTGGCTACTCCGGAAAAAATGTATGGGTCTGAAAATGCCGACACAGGCAGACCAGTCATCTCCCAGCCCCACAAGGGGGTTCCCACATTAGAAGTTTCTAGTCTTCCAGACCACCCAGGGAATGCAAGTCCATAACACTGGTAGACCATTTCCATGAAGATCCATCAAGCATTCTTTCTTCAGACTATGAATTTGCTCATCTGGTCTACAAAATACCCTCCAGCTACAGACCACAATGACCATTGTTCTTATTAATTGTGCTGCCATTAAGGCAGAATGTGAGCCACTTTTGAAGTCTTCACTTCCTATGCTCTGCCTCTGACCATTTTCATCTTACCCTCTCTCAGTGTTTGCAATAAACGCCATTTGTTTGGAGAAGTTGACATTAAAGGTAAAAAGACATGGGATTTGGAGAAGGCAAATGGCATCACCAAGGAGACAGCAGCAACTAGGGCCGATGGAGGAGGAAATGGCAGAAGGGTCCTTTGGAGAGACAGATCTCACACTTCAGTGAGGCACTTGCCCAGGACCCAGAGGACACAAAGCATAAGGGCTGTGGCATCACTTAATAGGATCTCAAGCCTGGCTTAGCCTTGTGGTGGGCTGGACATGGACCCCAGGACCTAGGAGTATGACCATATATGGCACAGAGGGACTATCACTTTAATGGCAAAAGATATGATGAAGGACTTTGAGAAGAGGACCATACTCTGGGTTATCGAGGTGGGCCCTAAATGCAGTCACATGTATCCCTAATGAGATAGGGAAGAGGGCAGACAGAGGAGGAGGATCACAGAGATGGAGACTGGAATGGTGCAGTCACCAGAAGTGGGAAATGGTGAAGAACACATTGTCCCATAGAGGTCCCAGAGGGAGTGTGGCCCTCTCGACACCTTGATCTCAGCCTTCTGACCTCCAGAACTGAGAGGGAGTAAATTTCGGTTGTTTGAAACCACTCAGTGTATGGTCATTTGCTACAGGAGCCACAGAAAACCAATGCAGTCCTGGCCCTGCCCTGGTAGCTTTGTGGGCTGGACTTGTGTGGACCAGCTTCCTGCTTGTTCTTAGGCCATGCAGTCAGTCTATGGAGCAGACCAAGCAAGGAGGATAAGCTCAAGAGTACAGTGTGATCTCAAATGCACACAAATGTGAGCACATACGAATCTGTGTGCACACACCTGCATACCCACTTACACACACATACATGCACAAAACCCAGCAGAGATGGGCCATCCTTACTAGTTAGCCTAGGCCATGCTCTGGGCTGAACCCCTGAATTGCCAAGTCCTGGGGAGAGAGGGTGGCACAGTACATTGTTAAGAGCTGAGGACAGAAGATGATGAAGCAAACTTTCACAGGATGGCCAAAGAGGAGAGGCCATTCTAATGCAAGTGCGGTTGGCCTTGGCAGAGCAGATGGAAGAATGAGCCCAAGCCATCCTGGAAATCTGGAGAAGGTGGGCTGAGGAAATCTAGGTCTGACTTCTTTTGGTGAGAAGTAGGGCACAGTTGGGGCTAAACATTCAGGGGCAATGTGATAAGGAGTTTAGGTTTTAGAGAAATTCAAGTCACTTGCAGCATGTGTATATTTGTGGTCAATGAAACTATTTTTTTCTGGAACTTGTTTGCAGAGTACTCAAGTATTCTCTGAGCCTAGACTGTTCTCAGAACAAACAGAAAAGTCTAGTGTGGATGTGAGAGCTGAATGCCTTTTTGGAGCTAGTTTTCAGTTCATGTTTTCACTCAGCTACTTACTGTGCCCTTGGAGAAGACTTTGGACCTTTCCAGGACTCAGTTTTTTTCACCTATAAAATGGGAACGATATCACCTGTGACGGTTAATTTAATGTCAACAAAGCTTGCTGCCAGGCTGCTTGGCCAAACACTAGTTTAGGTGTTACTGTGAAGGTGATTAACACTGACTATCAGATGACTTTAAGTAAAGCAGATTACCCTCTATAATGTGGGTAGGACTCATTCAATGAATTGAAGGCCTTAAGAGGAAAGACAGGTTTTCTGCGGAAGAATAAATTTTGCCCCAGAACTTCAACAGGCTGAGCTTTCAGCCTAAGGGAGCCAGCACAGTAAATTCCTGCACAATTCATTGCCTGAGACAATTTCTTAAAAACAAATCATACCTCTCTCTCTCTCTCTCTCTCTCTCTCTCTCTCTCTCTCTCTCCCTCTCTCTCTCTCTCCACACACACAGACAGACACACACACACACACACACACACACACACACACACACACACACACCTTGTTCCTTGGGTCCACTACTGAAGATCAAATGAGGAAGTGCTGGGACAATAGTACTTCCACAAGCAAAAGAATGAAGTTGTACCCCTACCTCACACCACATCCAAAGATTAACTCACAATGGATCAAAGACATAATAAATATAGGAGCTAAAACTATAAAACTCTTGAAGAAAACATAAAGATAACATCTTCATGACCTTGGATTTGGCAAAGGATCCTTAGATATGACACCAGAAGCAAGAGGAACAGAAGAAAAACTAGGTAAACAGGACATAATTGAAATTAAAAATGTTTGTGCTTCAAAGGAGACCATCAAGAAAGTGAAAAGCTAACCCACGGACTAGGAGGGAATATTTGCAAATCATATATCTGATAAGGGACTTGTACCTAAAACCTGTAAAAAATGCTTATAATTCAATAATACAAGGACAACTGACCTAATTTAAAAGTGAGACAAAGGACCTGAAGAGCCAAACTAATGCCATGAGAGGCTTAAAATAAGCCTTAGAAACTAGAAGGCCTAAGTTTCAGCTTCTCTGAAACAATAGAAGAACCGTCCCTAAACCGATCAATCAGTAAGTACCAAGAGGATGCTTAACATTCCTGAGGACTATAGAGAGCTGCTTAATGTTAGTTAGCCAATCCCTCGCTACTTGCCCAAGCCCCATGTGGGGGTCCTTAGCCCACCCCACAACTGGTTATTTTCAAAGGAACACCAAATGTCATGATTGGATCCCACCAAATGTAACGGACGCCCTAGAGATTCTGAGTGGTTATAGTTGTCACTAGGGCTATTGTGTGATTACAATTGGATTGCTGTGCCTATGTCACAATTCCTTGTAACTCCCCTTTTCCAAACCCCATAAAAACCCTGCTCAGCTATTGTTTGGGGCTCTCAGCATGGATCCACTGTGTTGGTAAGGTCTGAGAGACCGAGCTTAAGCCCAAATAAACAGCCTTTGCTTTTGCATACGTGTCTCAGACTCCCTGATGGTCTTGGTTTTTGGGGACCCCGTAATCTGGGCATAACAGACCCAAAGGGACATTTCATTAGGGAAGTTATACAAATGGCCAATAAGTACATGAAAAAACAGCGGGCACGGTTAGTCACTAGGGAAATGCAAATCAAAGCTACTTCACACCACTAGGATAGCTAGTATCAAAAAGCCGGATGATAATGAGTGTTGATGAAGATGTGGGGAAATCAAAACCCCCATATGTTCCTGACAGGAATGTAAAACGGTGCAGCTGCTTTGGAAAACAATTCGGCAGTTCCTCAAGAAGGTAAACATGGAATTATCACATGACCCAGCAATTCCACTCCTAGACATACCTCAGCCTCCATCAATGGGCAAAGTCCTAAGCAGATATTTCATCACAGAATATATGCAAATGGCCAATAAATATATAAAACGATGCTCAACACCATAAGTCATCAAGGAAATGTCAACTAAAATCACAATGAGAAGCCACTATATACCTATTAGAATGGCTAAAATTAAAAGACTGACCATACATATAAATTGGTGGCATTGGTGTAGAGGAATCAGAAGGCTCATATGCTGCTGGTATAAATGTAAATTTTGGCAAACAGATTATTTCTTAAAATGTTAAGTATACATTCCTGTTCTAATTAAAATAAACATATATATCCACACAGAGACTTCTACTTAAATAATCACTGTGGCTGCATTTGTAACAGTTGCATACTTGAAGCAACCTGTGGGTGGATAACAGATTGTGGTATACAGAGGCATACTACTCAGCAATGAAATAAATAAACTAATGGTTTATTCAACAGCATAGGTGAACCTCAAAATCATTATGCTGAGCAAAAGACAGGGGAAAAACAGTACACACAGTATAATCCCATTTAAAGCCCTGGAAAATGAAAATGACCCATAGTGGTGACAGAAGGCAGATCAGTGTTCGCCTGGAGATGGAGATGCAAGAGGGGTGTAGAGGGGGTGAATGGGTAACAAAGAGGCATGAGAAAAATCAGAGGGAGAGGGACACATACCTTACCTTGATCTTGGCGATAGCGCAGGTAAATACACATGTCAAACCTCACCAGACTGCATGCTTCAGATATGGGCAGTTCAATGCATGTCAATTGCACATCAATCATATGGTTTAAAAAAAAACAGGAAAAATACACATTTTTTTAGTTAATTTAAAAGTTGCTGAAAATATGATAAAGAAAACAAGTGACCAAGTACATGTACTCTTTCATTCAAGTGAGCCAAGGTTTGGAAATTTAGTCTACAGAAGCAAAAAGCACTAGTCCTTGTGAAGACATGTTTGAGAACGCTTATAACAACAGAAGCAAAACACACAAGCAACAGATCAGTAAATTATCAAGGACTACAATGCAACCATTAAAAGGATGACTTTTATTGCAGACTTCGACATTGAGGGCTGTTTCTTCTGTGAGCTTAAGTAAGTAAAACAAGATGCAAACTACTGTGTATACACAGTGTAAACACTATGTGTACATAGATAACACTAAACTTACGGACTGGTGGATAAGCATCCATAGATGAATGGACAATGCATCTCCTACATATGTGCATGACCACAGAGAAAGGTGAGGACGGCTATGCATTAAATACTTATGTAGGGAGGCGCGTGGGTGGCTCAGTCGGTTAAGCGTCCGGCTTCAGCTCAGGTCATGATCTCGTGGTTTCATGGGTTTGAGCCCTGAGTCAGGCTCTGTGCAGACAGCTAGCTCAGAGCCTAGAGCCTGCTTCAGATTCTGTGTCTCCTTCTCTCTCTGACCCTTCCCTGCTTGCACTGTCTCTCTCTGTCTCTCAAAAATAAATAAAAAAACACTGGGTGTTGTATGGAAAACAATTTGACAATAAAATATTATGGAGAAAAAAAAAACAAATACAAGACTAATAAAAAAACATTAAAAATAAAAAAAATAAACACATGTAGGTATAATATGCATTATTATTATTGGGTTAGAATGGATTTTGGAAAAAGATTATTCACACATTTATGAATTCGTTAAGTTGTAAAAATTAGTGTGTTTCACTCTTACTTTTTAAAGAGTAGAAAGAGAAAGGATTAAAATAAAGACAAGATTCAATTTGCTTTAAAATGCATCCAAAAAACAGAGATTGTTGAGATTTAGGGAGATGGTCAGAGTGACAGAGGTAAGATAAAGAAAGGGTAATAAAATGTCAATATTAGAACCTAGGTACATGGGTGTTTGATGTACTGCTTGAAAAATCTCCATAAAGAACATTGAGGGAAAGATGAGCATCAGACGATGGATGGATGGATGGATGGATGGATGGATGGATGGATGATGGATAATAGCCAGAGAGATAAGGCCTCTGCCCACAGCAGAAAGTGAATATGTAATGTAACAGGTGTTTTGCTCCTTCTTAGGTTGCCCAGGCTCCAGGCATGTTCCATGTGACCATCCCAACAGCACATCTTCTGTACTTCACCCCACTTTTAATCTGACACTTGGATCACTGCTGGTTGTGCTCTGGAGTGAACACTAAGCTTGAGCTTTTCTTAAGCATACACATTCTCCAGACACACCAAGGCCAATTTTGGGCCCTCAGAAGCACTCCATCCACATACCAGGGACCCGAGGGCAACCCCTGCCTCTTAGGGTATCTCTCCCCACCCCGACACATGAGTTCAGATCATAGGCTGCCCCTCACCAACCCCTACTGAGTCCTCAGCTTCTTTTTTAAACCCACTAACACTGTTGCAACAATATAGACTTTATTCTGTTTCCCTTCCAAGGAAGCCAAGCCACAGAGCAGTCATGTTACTTAATCAAGGTCTCTGCCTTAGAAAGTAGTAAGGCTGGTGGGCAGAGGCTCCCAAGCCTGTGCTCTTGACATCTCTGCCCTCGCAGCTGCTTGTGCAAGTGACAGGGAGATGGGGTATTCTGACTTCATCCCAACTCCAAAATTCAACCCCAAGATCACATGGGACTCTTGGTAGCCCCCTGGGCTGACAGCTAGCAACAGCTGGATGGGAAGGTGTGGAGCTTCTCTCCTCCTGGCTTTCACCATGGGCTTGCCTGGGGTACACTCTCCTTAGCTGACTCCAAGTGCTGACGTTCCACCTCACCTGGAGACCAGAAAACATCCCTGTCTCCCGGACAGTTTGGAGAACTCTGGGGACAGAATTTTCTCCCACACCCACAAGAGGACTCATCATGTCCCCTTGCAGGCACTAAGTCGACCCCCCTGGTAACTTGAAGTGGACCCTGATTTTGTTTTCCACATCCTCTGCAAGGCTCTGGGCCATCCCCACAAGTCAGGGCCCAGCAATATCTCCAGGTATCCCATCCTGAGACCGCATTTTAAGAAGGGTCCAGGAGAAGTGCTTTCCCCAAAGAAGGACTTTTTTCTGGTCGTCTTTATCCTCTACCCTTCCTGGTCCAGAGGCTTTGCCTGAGCTCATGCAATGATGGAGAAGTGCCCTCAAGAGGCCCAGGATGGCATACTCTGAGATGTGATTCCGCAGGTTGGGGCAGAGTGAAAGGTCCAATCTTCCCAGTAGGGACTAAGGAGGCCTTATTGTTATAATAAATCAGGCTCACCTCATTGGCTGCAAATAGTGGAGTGATGTGACCATATGTCACTGGGGCATTAAACAAATCCTAATGAGCTAAAAATATGTTTGTTTTAGCTAATTGACCTCTTTGGCCTTTATAAACCACTTGGTAAACATCCTCAGATAATGATTTCCAGAGAGCAGATTGCAGTTCTCAAGGGTGCTGAGAAGGCCCCCAGTCCCCAGGAGCACCTCCTGCGGCTGCCTGCTGAGGCACACATGTTTGCCTGCCTGCTGCCCACGTGGCTCAAGAAATGTGTGCCGGCAATAATGGGACAAAGTGAGGAAAGTGGAGGCAGGCTGCTCTCCCAGGGCTCTTCCTGCCTGTGCACAGTCTGAGCCATGGTTGTTTGATAAATATGGAAAGTGCCCACCCCCAGAGGGATGTGCAGACAAAGCAGGGATTCCAGACGCTAGGCTCCATGGCGGATACTCTTGGAGATCTGTGGCAAGTCAGCCCTCAGCAGGACCCATGTCACTTCCATGCGAAGGAGCAAGAGCTGGGAGCCTGAGTCCAGCTATTCACCTGAAATAGCCCTGTATGCTCCTTGGGAAAGATCTAGATTGACCTGTGAGGTCTGGACCATGGAGACCTAAGTCCTACAGCTGGGTTCTCTCCGAAAGTAGCAGGCCATGGACCGAGCCCTCAACCAGCAGGGGTCTTCTTTAGCCAGGAGAATGGACACGTTTCAGGTCTCAGAGCTAACCTCATCTGACCTAGAATGTTTGGAAGGCAGATGCCCCTCCCACTCACTCCTGCATTGAGGTCCAGATGTTGTATTCCTACTCTTTGAAAGCTGTTGGGGGGACCACCTCAATTCTCTGGATGCATTCATTACCAAGACAGAAATAAGCTTCAAGCCCTGAAGTAGGTGGCAGCCTCAAACTCAGCCTCTGTACCATCTGAGCTCCGGAGACTTCTTCCCTTGCCCCTACCTAAGATGATGGGCTTCAGTTAGCTCCTGAGATCTCTTTCTCTAGCTATACAACAGAGATAATATCTACCACAGAGAACTTATCAGCAATGGAATGCTTCCTTCCTGCCCGAAACCATGAAATGCTTTACACATATCTTCTCACTTAATCTACACATAAAAGTAAGATACTTCCCTAAGGCCACAGAGCTTTGAGTCTCGAGCCAGGACTCCAATGAGTTCTACCTAATTCCAGAGGCATGGATCACCTAGTGTAGTGGGAAACTGCTATTTCCAGCAGGTTGACAGCTCTATTTTGCAAGGCTCTGGTGAAAACTGTCACCTTGTGAGGCATGACGCATGGTGCCTGCCTTGCGGCTGGAACTCCAAATAAATGGTAGTTATTCAGATTACTGCGCACAGAGGTGGCACAGTACGATGAGATCCAACATACCTTCTGGGTTAAACCACTTCGGCCCCTTCTCCCCAGTCCCCAGGGCTGATGCGCTTGAATTAGACAGGATTAAAGGCTTACTGGAGCTGGAAGCCGCACCCCAACTCCGGAGTTTAGCTCCAGACCTTCTGTCCACCTGCTGAGAAGGACGAGGGAGGAAGGCAGCCACACAAGCAGTGCCGTGGCCTTACACACTGTCAAAGGAGCTTTTGCACAGGAGCTAGCTCTCCTTCTGGATCCCCATGACGAGACAGTGGGCCCTGATCTTGTCCATGCTGCTCTGTGGCCTGGCTGGCCCCACGCACCTGTTCCAGCCAAGCCTGGTGCTGGACATGGCCAAGGTCCTCCTGGATAACTACTGCTTCCCAGAGAACCTGATGGGGATGCAGGAAGCCATCGAGCAGGCCATCAAGAGTCGTGAGATCCTAGCCATCTCAGACCCTCAGACTCTGGCCCATGTACTGACGACTGGGGTGCAGAGCTCCTTGAACGACCCTCGCCTGGTCATTTCATATGAGCCCAGCACCCTCGAGGCTCCCCGGCAAGCCCCAGCACTCACCAACCTCACCCAAGAGGAAATGCTGGCCCAGCTGCAGAAGGGCATCCGCCACGAGGTCCTGGAGGGCAATGTGGGCTACCTGCGTGTGGACGACATCCCAAGCCAGGAGGTGGTGAGCAAGCTGGGGGACTTCCTGGTGGCCAGCGTCTGGAGGAAGCTCATGGGCACCTCTGCCTTGGTGTTGGACCTCCGGTACTGCACTGGGGGCCACATTTCCGGCATCCCCTACATCATTTCCTATCTGCATCCAGGAAACACTGTCCTGCACGTGGATACCATCTACGACCGCCCCTCCAATACAACCACTGAGATCTGGACCCTGCCCCAGGTCCTAGGAGAAAGGTACAGTGCCGACAAGGACGTGGTGGTCCTCACCAGCAGCCACACTGGGGGTGTGGCTGAGGACATCACTTACATCCTTAAGCAGATGCGCAGGGCCATCGTGGTGGGTGAGCGGACTGTAGGGGGTGCCCTGGACCTCCAGAAGCTGAGGATAGGCCAGTCTGACTTCTTCCTCACTGTTCCCGTGTCCAGGTCCTTAGGGCCCCTGGGAGGGGGCAGCCAGACGTGGGAGGGCAGTGGGGTGCTTCCCTGTGTGGGGACACCAGCTGAGCAGGCCCTAGAGAAAGCCCTGGCCATCCTCACTCTGCGCCGGGCCCTGCCAGGAGTTGTCTGGCGCCTGCAGGAGGCACTGCGGGCCTACTACACCCTGGTGGACCGTGTGCCCACCCTGCTGCACCACCTGGCCAACATGGACTTCTCCGCGGTCGTCTCTGAGGAGGACCTGGTCACTAAACTCAACTCTGGCCTACAAACTGTGTCTGAGGACCCCAGGCTCCTGGTGCGGGCTGTGAAGCCCAAGGAAACCTCTTCTGGGCCCGAGATTGGTGATGATGATCCTCCAGAGGTAGTCCCCACAGTGCCTGGGGCTGAAGAAGCCCGGCAGGCCCTGGTGCTCTCTATGTTCCAGGTGTCCGTGCTACCGGGCAACGTGGGCTACCTCCGCTTCGACAGCTTTGCCGACGCCTCTGTGCTGGAGGTGCTGAGTCCCTACATTGTGCGCCAGGTGTGGGAGCCCCTGCAGGATGCGGCGCACCTCATCGTGGACCTGCGCCAGAACCCTGGGGGGCCGTCCTCTGCTGTGCCCCTGTTACTGTCTTACTTCCAGGGCCCTGACAATGGTTCCGTGCGCCTCTTCACCACCTATGACCGCCGCACCAATGTCACAGAGGAGCACTTCAGCCGCATGGAGCTGCTGGGCCAGGGCTACCCCACCCAGCGCGGGGTGTACTTGCTCACCAGCCACCGCACCGCCACCGCGGCCGAGGAGCTGGCCTTCCTCATGCAGTCACTGGGCTGGGCCACACTGGTGGGCGAGATCACTGCGGGCAGCCTGCTGCACACCCGCACAGTGCCCCTGCTGGAGACGCCAGAGGGCAAGCTGGTGCTCACCGTGCCTGTGCTCACCTTCATCGACAATCACGGCGAGTGCTGGCTGGGAGGCGGCGTGGTGCCCGATGCCATCGTGCTGGCTGAGGAAGCCCTGGATAGAGCCCAGGAGGTGCTGGAATTCCACCGCAGCCTGGAGGCCTTGGTGGAGGGCACGGGGCACCTGGTGGAGGCTCACTATGCACGGCCGGAGGTCGTTGGGCAGACCAGTGCCCTGCTTCGAGCCAAGCTGGCCCAGGGGGCCTACCGTACAGCTGTGGACCTGGAGTCACTGGCCTCCCAGCTCACAGCCGACCTGCAGGAGATGTCTGGCGACCACCGTCTGCTGGTGTTCCACAGCCCCGGTGAGATGGTAGCCGAGGAGGTCCCCCCACCACCCCCAGTCGTCCCCTCCCCAGAGGAGGTCTCCTACCTCATCGAAGCCCTGTTTAAAACAGAGGTGTTGCCTGGCCGGCTAGGTTACCTGCGTTTCGATGCCATGGCCGAGCTGGAGACGGTGAAGGCCATTGGGCCACAGCTGGTGCAGCTGGTGTGGCAGAAACTGGTGGACACGGCTGCACTGGTTGTCGACCTGCGGTATAACCCTGGCAGCTACTCCACAGCTGTGCCGCTGCTCTGTTCCTACTTCTTCGAGGCAGAGCCGCGCCAGCACCTCTACTCTGTCTTCGACAGGGCGACCTCGAGGGTCACGGAAGTGTGGACCCTGCCCCAGGTGGCTGGCAAGCGCTATGGCCCCCACAAGGACCTCTACATCCTGATGAGTCACATCAGCGGGTCGGCAGCTGAGGCTTTTGCTCACACCATGCAAGACCTGCAGCGGGCCACAGTCATTGGGGAGCCCACAGCTGGAGGGGCACTCTCTGTGGGCATCTACCAGGTGGGCAGCAGCCCCTTATATGCCTCCATGCCCACGCAGATGGCCCTGAGTGCCAGCACAGGCCAGGCCTGGGACATGGCTGGGGTGGAACCTGACATCACCGTACCCATGAGTGAGGCCCTCTCCACAGCCCGGGACATCGTGGCCCTGCGTGCCAAGGTGCCCACTGTGCTGCAGACAACCGGGAAGCTGGTAGCCGATAACTATGCCTCTGCCGAACTGGGGGCCAAGATGGCTGCCAAACTGAGCGGTCTACAGGGCCGCTATTCCAGGGTGACCTCAGAAGGAGCCCTGGCTGAGATGCTGGGGGCTGATCTGCAGATGCTGTCCGGAGACCCACACCTGAAGACAGCCCATATCCCCGAGGATGCCAAGGACCGGATTCCTGGGATTGTGCCCATGCAGGTGAGACACAAGGGAGACTGAGCCTAGCACAGTGCCAGCAATGAGCTGACAAGTTGTCTGCACATGCAGGACTCTGCACGGTACCAGACCATGGCTTCCAGACTTGTTTTGCATTTAAGCTCTCACTAGTCATGTCTTTCCCTTCCTCTCATCCTGTCATCCCTTCCCCTTCTCGTGTCCCTAAGCACCTCTGTAGAGCAGTGATAACCCTCGAGAACTCAGTCTGAAAATCTCTGGTATAGAAAGAGTTTCCCTCTTGGCGGGTGGAAGATGTTTGCATCACTTCTCATCATCAGTGTTGGTGAAAAGGTCAGGTCATGAGAAGTCACTACGGTTTTTTCTTCTGGAAATGTGGGGTTTGTGTTCAATGTCACCACCTGCCTGTCTCAGGGGGTTTCAGATGGAGAGAGAGGAGCAGGCAGAGGTCTTGGCCTTGCAGTTGCCTCAGAGCTAAAGCATGGAGCCTGGGCACAGGCTGAGGCATGGTCAAGGGTGTTGACAGGGCACAGCCTAATCCATGGCAGTGGTCAGGCACCACCTGCCTTCTCCTCCCCTCCCACAGTGCAAAGCACTGCATCCAGAAGGAGCTGTACTTGGTGGGTGGGGAGTCTGATCTAAAGGCCAGCTGGATGGGAAATTCTGAGCAAGACTATTGTGGTCAATATATTTGAAGCCAGCAATGGCATTTGGGGAAAACACTGAAAAAGCAAATCAAGGTTGAGGAGTTTTGCTGCTGAGTAGATAAGGGAGAAGTTCTCTAGATCAGTGGCCATGGATTCACCGAGCACTCCCATCACAAGGAGCTTCATCAAGAAGCAGCATTTACAGCATCTCTCCACATTGTCATCTATGATTTCATGCATAGTCATGAGTAGGCGGGGCAGCATTTGTCTCAGGGTCCTTGAAAGCAGGTCTAGGATGCAGGCAGTTCAGGTGGGAGATGGTCTTTGAAACAGGAGTGAGGGGGCAGGGAGAGTGGGATAGGAAAGGAGGAAAAGCTGACAAGTGGGGGCATTATGGTGGCTGTTGCTTCTGAAAATGCCAATGAAAGCCTCACGAGTGTGGGGAGTGCCTCCTGGAGCCGTCCATCTACAGATGGGACTCAGCAGCTCCTGTCCTTCATTGGCTGAAGGTCCTCCTGGGGATGTGAATTCTCTCAGACTCCGAGGCAACTTGGAGAAGGTCCTGAAATCAAGAAAGACATGGGGGTGTGCTGGAAGCTGGGCCTTGTCAGTCGAGGGGCAGTTGCAGCTGAAATCAAGGGCACCAGAAGCATCTAGTGCAGAATCATCATCCCTGTTTTACAAAGAGACATGGAAACCCGGAGGGGTGCAGAGGAGCGTGACCCATGGCTAAAGAGCTTGCAACTAACAGCAAAGCAGACCCTGGAGGTAGGGTGTCCCAGTTAATGTTCCAGCCCACGGAGCCTGCATCCTTCCAGCAGTCTTGGAGAGAGAAGAGGAGGCACAAAACATGTTGGGGGAGCCTAGTATGTGCCAGCACTGTGCTAGACTCACAGGGCCACCAGATTCCAAACTGAGGACCCACTCCTTTCCAGTATTGCCAGGGTTCATGGTTTGGAGTCACATATGGATTCACTTTCCAGTTCCACCACCTACTGGCTGTGTGGCCCTGGGCAAGTTACTTAATCACTCTGTGCTTTAGCATACTCGTTGAAAGGATGGGGATGCTACAGGGAGCCCTCACGGTGCTGGTGAGGGCTGCAATGTGCTCAGCACAGGAACAAATCCCCTTCTAAAGACTCAGGGGCTCAGTGGCTAGCTAATGTCTTCCCTCCCTGCCCTAAGGAAGAAGATGAACTCAGAGACATCAGCAAGTATCTGGTGAGGTCAGGAGAGTCAGCGTGGAGACCACACCCAGGCCTTGCAGCTCTGGACACCCTGGTGTAGGGTTGGCACACATGAACGTTCTCCATAAGGAGTCAGCCAACCACATCTGGGTCCACATTCCGGGCTCACCACCTACATCACCTCCTAGATGCTGCATCAGAAACCTCCCTCAGAAATGCTAGTTCCCTCCCATACCCTCACTATCATTGACGTACGAAGGAAAACTGTGGTGCTCACTTTCCTGAGCTGTAACATCTGCTCCTCTGGGGACACTGAGCTGGACCCCTGCCCATTTTTTTCAGATTCCTTCCCCTGAAGTCTTTGAGGACCTGATCAAATTTTCCTTTCATACGAATGTGTTTGAGGACAACCTTGGCTACTTGAGGTTTGACATGTTTGGGGACTGTGAGCTGCTCACCCAGGTGTCAGAGCTGCTGGTGGAGCACGTCTGGAAGAAGATCGTGCACACGGATGCCATGATCATAGACATGAGGTTAGTGGCTGGGGGGCAGAGGTTTCTGACCAGACAGCCTGGAGTTTCCGGCTTAATGAGCTACGGAGGACCCCAGGATTGGTGATCTTTTTAAGCTTCTCAGATGATCCCAATGTTAATTCCAGGCTGAGAATCTCTGGGCTACTCCTGTGGTTCCCAGGCTTGCCTGGCCATAGAACTCAGGGGAGAGAGAAGGGGAAGAGAGACTTAAAAAAAAACAGATTCTGGGGCCCTCACGTGACTCTACTGAATCTAAAACTCGGGTGAGTTCCAGTCATCTGTGTATTTGAAATCATCCCAGGTTATGAGTCTGGTCATCAGTTGTGTTTGGGACAGCGAGGCCACTACCTGCACTGTGCCTCTTAGGTCATACAAAGTCAGCCCATGACCACCCTAGACGCAAGAATTAGAAAGCGCGAGTCCCTGAGAGACTTTGCAAATTAGCCACTATTGTGGCAAAAAGAATTCTCTGCATCACAAAATGACTGGCAGAGGGATGGTGTTAACTAGAGACCTCGCTCCTGGAGCAGGTGGAAAAGCACCTACCCCAGCGACCCGGCCCTGGGCTCCATGGGCACAGGGAGGTGCAGGTGCAGAATGCCCACTTCCCAGCTGCACCAGACAGGCTGCCAGAAATAGCCAAGTCATGGCCTGCAGCTCAGCTGTGGTTGTTGGCTGTCACTAGAGGGCTCCAGATCTCAGGGGCTGGTTCTCCCAGGAAGACAAAACCTCTCTCAGGGTCGGTGGCTACATTTGTAAAAGAGGAAGTGGCCTAGCCTACAGGGGTGCTTCCAGACCCTTCTAACCTGAGGTTTGGAGGTTCAGACACTGAGATCAAAGGCCCTCAATCCAGCTGGGCCACCCTAGACCATCAGCCAGAAGAGATGCCTAACACATCACCAGCCCACACTTCTTATTCACAGATGCAGAGACAGGACCCCAAGGAGTTCACATAACAGGGGAAGTCCAAACATCCTAGGACAGGCACAAGCTGTCCCCTCCCCCACTCTTCTACTCCCCACCCAGAGTTGGTTCCACAACTCTGAGCACTCTGCTACACTAAGTGCCCCATTAGGAGACTGCAACAAAAAAGCCCAGTGAGTCTTATGAATTTATGGAGAATGCAGCTAGGAAGGCAGTGTCCTCACCAGGCAGCATGGGTGTATGAGAGCAGTCCATGGTCAGTAAATGAGGAAATTTTATCAGCAATTTCATGACTGCAGTACTTGTCAGAGCTTTTAATGTGATGTACACAATATGTATCACATAATGTATTAATATATGATCAGAAGGGGCAGGTTTGGCACCCAGCGTTATATAATTTCTCAAGAGACTTGTACTCTGGGAAATGCCAACACGGAATTCTGCAGGAGGAGGATGGGACAGTGAGGCTGCCTGGAATTAGTGTCCTCTCAGGGCAAAGTCCCAGGCTCCCAGAGGGGACCTGAGGGCCTCCCTGTGAGCTCTGCCCCAGTGACCCCCACTTCCCTTCCCTTAGGTTCAATATCGGTGGCCCCACCTCCTCCATCTCTGCCCTGTGCTCCTACTTCTTCGATGAAGGTCCTCCGATTCTGTTGGATAAAATCTACAGCCGGCCTAATGACTCCATCAGTGAGCTCTGGACCCACACCCGGCTCGCAGGTACGTACAGACGCTTTCCCTTTCCCGTTCTCATTCTAGAGGCTTCTGGAAAATTAGGGAAAGACAGCTTGGGTTCAGGGAAAAGTAATAGTAAATGGAATATAAAGCCCTTGTCCCCATGCTGTGCACTTTTACACATATGATTCTTAATCCCTACAAAATGCTACATTATGCTTATTTTCTAGAGGAGAAAAATGGTCCTTAACTAGGCTGAGTCTCTTGTCTAACATCACCCAGCTAATAGGCGGAAATGCCAAAAACTAAAATGCCCTCCGTTCTAGCCACGACAGCCATCAGCAATGAAAGACACAGCGGAATTAGAAGGGCTCCACAGAGTTTCTAGCGTCCATCCTTCCTGAGCTCTCGGCCGCATCTCAGCACACCTGCTGGAACAGAGAAGCAAGTGCAGGCACCGCGCTGTGTAGAGCCAGGGCCCTCACAGTCCCCATCGTGGGTGATAGGCCCCCTCTGACTCCCTTGCTCAGCACGACAAACCAAGGAACCCTCATTCCCATCCAACAAGGGGCTGGGAGACCAGCGGTGGCGGGGGAGTGCCTATGACCAAAAGCACCCCACAATTTTTATTTGTACACTTCCTTATCACACAAGGATTCAAGGGGAGCTTCCAAGCCATACATTCAAAAACACTGCAAAATATAAATAAAAATTAGAACCAGGTGAACTGTAAATTCAAATAGACTCTCAACACCAGGAATCACAAACAGACTCAAATCTGCAAGATCACAGGGGTCTTAGAATTGCGATTGATATCCGGTATGGGAGCCACATGCCCCACGTGGTCACTGAGCACTGAAATACGGTTCATATGAATTGGGATGTGCAAAGTGTAAAATGCACACCACATTTTTTAGGGCTTTTTATGGAAAAATAAAGATGTACGATATCTCCACAGTGTTATTGATTACATTTCTGAGATGAACTTTTTTTAGATATACTGAGTTAAATAAAACATATTAAGATTCATGTCATCTGTGTTTTTTTTTACTTGTTGAATGTGACTCCTAGAAAACTTGCAGTAACATCTGTGCCTCACATTCTGGTTCATGTTGTGTTTCTATTTGTCCTAGGGGGTTACTTGGCTCTTCCAGGAGTCCAACATGGAAAGAGAATCTGGGAGGTTAGGCATTCTTATTATTCATGAAGACAAAGCACATCCTTTTCTCAGGAGAGTCAAGGCTCTTCCCATCACTCAAAGATAAAAGTGCCAGAAGTGAGGGAAAGAGTTGTCAAGCCCTTACATACTGGAGATCGGGCACACATTCGTACCCCCATTTGACAGAGGCAGAAGTGGGGCTCAGAAAGGAGTGACTTGCAGGTGGACAGAAGGCCACAGAACTAAATCTCAGGTCTTCCTCTTTGCAGGTCCACTCAGTATGGAGAAGGCAGGTGCCCCACAGTGCTGACTGGGCTCTCCATCTTCTGTCTTCCAGGGGAACGCTACGGCTCCAAGAAGAACGTGGCCATTCTGACCAGCAGGCTGACAGCCGGCGCCGCAGAAGAATTTACCTACATCATGAAGAAGCTGGGCCGGGCCCTGGTCGTTGGGGAAGTGACCAGCGGGGGCTGCCAGCCACCACAAACCTACCACGTGGATGACACTGATCTCTACATCACCATCCCCACGGCCCGCTCCGTGGGGGCTGTGGATGGCAGCTCCTGGGAGGGGGTGGGCGTGGTGCCCCACGTGGCTGTCCCTGCTGAAGGAGCCCTCGCTAGAGCCAAGGAGATACTCCAGCACACTCTGCTGAGGGCAAGGAGGAGCCCTGGGGGGGCTGGGACCTCCAGGCCACACACCCAGGGCACTCCAGCAGGTGGCCCCGCCTGAGGCCTCCAGGGGCAGAAAAGGGACCTGCTGAGCTCCGGTGGGCTTAGAGCTGAAGGCACCCTTGAAGTTCATCCAGTAGTCTCTTCACTACTGCCAACATCTCTGTTTGAGCACCTAGGGACAGACAGCTGAGAGGCAACCCCCTTCATAGTAGTTATTTTGGGGAAGTGAAGTCAATGTACCTCCCACCCATGCTTCTTAATTGCCAAGCCCTGATCCTAGAACAGCCCCATCCACTAGAGTTATAACGTGAGCTGCAGATAGTGACACACTGGTCACGTTACATTTTCTAGTAGCCACCTTCTTAAAAAAGTAAAAAGAAACAAGTGTCATGTATTGTACTAGTGTAATTTATTTAACCTACTATATCCACAGCAGTATCATTTCAACAATATAAATATTATTATGAATGAGATGCATTGGCCTGAAGCCTCTGAAATCTGTTAGGTCGTCTGCACATGCAGTGCTTCCCCTTCCTCACACATTTAGGGCTCCTGGCCACGTGCAGCTGCAGGATCCCATATGGGACAGTGAAGGCCCAAGGTCAGGGACCCCTACTGCCCCAGCACATTGTCCCCACTCTGTCCTCCTTGCATCCGCATCTTCCCCCATTAAAGCACCTCTCCCCTCTGCCCTGGGATCGTTTCTGTCCCAGCATGCTCCTCCGGGGAGGCAGCCATCCTGCTCACTCTCGTCTCCCACTGCCCATCACTTAACATAGCACATGGTGCAGGAACACACATCTGGCAACGCGTCTGCCTTCCTCCAGGTGGTAGCCCTTAGACACTGGAAGACAGGTCTAGTTCCACTTAGAATCTTCCCCATCCAATTCCAGGCAACAAGTTTGTCTCCCCTTCACATGTTCCTTCCAAGGCCTTGCTCTCCAGCTTCCGGCAGGAATCCCAAAGTGAGCTCTAGTGCCCTACAGCATTTGAATACACAATATTCCTGTTTGAGGGTAGAGTAGCCCTAGGCGACGGTCCGGGTGCCTGTCTTTCTTGGCTGAAGGCAGCCTGTCACTGCACTGGCTCTGCTGGCCAAGCCCACTCCTAACAGGACAAGAGGTCTGCAGACCCCAGGACCCCCTCCAGAAGCAGGCAAGCCCCAGAAGGAGACGTGAAGATCTGGGGTGACCTCGAGGAAGGAAGCCCCTGGCTGGCCCCAGGGAGCCAGGCAACCTTATTCCGCTGGAATCAATAGGAACCCAAAAGTGAGAGATCTCCTGCACCCTGCCCAAAGTCATGGTGGGGATGAAGCTGTTACAGCAAGGACATCCTCAGCCCTACCAATCAATGCTCTCAAAGCCCCAGACTCCAGGATGTCTGAGTGAGTGAGGAGAAGTACTGTTGCCATTGGCCTTGCTGTCCACCAGCCCCCTCCCCAGACTCCAGAGAGCTGTAGAAGCTGGGCATACCCCTGGGTCACCACCAGTATCTAGGAGTTTTGCTACCTGGAAAACCTTGAACCAACCCTGTCGAAGTAGGAAAGCTCTGATAAAAGGCGTTCCGGCTCCTTTCCCTTCTGCTAAATTCAAGTATGATGAAGGGCATGACTGAATTCTAGCAGTATCATGTATACTGGGATTGCACCTTTTTCTTCATTAGACCTACTAACATCCAGGCAGATGTGTGAGGCCCCTGTGTGGTTACACTCTAGGGGCTCTTTCTCCTCCCTCCTCCTTCCCCTCCCCCTCGCCCCCACACACATGGCTATCTGATGATCACCTGCATCACACAGTGGTTTCTCTAGGTGGCAGAACCAGCGGTAATATTTTATCTCTTTTCGTTCCTAAAATCCTTATAATAAACATGTATCACTATTTTCAAATACAGCATTCTTCCAAAAATAAAATAAGATATTTTATACCCTGAGTCCCTAACCATATCTTAGTGATCATTAGTGATTGCTAACTTTTTCCCCATGGGTTTTCCTTGTATATCACTTGGATTTCTTTGATTTGCACCACTGACATTTGTTAACTGGTTTTTTTATTATTTTTTAATTTTAATTTTTTCTTTTACAGTTTATTGTCAAGTTGGTTTCCATATATCACCTAGTGCTCATCCCCACAGTGCCCTCCTCCATGCCCATCACCCATTTTCCCCTCCCCCCCACCCCCATCAGCCCTCAGTTTGTTCTCAGTATTCAAGAGTCTCTCATGGTTTTCCTCCCTCCCTGACCCCACCTGTTTTTCCCCTTCCCCTCCTCCATGGTCCTCTGTTAAGTTTCTCCTGTTCCACTTATGAGTGAAAACATATTTGTTGACCATTTAGTTTGTGTAAGGTGTCAGGCTAGGTGTTGTGGGATTTGCTGATGGCAAAGGTCTAGATGGGTCTTAAGCAGGGGGGTGGGCAGGAAGGGGTGGAGCAGCTCTTAGGGTGGAGGACATACATACTTCTCTCTTCTGAGCTGCACATGCAGAGACAACCAGTTTTTTAACAGAACACCTCACGACTTTGCATATCTTCCCTACACAGGGGCCACGCTAATCTTCTCAGCATTTGTGCTGCCGAAGTGAGCACCGGACAACCGTTCTTACCATTTCTGCAGGAGTTGGCAGACACTCAATCAAGCTCAGTAATTCACAGGGGGTCACACAGGCAGCACAGCGGACATTCGTCCTCCTTTAGGCCACCCAGCATAGGCACACTCTCTGAATGTTCTGAGAATCGCTCCTCATCTGATCCGATGGGAAACAGATTCACAAAGAAGCAGTGAGGTGTTGGGGAACCTGGGTTCTGGCTTGAACCTGTCTGGGTGGACAGGCCAGGACAGCTGCTTCCCAGCTACAGAACTCGGGGCAAGTGACTTTGCCTCTCCAGGCCTCAGTTTTCTCATCTGTACAATGAGATCTGTAATAGCACTTTGGGGCCGTGGAGATGAAAAGACTCAATTCAGTGCCCAGTCAATGTCACCTGTTACCATTTCCCCACTACCAAGCTGGACACACCCAAGGTAAACCCAGCCCACAGACAGGCTGGACCTTTACTTCACCATCAGAATCCTTTCTGAAGACTTGGCCAAAGACCCAGTCCAGCAGAGGTCAGGGACCACACTGGAGCATCAGAGGGAGGACCCCAGCTCTTCTCCCATCTCACTCACCCTCCTGTTTCCTATGTCCCTGCACCTGCTGCCCCAGCCCAGGACCAATGGTCATGTTTGCATGTCAGCGAAGGCCTTAGTGATCCACACAGCTTTAACACAATGAGAGAACACGACTCAGAAAAAAAGGATGCAACCCAAATCACACTGTGGGCAAAGAAGCTTGCCTAGGAGATTCCCACTGAAGGGCACCCATCTTGCATTTCCTGGGTCTGATAGGATTAGCTGCCACCTGGCCTAACCACGTCTTTGCCTCCTTGCTGATGAGAGAGGCTGGCAGTGAAAATAGCCTGCTAATCCAAGCGGCTTAGAAATAGCGAGGCTATCAGAGGCCACTGGCTTCCTGTCTCCTTCCCCAGGAAAACAAAGATGTCCACGGAAGAAAATGTTAAATTTAGGAACTCCAGCCCTCCTTCCAGAATGTACTGTCTCCCCAACTCCCATGTAAATTAGTGTCTGAAAATTCCTAAGAAGTGGTACAAATCAAAACACATTGGAAAATTATTTTTAAAATAAAAGATTTTTTCTATTGGGTCCATCTCTTACAATATGACTTTTAGTCCTCTCTCAAGACTTTTATTTAAAAAGAAAAAATTATGCAATTAACCAGGGTATGTAAAGCCCTCTCTGAAGAGAAGTGGCCTTCAGGAAAGATCTGTAGCCTCCAGGGGGAGCCAAGAACCTTCCAAGGAAAGGGAGGATTCAAAATTTGCCTTGGAACAACTGGTGAATTTCTGTTTATGTGAGGTGTTCTCTTACTGTGCCCAGAAGAATAGGACCGGAACCAGCACGCAGCCTTTTCCAAGTCTGGATGCACAATGGAGTCAGGGGTCTCCACTGCTGGTCATTCATCCCCCACCCCCTTTGCCCTTCCTTAAATCCATGCTATTCTGGCCATCAACTGTTAAAAAAACTGAATCACTAGATCCTGATTTCCAACCTCTCTAGAGGCCTGCATTCAGCCTGACACTAAAGCGCCTTCACTTAGGACAAAAGAGTTCCAGATGTCAGATCCAACCTCCCTCCTCTCCTCTCCCTGTCCCGAAGCTCAGTGGACTTCACTCATGTTCATGAATTATACAGTCTAATTATACAGTCATTTGAGTGGGATACCCTGTCTTTAAGGTCTAAACTTCAGGAATGGGACAGAAGTTGAAATCCAGTACACCAGCCTTGTTAAGATTTACTTCTCTTCCAGATAAAAGCAGGGGGAGGGGAGGATGGCAGATTTTGGTTAAAGTTGAGAACTAAAATGGACTTGAATTCAGAAATATCTTATATTAGCCTCATTATCACATGTTGGGGTCTCTTATACATCTTAATAGAATGGCTGCTGCTTGGGAGACTTTTAGATATACATTGTCAGGGCGCCTGGGTGGCTCAGTCGGTTAAGTGTCCAACTTTGGCTCAGGTTGTGATCTCATGGTTCATGGGTTTGAGACCCGCATTGGGCTCTGTGCTGACAGCTTGGAGGCTGGAGCCTGCTTTGGATTCTGGGTCTCCCTCTCTCTCTCTCTCTCTCTCTCTGCCCCTCTCCCGCTTGTCCTCTGACTGTCCCTCTCTCAAAAATGAACATTTAAAAAAAAAGATATACCTTGGCATTTTCCCAGCCACTATAAGGTATTTTCCCTCACCTAGTCCAAGAAATTATCCAAGACTTTCTCATCATTGACTCAATGGTTTCTGCGTGACATGCCTAAAGACAATATTGGCAGAAAACCATCAAGACCCAAGATCCTGGAAGATGTGGAGGAGAAAAGACTGAACACATTGGAGGACAGAGACAAAGACTCCAGTGCAGCATGAGGACTGCATGATGCTAGGAGAGATTGTCTTCTTAGGTGGGGCATATTGTGGAACTTTCTGTGAACTTGAAAGACGGGGAGGGATTTGAAAATGACAGATTGCATATCCCAACAGAACCTACAGAATCAGGGAATAGAGCAGATTAAATTAGACATAGAGAATTTAAGAAATGCGGCAATTTTTACCCCACAATTCTAGAGAAAAGTTCTTACCTGATGATGTGATGTTTTGTGGCAACATCACCAGCGATCTCTTAACTAGTACGGAAGGTGGCAGAGGGAGCTTGGGCAAAGTCGTGATTAAAAGTGACTACTCTTCAATATATCTGGAAGGGCAGGAGAGAAGAAGGGATGAGACAGGATTGGACTGCCAAGGGGACTTTGGGAACCCAGCCTGGTGATAAGTAGGAGCTGCCACATTAATAAGCTGCAAAGTCTTCACCTCCATAAGTCATCTTGGAGTTTGTCAATTTAAATGGCTGCAAAGTACCTTGCATGTCCATCCATTTTTATTAAAATGAATTCCATCTACAAAGTTGAGTGGGGAGAAGATGTTCTGTTATGCTTCCTCATAACTTTTATTTGATTAAGTTTTTTTTTTTCAAAATGTCTCTCTTGCTTTATAATGATGTGGTTGCTGTTAGTAGTAATTCCGTGTGCGGTCGCAATCAATGTTCTTAGAGGTGGGCAGGTCAGGGAAGATGCCTGGGCCGACATTTCAGGGGTCCTAGCCTTGACCTCATCACCATTTGCCCTGCATCACTTTGTGGGTCAGCTCACCAGTGGACCTCAGTGCTCACCGCTACAAACTGGAAGGATGGACCAGAAGTCTAGAGTCCCTTTCCACTCCAAATTTCTAGTCTTAATATAGTGCACTTATGACTTTCAAAGTGATTTCACAGAAATATGGACCAATCCAATAAGCCAGAGGAGGACGGCTGTGTGCACCATTTGACAGATGTCCAAACACTATGAGCAGCTAGGTCAGGCTTTGTAAGGGGCAAGACGGGATCTAGGCATCTCGTTCATTCATTCATTCAGCAAAAATCTGTTGAACACCTACTATGTTCCTTCAGTGTCCTTCCTGCTGGGGATACAGCAGGGAACAAAACAGCAAAAATCCCTTGGGGAGCTAAGGTTCTAGTAACAAAAGAGACACTGTAAATAACAGAAATCAGTAAACTAATGAAGCATCCAACATATAGAAAAGTGCTAAAGGAAAGGGTGACAGGAAATGTGGGGGTGTATACAGGCTGCAAGTTTAAATTTTAGAAGGGGTCAATGCCTAGCCCTAAATCCTACTTTTTAAACTATCTGTGATGCCATGTGTCCCACATGCTAAGTAGATGTATGGCAGGCTGGGAAGGATGTGAGCTTAGAGTTCAGTGGTCCTGGGAACTTAGCACTGTGCTGCATCTCCTGAATCTAGGAAAGAAGCTTAACATCTTGGAGATTTGTTTCTTCAGCAGTAACATGGGAATTAAATATCTACCCCCTGCACATGTCACAGGTTAAATGCTGTATGTCATCGCAGAGTGTGGAGCTCAGGTTCACACTCCAGGAGATGCCCTTTCCTGAACCACATGGACATCAGGGGAAGGAGGCTCCCTTCTGTGGGTAAAGGGACCACCCTGCAGAGCACCCCTTTTCTCTCTCAGGGAAGGGGTCCTCCAAACCTCCCTGTAAGAATGGAGATGCTCTGTCGGTGCCTGCAGGGAGCATTACTGGCTCCTTCCAGATGCAGAGGAAATGGCTCAGGGTGTCATCTCCTCTCCTCCAGCCCACCCTTCCCACTGCAGCCAGGGGTCCCATCAAAGTGCCTCTTGGAGTCATTCTTCCCGTGCCCTGGGCCAAACTCCCATTCTTTGAGGCCTTCCTATGTCTCCATCTCAGAGGGGCCCACTCAGTCCTCCTCACACCGGCCTGTGGCATCCTAGAGCATCTGTAGCACCCCAGCTACTGGCCTCTATCTGCACCTTCAGCACCTGCTGGACTTGGATGATCTGCTCTTGCCCCTGCTTCTCAGGAGGCCTCTGGGGGCACTGCACTCCCTCCCACAGGTCTGATGTGTACGTGCTCCCGTGTGCCAGGTATCCCACACAGGCATTTGTTTGGCATTCATCAACCTGCACACTAGGCGTTATGTACCCTGAACAAGGACCAATGGCTGAATTCACTGGGCCTCCCCCAGGGCCTGGCACTGATCCTGGTACAGTAAGAGTACCCTGGGAGGCCAATAAATGGGTAACTGAATGGCTGATTATGGGTGCAGAATGGGTGACTGGGTGGGAGAGGGTGAGTGAGAAGGAAGGTGGGCCAGATGGGACATGCTACCACCAGAACCCTGTGGGTGCATGGAGAGGGAAAAAAGAGATGGAACTTGGTGGAGGCGGGGTGGGGGGGGAGTGTTTGGATGGCTCACCGGCTGCTGTCTAAGATACCCATACCAGCTCCTTCCCAACCATAGCCTGAGCTCAGTGCTGGAGGCCCCACCAGACGGTTGGAAACTGCAGGTCAAATGAACAAATCCTGAAAGTGAGGTGGAAACCAGTCAAAAGAACTCCCTAACTTGAAAGAACTCCCAACTAATGGCCTTCACACAAACTAGCCTGAGTTACATCAGAGTTTATGACCTGAGGTTTGCAAGGGCAAATGCAGATGAATAGAACAGTGACCAAGAGAAACGCAACATGCAGTAGATAATGGTAGCCAGAACGCTCTGAGGTCTCACCATGTTTAAAGCCTTAAGCTTCTGTACAGGAATAATTGCTGAGAGATAAGGGGTGTGTGGGTGGAGGGACGTTGATCCTTTTTCCCCCTTTCACATATTCAGAATGTGAAGAACTGTGGACCAAGTGTCAGCTGAATGGTCCCAACTCTTCATATCCCTGTAGTAGGATCTTACATCCTCTCCCTCATCATGGCTTCCCTGTGGGCAGGGTGCACATTTCACCCACTTTCTTTGGCTTGGCCATTGACTTGCTCTAGCTGAGAGGCTGTTAGTAGAGCCTTGAGGTGCGCTTGTGTATTTGGATTTTCCTTCTTGTGCTCTTGGCATAACCATAAAAGAAGTATTGTCTAGGAAGCCCACTAGTCCTAGAGTAAAAGAAAATGAATCTAAATATAATTTGTGACCTGGAGCCAAGCCCAGTCAACCCCAACCCAACCCAGCCAACCCACTGACCCTCGAGTGAGAATTAGATGCTTTGGGTTGCTTGCCGCTGAGATTTTGTTATGTAACAACAGCTGACTAATCTGGACAATAACAAATATCATCCACTCAGGGATCATGCTGTACCAGGTGCCATCCTGGCTGTTTTCCACACACCTTCCCACATAACCATGGCAACATCCCTAAGTCACAGGTGTCACCCCCTGCATTTACAGAGAAGAGAACTGGGGCTCAGATGGTTAAATCAATGTGTCCAAGGTCAGGGCTAATATGTGAAAGGTTAGCATCCAGGCTTGTCTGCCTCCAAAGCCCATACTGTGTGTCCAACTTGCCTCCACATGGAACAAACAGAAGCGTGACCGGAGCAGGGCCTCTACTCTGTGCCTAGCAGTCCCGATACTCAAGATTAGCAAAACATATCATTTTATTTCATGACTTTATTTCCATCAAAACATATCACAGCCAAGGGCTGTCTTTTTCACATGATGACCAAGTTCATCTATGAACTCCAATGAAGACAGCCCTGCAGACAACTATGAGGAGCCTTTTCGAATGAAGCACCAGTGAGCCATCTCTGCCCCACCGCCAAATGCTGGAAGCTGTACCTACAGGTTTTTTCCACAGCCACCCGCTAACTGTGAGAAGTCATGTGCCTGGACAGATGGTGGCGCTCCCGGAAATACTCATGGCAAATGGGACATGTGAGGGCCTCTTCTTTCAGCTTCTTAGAATGTAAGTCAGGCCCCACATGTTCCTTTTTGTGGTGAGACCGCATGTGGAAGACCAGGTCGGAGGTCAGGCGAAAGGAGAGGTTGCACTTTGCACACCAGTTCTGGGTGGACAGCCCCAGGGAAGTGAATGTGGGCGGCAGCAGGGCCCAAGAGGCAGTGGACGAGGACAATGACGGTGTGGACATCTGGGCAGTGGCCTGCCTTAGCCACAGTGCAGGGGCCCCCAGGAAAGCACTGCAGAGAGGAGCATTTTGTGGCAATGTTTGCAGGTTCCAGAAATCACTCACCAAAAACTTAGAATTCGAAAGCTGACCCCAACAAGGGACGTCTGGCGTGTTGATGAGTCCCAGCAGCTCCCCAAGGGCATCTGCAGGTCCTCTTGCCTGGAAGATGGAGGTTGGTGCAGGTCTCCCTGCTGGACACCTGGCTGGTTTGCTGAAGGCGCTTCTCTGCGCCCCTCGGGCTCCACTGGGCCATGCAGAGATTTTGCTGCCAGCTGGGTCCCTGGGGATGTCCTGGGTCAGCTTCTGGGGACCAGCCTGGCCTATGGGGTTATCTTGCTGCCTCTCCTTGGCTTGCACACCCTCCAGCCTCTTCTTGAGTGGAGGCACCTCTGTGAAGGCACTCTGCCCCTGTTCCCAGCACACCTTCTGGGCCATTGGCTTTCCCGGTGTGAGTTTGCCTGGCGTTGCTGACAGTGCCACCTCAGCAGAGGTCTCCTCCTGGACACCACCACCCACGGCAGCCCCAGAGCCCAGGTTGTTCATTTTCTCCAGCAGCGCTGGCTTGCAGCCCCAGCCCTGGTCAGCCTCACTAAGCCTCCATGTGTTTTCAGCTGAAGAGCTCTGAAGAGCACCCTTCCCAGCAGCCATGTTGACCAGCAGCGTGTGAGCCAGCTGATGAAGGTGGATGCTCCAACAGCTGTCAGCCTCCGGAGCTTTGGCGTTGGGAAGGGCTGGACCCAGGGAGGAGCCGTGAGACTGGGAAGCTCCCCCGTTGGCTAGGCCAGCCACACTTGGACCACAGGACTCTGCACAGAGGGGAAGCAATAGCAGTGAGACATGAGCTCTTCATTCTTCATTGTTTGCATCCAAAGAACCCTGGCTACTCTAGAGGCGACATATCACCATGACTCAGAGCATTGTGCCACCTGCTTTCACCTCCAGGACTCCATCAGGGAGGAAGGACCACACTGTGTGACCCTACCACCCAGGGACTTGGCTCAGCACTGCCCCACATCTGTCAGCATCCAGCAGCAGCTGCTGTGTGCACACAGCACACAAGGTGTCCACCAGGCAGTTCTGACCTGGTTGACAACTCTAATTGCTTTGCACCATGATTTATGAAAGTTTTCATTTTTGTTTAGAGCATTCTTGCTACTCAGCATGCTAATTTTCTTCTAAAGCATCAGAAGTGCCAGGACACAAGCACCTAGGGACAGGAGCTCCTGTAGCACAGGTGGCCACAGGGTAGAAATTGGACAATAAATGCCCAGGCATGCTTGGGTGGGTCTGGGGTTGTGCCTGGCCCCACTCCCACTCCTGGTGGGCAGCCATCTGTTCACCCAGCCCTGCCTCTGGAGCAAGCATGGGTCTACCCTGTATCCATTCAGCAGAAGTGCCCACACTTGGTTCTCCTTGGACATTAATCCATTTCCTTCTTCTCTGCTCACCTGTCAACTGTTCTCTAGTGCCAGCCTCCACTAGACTAGCCTACACTTCATGCTAGAGGTGCTCAAGGCTTAGAGAAAAGGCACTCATAGTCACATGTGAGGTGGCACTGAAGAGGACAGAGTGCCTGATGGGGAGGCTTTCATTCCTGCCCTTCCCTAATCAACTCCACCAGCCAGTTCTTAAAACCAGGACACCCATCTTCTCACCCCCAACCCCAGCTGGTGAGCAGCCCCGGCTGAACCAGACTCCACTGAGTTTTCTGAGTTTTCATAGTTAGAAAAGTTATCTCAGGCCCAGGAGGATGGTGATGAGTGGGCAACCAAGCCCCTTCCTCACAGGGACCTCCATAGGCTTGTTATTCACAAACATCACTGGGCTCGAGTCAGCTCCTGCCAACCGGTAAAAGGAAGGACAGGTCCCCTGCCCTCCTTCTCTCTGTCTCAGCAGCAGGAGTCTGGGACAGGTGTTTTGTAAGTGTTACTTCCTTTCACCTTCACTACACCTGCAGGATCATCACCCTCTTTCACAGAGGACGAGGACACGGGTTCTGGAAAGCTGAACACCCTGCCTGAAGTCCTCTGCAGTATGAGGCACTGCTGGGAATGAAATCCAAGAGTGTGTCCCCAAAGCATGCTTTGGTTAAACTGCTCCTGTGGCCCTCTCAATGCCCCAAGTGGGGAGCACTGAGTCCAAACTATATTCCTCCAGGGGAGTCCAAGCCACTCCTAACACCCTTTCCAAATTCATTCTCAAATGGGGTGCCTTTGGCATCAAAGTTTAGTGCTAGCCTATGTTTCTTGAACAGGTAGGGGTGACCACACCAGCCAAGTGACCCTTCACTGACCATCCACCTCTCTCAACCTCAGTGTCCCATCTATAAACCAGAGTTGGTGTTAAATTATGTCACTGTGCTTTCCAGATCTGCCAGTGTATGACTACTTGAGATGAAGCCGATTCTCCCTCATCCTCAAAGAAGAGCTGGTCTGCTTGAAGCCCTATTGCTGAGCTTCTATGAGCTCACAAAGGAACACATGCACCCAGATACACTCACACCCTCACATGTACTCACACACTACACTCACACACTCAAACACACATATACTCCCAGACACACACACACACACACACACACACACACACACACACACATACATGATCACACTCTTACATACATGCACACTGAAATACTCACACGCACACACAAACATCCCCTCTCTAATCCTTCTCTCTTTTTCCACACAACTTTGCCTCAGACAGCCTTCCAGATTATATTTTAGAATGATACAATGTCTTTCCCAAGCCTGGGCAGGAGCCCACCCTGCTGTCCTCCTGGTCCTGCAGCACCCACACATCCCTTTGCAGACAGCTCTACTGGGATGTCTTCACAGCTTTCCAACCACAGTCAGGTAGACCAAGTTTCCAGAAATGTCTGGAGTGCCCTGAGCCACAGATGTGACAACTCTGTTTTCAGCATTCAAGTTTGGAACATGGGAATCCTACTGCAGGATGCAATATTTGCTACCAGGGATGCTTTGTGATGTAAGAATAGAACTAACTATTTTTTTACTTTGAAAGTGAATACATGACAGAGATGCTAAATGCTCATACGACTTATGGCATGAAAGTTTCATGATAACCACACAAGCAAAGCTGCATGATCCAGCCCAAGTACATTCATTTCCTGCCAAATGCCACATTGCTAAATGCAGCACTGCCTTCCAGCTTCTCGAGACCAATGTGGGCCTGGAGTCGGCCAATTGCTATGTTAGATATATATCCTTCTTCATGCTCCATCAATTTTATTATTCAAATCTTAATCAGAAGGAGGAGAAATAAAAGGACATGATAATAATGATAATAACAATAATTTTGGGGTGCCTGGGCGGCTCAGTCGATTAAGCATCTGAATTTAGCTTCAGTCATGATCTCACAGTTCATAGGTTCAACCCCTGTGTTGGACTCTGTGCTGACAGCTCAGAGCCTTGAGGCCACTTTGGCCCTCTCTCTCTGCCCCTTCCACACAGGCATCTTTCTCTCTCTCTCTCTCTCTCAAAAATAAACATTAAAATTTTTTAAAATAAAAAAATAATATTGAGGAGGAAGAAGAAGAAAAGGAGAAGGTGAGGGTACTGAACTGGCTGGGGACGTTTGGCATGACCAAGCTCCTGGAGGGTCACCTCTCTCTCATACATCAGCACTCCTGAGGTAAGGTCACTCAGGCAAGTGCAAACAATGTCCTCCAAAACCCTGTGTGGGGCTCCCTCTAACTGGTCCACTGTCTGTGACAATGTCAGATCGAAGCCTCTCAAAGCCAAAAGTGATGTGTGCCTGATGTGGCCTGTCCCCAGTGAGCCTGTGCCAGCTCCTGATGCTCATCTCTTCTTGTTGAAGGACTCACAGGCCCTTTCCCAGGGTCAACATCAGCCTCTGGGTCTCATCCAGCTCCAGGCTCCATGCACCTGCCCTATGATCCAGCTCTCAGATGACCTGTGCAGATGCATGATGTCACCTCTGGGGTCACATCATGCCCTGGCCAGTGAGTTCTGGGTCAGGAGACCACATGCACAGCACCTTGGTGCTGCCTTGTCCCTTCTTCCTACGTGGGCCTACCCATGCCCTTTGCAACTAGAGGATGTTCTCAGCCAGACGATCCAGTAGATGTATGCAGCCCTTGTTCTCCTTGTTCCCATGCAGTCTTAAGGGGCTCTTTGCTGTCCCTCCACCGTCCTCAATAGCCTCAGTTCATTCTGGCTTTTGACCCAGATACTATTTACTCATCCTCTTCACTCTGTTATGTGTGTCCTGAGAAGGTTCTCTTGTCCTCCTTCAGTCTGAGCCCAGCAAGATAGTCTTCTGAGTCACACATTGTTCAGTGCCACCTTGTGTCTTCCTATTGAGAGGACCTGATTTCAGTCCTATACTTTCCAACACATCTGAGCTCTTAGATTGTGGGGTTATGAAGTAATGATCTTTGAAACTTTCTGAATCTGAGTTTCCTAAGTTGATACGGTGTGACCACATCCAGCCTTTCCTATCAGAGAGGATACTTTTCCCTCAGGCTCTCAATCTTCCTGGGCCACTAGTGAGGATTCCACTGACCAACATAGGAAGGGCTACGAACTTGGAGATGAAGCCTCACCAACCACACAGTGTTACAAGCTCATGTGTCATTGTTTATTACCCATTTCCAGGGCACTGAGTACAGACTCCAATCATTCTCTCACCTAGGAAACACTGGCCCCATTCTTCCATATTACTTTTCTGTTTGTGCTGACTGGCCCATCCCAAAGAATCATTAAGCCTTACATTACACAGAGGGTAAGTGCATGGCCTTTCATGTCAGATGCCTGGATCAAACCCAACTCTGCTCTTACCAATCCTGTGACCATAGGCAAGGGGCTGTTCCTCTCTCTACCTATTTTCTCTTCTAAAAAAAGGACACTTTCTAAAAAGGATCATCTTGAGGTACACTTCATCAGGTGGCTGTAAAGATTAGATGGGCTAATATATTTAAAGTGCTAAAGAGCCTAGTTCAATAAATGTTAGGTAGCATCAATTTATCAATTGTCATCAGACTAGTGCAAAGGGTCAAAGTCAACTTCATGGCTGCCTCCCCTCTATTCTTGTGCTCCCAGGAACCAGGACACAATAGTGTTTAATGAGTGATCAAATGCCCAGGGCATTTTCGTCCTTTCCCCTTCTTTCACAAAAGAAAGAGGTTTTAGCAAACAACTGGGCAACCTCATTTTCCTGGGATATCTGAAGGTACTCTCCAGCCTGTGTCAGCTGGCCAGTGTCCAGCTCTTTCAAGCTGCAGCTCACTCAGAAACTGGATCTTATTCAGTGATATCACTTATATCACCAGCTAGTATCTTCTTGTGTCTGCCTTCTTTTTTAGCTAAAACAGGAGCAGATAATAGCTACTGTGCTCTAATCCTTCAATTTCCCTAGACTTTAGGGATGCTTCTCAGACCTTTAAGGAAGGTACCAGAGGATAATTATCTATCCATCCCTTCTACATATGGATTCTGACGTCCTGGGTTTTCCTGAGAAGGGAAATACACATGCATCCTCCTAGCTCTGGAACCCTGAGAACATTAGAAACTGGAGAGGTATCCGGCTTTCCTGGAGGCTGGCTAGTAGTGCCCTTGGAGCTGGGAGAGAGGAGGGCTTCCCAGCCAGTCCCCACAGGCTCTATGCCCAGCTCTGCCTACACTTCTTCAGCAGCAATGCTTACTGTGTTCAAGCAAAACCAAACGCAGGATTCCCAGGATGCAGCCAGACACCAGGGCCATAATGAGGTGGACTGGAGTCCTAACACAACTTGGCCCTGTAGACCAAGTCCAGTGGCAGTCTTCAAGGGAAAGTCCATGGCTTGTACATCAAACTGCTCAGCCAGATTCTACCTGATGCCAAGGATAGCATCATCTACTAGAAAAAAGAGACACAGGCTACTGAAAGAAGGAAAAGAAATTTAAAAGCATTGGAGCTCAACACAAAACCTTGAAAAACATTTTTTTTTTATTTTGTGATTCTCTGTTTTAAAGAAAAGTTGTTACTTCCTGGGTTTATGAAAAAGGAATCTGCTAAGCAAAGCAGGTATGATGTTTTTAAATAACTTGCAAAGCGACCCTTTCACCCCACCCCTCCAGTGCCTGACACATCAGAAGTCAGTGATACAATGACTTAAAAGACATATTGACTCTTCAATGCAGAAAATAGTTTCCTGAATCAAAGTTCCATGCATATACTTAAAAATTTAACAGGGTGCCTGTTAACAGGGTGGCTCAGTTGGTTGAGTGTCCAACTTTCACTCAAGTCATAATCTCACAGTTTGTGAGTTCGAACCCCGGGTTGGGCTCTATGCTGACATCTCAGAGCCTGGAGCCTGCTTCAGATCATATATGACTTTTCACATGATTTTTATCATTAAAAATCATAAACTTATAAAGCTAAATTATTTATTTAAGAAAGCTTCAAGTGTTAGGTGGTAATTAATAGCTTTAAAAATAAACAAGTTTTCTTTTTACAACCATATATATATCACGTGTGTATATGTGTGTTGAACATACAGCTCTATAGATGTCATAAAAATATCATAAATAAAATCATGTCTCTGACAAAATTTCATTGCTAACAAGAAACAAAACATTGCCTTAACATGCAATACTTCTACTTTATTCTCCCAAAATGAATCAGATTTTCTTTTCTAGATTTCTTCACTTAATATGTGCCTAAGAGAATCTTTGATACTAAAATATTCTCAACTGTGGTCCTACCTAATGTACATAAAAACATTAATTTTAAATGCCACAATAATTGCTATAAAATGCCTGTCTGATTCAGTAATTTAATTTCTGCACATCAGCAGCATTGTCAAGTAGGTATTTTAAAAATATACAGTTAATTTTATATTTTAACTCTCAGCTAACGTTTTCACACCCAAAGCCCTGACCTCCCTATTGTCTTCCTACAACTGAGCTTTCCCCACCAACCTGTCATTACCCTACTTCCCCAGAAGGATGGTGTGGGCCCTAATGTCCCTTAAAGGTTTCTGCATGCTTTAGCTTCCTGGTGTACTGTCTGTGCCTATTACTAAAGGCAAGTGTCGAGAAAGGATTCGATCAATTCCTTGTCTGTAAAGCCAAGTATTTTCTTCCAGCTCACCGTAAAAACTCAGGTATTTACAACTAGATCATTTATGGTTCCTCCCCCCCTCCAAAAACAGACACTATGTTACGCGCCCAAATCTTTGGATATAATCTGTTGGGAGAAAGGATCTGGGACGGATGCACCATTACCCTGGTACCCAGCACAAGACCTAGCTGACAGGAACGGAGCAACAACAGGATGAGAGGAGGGGTGGATGGAGAGATGGATGAATGAAGAGAATTGCCGCCCTCAAAGTCAACCAGAAGAACAAATATCAGAGGCAGAATTCTTGGGTCGGGGAAGGGTGGGGGCAAAGGGAAAGACCACCGAGAGAGAAGGAAGAAAAGAAAGGGGTAGGATAGGAGAAATACGCATTGAAGAGACGGACAAGAAAAAGTGAGATAGACGACAGAGAAAAACAGGAAGAGACAAGGAGACAAAAGACAGAGGCAGAAGGCAGGGACTGGGGGGCACGGAGAGAGGAAAAAAAGGAGGTTGAGACGAAGTAAGCAGGCGCCCGAGGGCAGGGAAGAACCGGGCAGTCAAGGGCTGGACGGAGCATTCTGCCCTAGGGAGAGGCCGGTAGAAATGGGATGAATCGCGCCCCTCACGTCCACTCGTAGCAGGTCCCGGGGGCAGAGCGGCAGGTCTCACCTCAGCTCTCCCACGTCGCCGGGCGCTGGAGAGGCTCTGGCAGCTCCGGTCGCTTTCAGGTGGCGCGGCGCGACACGCGCGTGTGGGAACCTGGAGCGCGAGCCCCGGGGGCCGAGCGGACCCCGCCCACCCCGACTGCTCCCGCCTCCGGGGCGGGGCCTCGGGCACGCCACTCCTACAGCACCTTCCGGGAGGGGCCTGCGAGTAGACGTTACCCGCTGCGAGGTGTGAGAACGGGATGCCGGGTGGGCTCGGCTACGCGAACCCCGGCCCGCGGCCAGCTGGCTCGGCCTGGGCTACAGCGGCTGGCCCGAGGGGGCGTCCTGGAGCCGGCAGCCACGCCGCGCCAAAAGTTCCGGTGTCTTTGGAGGCGGCGCCTAGGCCACAGAGGTGCTGTCCCAGCCGCTGCTCACTTGTCCTGGACCCCACAACTTCTCGCTGGGGTCGGTGGGCCCCAGGCTACGGCCGGGACGTCAGTGCGCGCGGTCTGCGCCCCGCCGCGGCGGGTACTTCTGGCGTCCGGGCAGTCGTTCCCCGGCCAGCTGAGCAGCCGGGCAAACGACATCTTCGCAGCGCCCCCGAGAATCTCGCAGACTTCAGTGGAACTGTCCCTCCGCCTCGCCGCCCCCTCCGCTGTGAGATGGCAGCACCGCGCCAGAGCATTGTGAGTTCTGCGACCTCGAGGTAACAAAGGTGGCAGGAAACCGAACTACCCACGGAGGGTGGGACCGGACTTGGCCCCAAAGAAGGGCGTGGGGTTGGGGAGAGAGGAGGCGGGAGGGAATGGTTTCTGAGTGGGCGACAGTCGTGACAGGGCTTGAATGACCTGTGGTGACAGGTGAGAAGAGATGGGAGAAGTATCTCAGGTAACCAGAATTGTTGCAGTGGCAGCCAGAGGTGCGGGTCACGTTGCATAAGCACAGAGATGGGAGTGCAGAGTAGATGAGACCAAGGAAGGGACATTTAGGGACTGAAAGGGAAACCAGCCCTGAGTCCCTACTCCTTCCTTACTTCAGTCACTCTGGAAATGTTCTGGATGCCCTTGGGGAGGCAGAGGGTGCAGGGACATAAGGTGACGGGCTCTGGGCTTTCCCCCAGGTTTTGGAGCATCTATTACACAAATAAGATTGTAAAGGAATGAAATGATGCTACATCTGAGGTGGGGAAGGCTGATTCAGAATATACATTAAAACTTTGGGGGGTGGTCTGCAATGCAAAACTTTTATTTTGGTGACTATGGAAATCCCTAATGTGAGCATTTATATAGCCTTAGTGAAGGAGAAACTTAGAGGAAAATTTGCACCCCAAAATGGTTATGTTGTGGAGGGAAATGGTGAAAATAAAAGAATTAATGATTGACCTAAAATAGTTTAAAAAGAGTAGTAAAATTAAACCCAAAGAAAATGAAAGGGAGAATATACTAGAGGAAAAAATAAACACACAAAAAAGTAAAATAGTAAAACAAAGCCAAAGGTCATTTTAAAAGTTTGTTAATATAGATAATATTCTAATGAAATTGATTGTAAAACAGACAGTGCTTCCCAATTTTTTTAAATTATAACCTCCCACCTCCCCACAGGAGCTTTTTCAAACACTTTTTTCCTTATAGACGCCCATGAAATTTTAGTACCAAGGATTCATTGTATACCTCTTTATGTACTGTGCTTTATAATTAAAAACTGTGAGGCCAATTTCCACCTCCTTTGGACAATATGCTACGCATTGTGAATGCAGAGAATAAGAAAAGACACAAGTCATATTAGAAATTAAAAAGCTATAACCTGAAATCAAGCTGAAATATAAAACACAAACATATTTTGAACAACTTCATACCCATATGTGGAAATACATATCCAAATTCCCACAAAAATATGGTACCTAAAGGACTGATAAAAGAAATACAAGCACAAAATAACCCAATGTGTTAGTCTACTCAGGCTGCCATAACAAAGTACCACAAAAAGGTTCCTATAGAATGAGGGCCACATTCTTCTGACCTCATTTAACTTGAATCCTCTCCTAATAGGGCCTGTCTCTGAATACAGTCACATGACGTGTAAGAGCTTCATAATACGAAGTGAGGTTAGGGGGCACAACTCAGTCTGTAATGTTCAGTAAACATTAAATAAATGATATCAGTAGTTTAAAAAATTCTCACAAACACTAGGCAGAGATTCTGTTATACCAAATATACACGGAGCAGACTGTTGGAATCATGTTGAAAGTACTTCCAAGAGGAAAGAAAGTAAAAACAGGCCAAGCACATTTTCTGAGGCTATTATTATGTAATATAAAACAGTTAAGGACAGCACAAAAAGAGGAAATTACAGATCAGCCTCACTCATCTTCATAGATAAAAAAAGCTAAACTAATAGTAAACTCAATCCAACAGTATTTACAAAATTTATCATGTCCAAGTTGGGTTTATTTATGAAATACTAAAATTGGTTTAATATACATTAATGTAATTAATCATATTATAAGTTGCTGAAAAAATTATATTCATCACAAAGTATGCAGAAAGAGGATTTAGATAAAATTCAACACCTGTTCATGATTTGTAGCAAACCAAGAAGAGTAGGGAAACTTCTCCTGATTGATGTCCACCAAAAACCTTTTGTAAATATCATTATTAATGGTGGTGTAGTAGAAGTATTCTTTTTAAAATCACGAATGCCTTAGGGGCACATGAGTGGCTCAGTCGGTTAAGTGTCTGGCTTTGGCTCAGATCATGATCTCACAGTTCGTGGGTTCGAGCACTGCGTTGGGCTCTGTGCTGACAGCTAGCTCAGAGCCTGGAACCTGCTTCAGATTCTGTATCTCCCTCTGTCTCTGACCCTCCCCTGCTCGCTCGCGCTGTCTCTCTCTCAAAAATAAATAAATAAATAAATTTTTAAAAATAAAAAATAAATAAAAAAAAAAAGAATGCCCCCATCACAGCTTCCAGTCAACATATCATTAGAGAACTAGCCAGCACAGTGCTTTTTCCTTTTTGTTTTTTATAGAAACCAAAACAACTCTAAAGATATATTTTAGAATAAGGGAGCTTAGCAAGTTAGGTGAATAATCAATAAATTTTTTTATTAATTTTTAAACTTATATCCAAGCTAGTTAGCATTTAGTGCAACAATGATTTCAAGAGTAGATTCCTTAATGCCCCTTACCCATTTAGCCCATCTCCCCTCAACCCCTCCCATAACCCTCTGTTTGTTCTCCATATTCAAGAGTCTCTTCTGTTTTTGTCCCTCTCCCTGTTTTTATATTATTTTTGCTCCTCTTCCTCTGTGTTCATCTGTTTTGTATCTTAAAGTCCTCATATGAGTGAAATCATATGATATTTGTCTTTCTCTGGCTAATTTCGCTTAGCATACCTTCTAGTTCCATCCACATAGTTGCAAATGGCAAGATTTCATTCTTTTTGATTGCTGAATAATCAATAAATTAATACATTTGTCCACAACCCCGATAAACAGTTTAAAAACTTTATTTTTAAAAATGTTATTTACAATAGCAGCTATATATGTATATTTATCTATGTAAATATACGTGTGTATATATATGCATGTATGTACATATGAAGTACATATATGTGTGTGTATATCCATATATTCGAATGTATGTGTATATCTATGTGTATATATATAATATATGTGTATATGTATGCATGCAGTGTAGGAAAGGCACTTGGCAAAACATTTTAAGATCTTTATAAGAAAGTTTATATGAAAGGCATTGAAAAAGACAAAATAAATGGAGACATTGCCATGTTCGCCAATAAGGGAGGGTAGATAGCAGATTCAAATCCTTTCAAATGTATCTATATGTATAATGTTATTGTAATAAAATATTAAGAGTGTTTGGAGGGAGTGGAGAATTGGAGAACTGATTCTAAAATTTACATGAAAGAACAAGGGGCCATAAGAAAAACAAGGTGGATGATTCACCCTGCCCTGCAAAGGTTTGCTGTAGAAATCTCTATGTTAGATTAGGTAACCAATGCCCAGTGTGTATCAGATTTAGCTGGGTTATCTTTTGGTAACAGCCCCCTATATCTGCTTATTGTAAAAGCACAAACTTTATTTTCCACTCATATTCCATACTCTGCCAAATATACATAGCCACCTCAGGTTTCCAAAAGGGCATTGTACAACACAGTTGCTTGCCTGAATCATACCTACATTTTTAAGGACTCTGTCCAGAAGTGGCACATGTACTTATATTAACATTTCATTGGTGGAATCAAGTCCAAGCCTGCTATGAATGTGGTGGGGAGCATCATCATCCTTCCTTATAGGAGTAAGGGACAGAAAGGACAAATAACACAATCATCCCTACTATATACTAAGATAGCGTGGTGTCAACACTATCAATCCTAACCAACAAATGGATAAAAGGAATAGAACAGCGACCACTGAACCACATATCCACACCTATATAGAATTTTAAACACATCAGAGGTGACATGCAAATCATTGAAAAAAAGATAGAATAGTCAACAAATGGAAAATGGTGTTGCTGAGACCTATATATGGGAAAACATGGAGTAAGATCCCTAGCACAAATTGCACTTATTAATTAAATACAATTTTATCAAAGGCTTCAATGTGAAATGAAATCTTTAAAACTCTTAAGATAAAGCATGTCTCACCTTAAGAGGGAAGAATTAAGTCAGATACAAAATCCTACAAATCTTAAAAGTGAAAAATTAGCCACAACCTAAAAGAAAACATTTGCAACAATTGATAAGGGATTAATATCCAATATGTATAAGGAATGCCAAAGAATCAATATGAAAAGCATGAACAACTGAATTAGAGAATGGGTACAGGTGGGAACAAGCACTTCACAAACAAAGAAAAATGAATGGCCCAAAATCTCTTGAACAGAAAACCATCAGAAATTATGGAAATGCAAATTAAGACCACCATGAGATATCTAATCAATAGATAAGTATGCAAAAATGTGACAATACCGGGGCGCCTGGGTGGCTCTGTCGGTTGAGTGTCCAACTTCAGCCTAGGTCTTGGTCTTACAGTTCATGGGTCCGAGCCCCACGTTGGGCTCTGTGCTGACAGCATGGAGCCTGCTTCTGATTCTGTGTGTCCCTCTCTCTCTGCCCCTCCCCTGCTCATGATAGGTATCTCTCTATCAAAAATAAATAAGTGTTAAAAAAAGTTTTTAAATGTGACGATACCATGTGTTAAACAAGGAAAAGCTAATATGCTAATGACATGCATACCAATTCTATCAATTCCAAAACATCGTTTAAGATAGTCCATGGTTTTAAATACCACTCCAACAAAGAAAATAAAATAAAACTGCCAACACAAAGCTTTTTATCATTTAAACTTTTCTGTAATGCATATTGAAAACTCTATTTTAAACTTTGAAGGATTTTTAGTGTATATCACACTTCTTTTGTACCTGCAAAAAATGAATAAAACAAAATAAATCAGTTAAGGAATTTCTAAATATTTTTTACACCACATACTGACTTTTTGCAGTCGCTTTTGACTCAAGAATTGTTGACGCCCATGTTTTTCCATGGGGCACAGGCAAGCCATCCCCATTCAGCCTTCTCTGCATGTCTGATCCACAGAACCTATGTGCGTATAAAATGGTTCTCTTGTATGTCACTACGGTTGGGCAGTTTGTCACACAGCAGTAGATAGCCAGAATGTCCCTTATTCTCAAAGAACTTTGGAATGTTTGCACAAACCTTCTAGACCTTCTAGATTCTTCCATGTCCATGGGTGACTTCAATGTTCACACCATGACCATTCATTCATTACTGTACTCTAATCTCCCAGTTCCTCAACCTCCTGGACACCCACAGGGATGTCCTCATCTCAACCACCTGAGCTGCCTTCTTTGAGTTACAAAAAGGCAGAGTCTTGGAGAATTTAATGGCTACCTGAGAGGGTTTAGGGTAAGAGACAAAAGGAAGCCTCATTTTACCCCCATCCAAAGATACCATGACTCCTGCCTGGGGTTGTCAACAGGCAAGACACTGAGCAGAGCTGCAGGTCACAAAGTCACCATGTCAACCTTCCTGTCCATCATAAGGGACATCACAGGGAATTATGCCTCTGGGGCAGGGAAAGGCCACTCAGGTAGTGGGGCCATTGCCCCAGAGCCAGATGCTTGCCTCTCCTACCCAAAGGGCAGGGACCAGGTGGAGGTTCTAAGAGCACCTTGGGGAAAGGGCTGGAGGGAATAAGGCCCCAGGACATAGGGTTGAAGGGGAGAGAGTGGATAAAGCAGAGGCTTGTAGTGGCTAGGCATGGCCAGCACTGATTGCACCCCTGCCCCAGGAGAAAGTGGAGCCTCAGGGGTAGCTAAGAAAATAGGGAGCAGCAGCCTCTGGATGCCTGGCCCTGCACTCTCCCTGCTTCTGCTCCTGCTGCTGCCACCTCCATTGCTGAGCACAAGGAGCTTCCAGTACCACCTCCCAGCCTGGAGACCCTTCCACCAGGGCAGCAGGCACTACAGGAGAAACACAGAGAAGCTGAAAACCTGCGATGGTTCCTTTGATCTCTATGTGGTCCTTGACACGTGAGCAGCCCTTCCATCCCGGGTGTTCTTCAGGGCATCTCTGATCTCAGAGTTACTGCTGGTGAAGGGGTTGACCCCAGCTTCTGAGAAAGGGGAAGTAGGAACAGTCTTAATCAGACCCAAGATAAGACCCCTGCAATCCCCTTGTTCCTGAGGCCAAAGAAATCCCCCAAGAATTTGTTCCCTGGGACTTCTCCTTTTGGAAAGGAAAAAGAGCCACCATAGAGTTTCTGGATGGCTCTCAGTACCCCCACCAGCATGACCTGGATCTGTGGCCTGAATGCCCCTTAAATAGCTAGGTGATTTCTAGGAGCTCCTTCTCAGCAGTTGTTAGAAGCTCTCTATGGGTTTTGGTTGTTGTTCACTTTGTTTTTTACCCAAATGATTTCTATTTTTACAGGGCCACAAAAATTGCCATATGCTTTTGTTAGGCATTCTCATAGTGTTCCTGATTAGAAAGTTCTTTGCTCTCCTGCTGCTAAGTGTTTTGCTTTTCTTCAGCCACTTGGAGAAACAACCACTTTCACAACAGTTTGGTGTGATCAAGTTCTGTCTTAGGAAACTGGGATGTGCATCTTATGGTCTTCAGTAGGAAGGAGGTGGATCTTCATGCTTGGAGAGATTGGAGAGGTTGCCTTGTTTCCATTTTCAACTCCTCTGGTGGGTTGGAATGAACTTTACTGATTCAGTGGTAACAGAGGCATGACTGTCAATATAGTGTTAAAGCACTTTTTGGTTTCCAGAGCCCATTTACTGTACTTTTGTCATCCTTATAA
Source organism: Suricata suricatta (assembly GCF_006229205.1). NCBI lineage: Eukaryota > Metazoa > Chordata > Mammalia > Carnivora > Herpestidae > Suricata > Suricata suricatta. Next base: position 146,239,774 of record NC_043701.1, on the reverse strand, counting down.
TCATTGTGGGGTTGGAGGGTGGGGAGCAACTGGCATGTTGAGTATGGAGATATTTGCAATCTCCTGGAAAGAAGGTGGGATCTAGAGTTTGATGAAGTAGCACTGAGGCTGGTGGGCCTGACAAGACTCAGGCTTCATGTGTGTCCTGATGGCAGCATCCCAGGCTGTGCCTTCTATTCTCCATGGAGGGTGATGATTTGGGAGTTGTGTACCCAGCCCACTAGCATTTAAGGAAAGCCAGCTGAACTGGGAGCCATCATGCCCACTGAATAAGTCCCTCTTCACCGTCCCCTGGAGGGACTTCTGAGTTGTCCTGAGCCGGTTATGCCTCATTGATACTTGGCATAGCCCAGAGGGATGGTGATTCCTCTCTTGGGCATTGGGGTTTGGGGACAGATGAGCATTGTAAGGGAAAGAAAGCCTCTTTGGGTCAGTCTTTGCAGAGAATGGCCATGAGTCCAAAGGGCCCCCTCAGGTGTCATGCTATTACAGTGCTCCCTCCAATACATGTTTCTGCCATTAGGTCCAATGTGGGCACAATTTAACCCTGCAATAGATAAGAAGGACTCTTTGCACAGGTAGGACATGTGAAAAAATATTAATTGAGCACTTACTGTGTGCCAGGCAATGTGCTAACCATTTGGTCTACTCCTGCTTAGAGGAATAGGATCTATTTTCCTATTTTACAGTGATGCAACAGAGTCTGGAGAGTCCAGAGTGTTTTATCAATGTCAATTAAGCTACTCTGCTGCAAAACATTAGGTAACAGGGGTTGGCCTCCTCTCTTTTCTCCCAAAGAGGGTGTAAGGTGGAAGTATGAATGGTACCATTCTCCATTGGTCAGGAGAGGCAGGGCTGACAGACAGGATTGTGAGGAGGTTCAGGCAGGGGGCAGCATTTTTGAGCCGAGGAGGTATGTGTTTGGAACTAGTTCTAAGCGGGTCACAGTTGAGCACAAAGGCAGAGACCAGTGAGGGGCTAGCAGAGAGGTCCACAGGTGGCATGATAGTGGCATAGACCAATAGGGTAGGGGCGGTAATGATGAGTGACCAAGTTCTGTATCTGATGTGAAACTAGAGGTCACAGGAATCCAAACAGATTGGATGGGGGAGACAATGTGTGGTCCCAGACTAGGGACAAGAGTCAGGTAGGAAAACAGCTTCATCACTGCATTTTCCTCATGGCTATAGGTAAATGTTATTATCCCTATTTTATAGATGAGGAAAGGAGGCTCCTCAGGGGGAAGGAATGAGGCCCTTAGGTTTAGCATTACCTGATTAAAATTTCTTAGATAGGAAGATATAGACCCAGAATTCATATTCTGAAGTGTCTTATTTCAAAGGCCATTTCAAAGACTTCAAGGCTGGGTAGGTTTCTGAGAATACTTACGATTGTCCTTGAAGACAAAAGGAATTTGTCACCTGCAGGAAGTTCTTCAGTGGTTTGCTTCCAGCTTATTCATTAGATTCCTTATTAATTTGGCCATTCATTAGATTGAACAGGATGAAAATGAGTGAGTATTCCCATGTGCCTGTCTTATTGGCCAGTGGCATATGAAAGCCAGGGAGCTCCAGGCAGAGGGACTGGCCTATGCAAAGAGCTGACCAGTGAGGCCCTCAGGTCATCCCAGAGGATCCAAGTGTAATGAGGAGGAAGGAAAAAGAGTGGAAGAAGGAAGAGGACAGGCCAATGAGGAGTCCTTGGGCCCATGTAGGAGGTGTAGTCTTCACCTTAAGGGCAACTGGGAATCAATAGAAGAAAAGCTTTTAACAGAGGAGAGATGGATCAGATCTATGCTTTTATTAGAGCCAGTAGCTTCCTTAGGAAGGATGGATAAGAATGAGGAAGGCTGGAAGCAGCAGCTGCAGTGAAAAAGAGAAGGTCTTAGAACTTCCAAGAAGGCCTGAGAGACTAGAGGAAAATGGGTAGGAGTCTAAGGCAGATGTGCCATGTGAAAGGAAAAAGGGCAAACAGACTGCAAGGCAGTTCCCACATGTGTGGTAGGGATGCAGAAAGAGACGCTGTTGTAGAGGAGAGAAGTAGAGCTTCAAGGTCCATTCATTCCAGCGACATTGGGACTTTGGGCATTGTCACTGTGGGTGCACTGGGGATGGGAGAAGAACTCACCGTGGTCTTTCCTGGTGTTAAAAGATAAACTGAAGCACTTTATAATTTTTAAGGATTTGAGCATATATGAATTGGAGTCAGGAAACACCAAACCTCAGTTGTTAGGAACACTGACAGAATCCAGTGTCAAGTTTATATAGAGAAGATATGAAAGAAAATCAAATAAATCATTTGAGTGATTATAGTTTAAGTAGCTGCCTTATTTGGAAAAACCTAGTTTGCTGTTTGTGATTGGTGTGCCTATGTAGGCTTTCAATGTATCAGAGCTACCTCAGTGCAATGGCTCTTTATGTTGATACTTTAATAATTACTCCCTTTTGGTCATCCTCTCATATAGGAGAGACTGACCAACAATTTAGCATTAATGTCACTTTTAGCTACCATTAGGGTTAAGTTGTTCTTGTATTGTCATGAAACTTGTAGGTAATGATGTCAGATACATTGAAAAAATTGTTTTTGCTATTCATCTTTTCATTTTTTTCTGTTTCTCCAAGTGCAGTGAGGCCATCTGATGTACTGATGATGGTTGTGGACACATATTTAAAACCTTTGAGAGAATATAGCGCACGATAGAGACTACCAGGCTATCAGGATGATAATATCAAGAGACTGAAGAATATTCCTTAGCCAGGGTACACATGAACCAAACCAGTTGGGATCAGATAAATCAAAGAATATACCAGAAGAGGCATCAACCCATTTAGCTAAGTGACTTGTTGGTTAATTTCTTTTTTAAATTTTTTTCTAATGTTTTATTTATTTTTGAGAGAGAGAGACAGCGTGAGCAGGAGAGGGTCAGAGAGAGAGGGAGATAGAAAATCTGAAGCAGACTTCTGGCTCTGAGCTAGCTGTCAGCACAGAGCCTGATGCGGGACTCGAACCCATGAACCATGAGATCATGACCTGAGCCGAAGCCAGTCGCTCAACTGACTGAGCCACCCAGGCACCTCTTGTTTGTTAATTTCTTATATTTTAATGTCTACAATACCAGAGGTGTTGAACCAGGTATAGCAGGAAGTAATTGCTATGGCATATACTCCTTCTTGTTAGCCAACAGGTAATCTAAAGCAATTCTATTACCTAAAGCCAACTTATCAGCTCGAAATAATCCTTAAAACAAAGAAGCATACTTTGGGCTGGCATAATTTGCTACCTATTATCTACCTCCTTTGAAATTTCCCCAAGGATTTTCTAGAAGTTGAGTTGGTAGCTTGTTTCATCTCATTGAATCCATTCCTTAGTCTTGAGAATAAGTCAATTCAGTTAAACAGTGATGTCTCATTTCAGGAGGTGGTGTTGTAGATGGGCTCCCAAAGTTAGACCTATACCATGTGAGAAATCAGGTATTAACAAGAGACATTTCAATGAAAGAACAGTTGATGATTGGGGTAGACTGTTCATCAGATTCTGAATCCAGAGAGCAGCCAATTGAGAAGACTTCCAGACATTAGGCTTGTAGGTGTGGATTCAAAGCATCTTGTGTAATTTGCTTGTCTCTGGTGATGCTACTGGGTGTTCACGTGATTGTTCTGAGTGGTCCATACATCAGTAGACACAACAGTTTTCTGTACATGAGTCATTGTGTTGATTTCTGTGAAGTTTATATCAAGTTATCCAGCTCAGTTTGCAGAGTTTTGGGAAAGGGGCAGTTTTTGTTCTTAGTAATTCCAAATCAGAATGGTGAAAGAAAGTTGGAATCATTAGTTTGGAGAGTTGTAGACAGATATTGGAGAAAAATAGAATAATTTAGAATCCATTCCAGTTTACAAACAAGTAACAGTGCCTCAAAGACAATGAACAGGTTTAGAAGCTGATATCCATTAGGATGTGTTGTAGTTTCTACTGAAAATATTTTTTATCTTTACAATCACCCCAATTTCTAACAAACACAATCATAGTAAGATTAATTTGTTTGCAAAACATGTATAGTCTTATTAAACTGGGTCTGGTTATTTGCATAAGTGCAACAAGAATAGTGGTTTTGTGTATACTCTCAAATATGATATTCCAGTTAAAGCTTTGGTGATATCTAACGGGGATTTATTATCTGTATACAGTCCACATTGTTTTCTTAAAATTGGAAATGACATAGATTCAATTTTTAAAAGCTTTATTAGTCAAAGAAGCCAAACTAAGCAGTTGCCCAATTTTATTCCATAATAAGAACAGATTTTCACTGAACTTATACAAATATCTACATTGTCATGTAAAGTAAGAATACTCAAGAATTTCCAGATACTGGAGGGATCAGATAGAAAGAAAAAGAGAAATACAGTTGACCTTTAAACTACAGGGGTTTGAACTGCATGAGTCCACTTACACATGGATTTTTTTATATATAAATGCAGGAAATTAGTAGAAAGAAGCACTACATGTCTCCTCATCTCTACACAAAGTTAGCAAAGCTAGATCCTGGAGTGACGCCCACTCTTTGCTTTTCTACCCAGGAATACGGAAACTCTCTTTCCCAGCAGAGCTTAGGAGAAGGCAGAGTACCTTTAACCATCTCTCTAGGTCACTTGCTCCTCCTGACCCCTCTTATGTGGTTCCAATACAGTTTCTACTTGTAGGAAATTCTGACAAGCAATGAGCCTCCAGTTCCCTGGTGCTCTTAGTTACCTGCCTCAGAGAACCTTCAGCACCGTGGACAGCACACCTCCTGCTGTCTGCTCTGAGGCCCAGGCTGCTTCTGCTTGGTGCCATTCTGTTCCTGGTGTTCTTCCAGATTCCCTACCCAAGAGCTCCTATTCTGTGGTCCTTGGCCAACTCTGACCAGTGACTAGACCAACCACTTTGGCAAGAATCCCTTCGCAGAACTGGTTTCTTTGTGCCTCTCATTTCAAGACCTCAATGATATGAGCTTCACATAGGTACTGGAGTGAAGAGTGCCAGGAACAGACCAGAACTCTGCTGTTCCAGGCTTACCTGCACATTTGCTCCACCTTCCCTTCACTTCTAGTCATTTGGTAACTTCTATACTTTTAAATCACAATGTAAAGCACAGTTGTTAAGTTTTGAAAGGAGGCAAAAGTTATATGTGAATTTTCAACTGTGCAGAATGTTGGCACCCCTAATGCCAATGTTGTAGAAAAATCAGCATTGTTCCATTTTTGTTTTAAAACATTTGCTTTACCAAATTTATATAGCTTATAATAGGTTAAAAGAAAGGAGAAAAGGTACCTCTTAAATCTGGAAAACAAAATATAGAAGAAACAACTATGCTTCAAAGTCATAAAAAATTATAATCATTATCAGTTATTTCAATCCCATGTAGTTAATTCTTTTTTAAAGTTATTTGAGAAAGAGAGAAAGAGAGAGAGAAAGTGTACAAGCAGGGGAAAGGGACACAGGGAAAGGAGCAGAGGGAAAGAGAAAGTTCCAAGCAGGCTCCATTCTGAGCCAATGCAGGGCTTGATTCCATGACCCTGCGATCATGACCCAAGCCAAAATCAAGATTCGGATGCTCAACCAAGTGATCCACCCAGGTGCTCCATATAGTTAATTCTTGTTCATAGTTTTATAAGTCAATCAGTTTCTCCACTAGAGTTCAAAAAATTCTCATGGTATGACCAGCTCAAGATATGACATTAAAGTTATCAGAAATCTGTACTTGTCGGTCCCTTTCATGAACCTCTTTGAAGAGGAAGCACTTTTGCAAAAGCATTAGAGTAAACCAATAACTGTAAATGTCAAAAGACTTAAAAGTGGCCAATGTTAAAGATCTTTTTTTTATTTTTTTACTTTATAAAGTTTCATATTTTTTTAACATATGCAGTTATTTTCCATCATTTACAATACAGTAGTTACAATCACACTCCAAACAGAAAAGCAAAGTAAATTATCAAAATAAATGTTAAAGATCTTATGAGAGCCCATTACAGTGAAATTGACAAGGAAATTTTACTTTTTTCTGACATAAATTTTAAGATAAAAATTAGAATTATGACTGATAATGTTATACCAAGACATAACACAGTTCTGAGAATTTCATACAATTTCTGGAATTCATATCAATAACATATATCCATACAAGTATAACCTAAGGAAGGCTTGGCATCACTTATTATTTAACGATGTTTCCCATGTGATTTTACATGTTAAATAAGCCTAATTGTCTAACATGTCTCTTTTATAAGGAGAGAGAAAAAAGCTTTTGAGATATTCCAGGGACCCTCTTAAATATCTCAAAGTTAATTCAGGATCAAAAAGACTTCATGTAGAATTTCATTATGGGAAGTTTGTGAGAAATAGTAAAAGATTTGAGCATTTGATTAAATGTGATCTGGGTTATCTATCCAACTAAAGTGATAAGGATTTCTAAGGCAAACATAAAAAGTTACATAGTTGTAAGAAACCTTAAGTCTTGTAAAAAAAAATCTTAGCTCTTTTAATAGAGGAGACTCAGTTTCCCCCAAGTAATCAAAGATCTGATAATGATGGCAGGAAGTACAAGAAGTTATTTTGATATATTTGCCTTGAAGATAGATTATACAAGAATACAGAACAACCTTTTGTAGTCTCTTATTAATGGCACACCAAAAGGGGTACCTGGGTCACTAAGTTGGTTAAGCATCTGACTCTTAATTTTGGCTCAGGTCTTGATCTCACAGTTCATGAGATCAAGTCCCATGTCAGGCTCTGCACTGACAGTGAGGAACTTGGTTGGGATTCTCTCTCTCTCTCTCTCTCTCTCTCTCTCTCTCTCTCTGTCCCTCCCCTGCTCATGCTCTCTCTCAAAATAAATAAATAAATTTTTAAAAGAGCACACCAAAGTTTAAGAAAACTTTTTCTGTTCAAAAAATGAAAGAGAATTTCATTTTAATCTTGCATAGGTATGCATTAATATTAAAGCTTATTTTTTAAATATTTTAAAATATTTAAATAAAACCATTTATTTCTCACCAGTTTGATTAAGATGTTTCTCTCACTTTCTGCTTTCTACTTCCATTTAGTTTTAATCTTCTCTTCCTCTTCTTCATTCTAAAATGACCATTCTTTTAGAACAAAATTACTCTTTTACTTTAACAAAAGTTCATTTTCATATACATCATACCTTTTCTTACCAAAAATACATTCTATTCTCCCTATATAGTGTCATTTCTCTCATTGTTTCTAGAAGTTTTAATTGCTTATGTTGATTAAAATTTTTAGTCCTTTAATTTCTAGTGAAAACTATAAAGCGAGCTACTCTTATACCAGCATTCTATAAATTGGCAAGTTTGTGAAAAAATTTCATTGTTTCTGTAAATATGTATATTCTTCCTCATAGTAAATTTTTCAGTGTGGCATAAGACATGCTTAGTAACAAACACAAATAGCTTTAATTCCTCTGTAATAAGAAGCCCAATGTAGCTAATCCTATGTTGAATGATTAGTGTTTCCATATGTTATCTTGTTTGGAAATTGTTTGGAAAAGGCATTCTCATGTGTGTAGTCTCATGTGGATTCAGCCACTTAAGAATAAACCTTGAACCTGGAAAATGTTTCTACAAAGAGATAAAGAGCCCATACAGCCTGTGTCAGGCTTATCACCTTGAGTGAGAACATTGCTCCTTGTTTAACTTTCTGAATATTCTTTTCTCTCTGCTTAAAGAAAATGCATCATATGGTAACTAACCAATCCACTGTTAATACCTGTCTTCTGTGGAAAGGGACAAGTTTCCTTCCACTGTCACAGGAGAGGCATGCTTAGGCCAATTGCCATGCCTAAGCCACCAGGAGAGGCCTACTGGGCATGGGGTCCAATGCTCACTGGTGAAGTTGATCTTGTTCTGTCTCTTTATGTCAGCAAAGCATTCCACCATCCAGTGCTACACTGTTGTGTTTTCCTTGGTGACTCCCAATACCATGATGCACTGATCAAAAGTCTTAGCATTCTCTCCTGGAACTGTTAACTAGTGCTCAGAACTCTACTCCCTTAGGATTGGTAAAAAAAATTAAAACCTAAGTGGGCTTTGAATAACTTATAGAGAACTTTTCTATTCTTATAAAGATTTGATTTATAAGATGAATACAGTTGTTTTTATTACTCAAAGAACAGGATTGCATTCTGAATGATATCAAAGGGCTGACCCACCTTCTAACTACACTATCTTCAATTTGCTTTTTTATGTGAGGGAGATTTTCTTCACTTCCTCATTAGCATTTGTTATCTCTGGTCTTTCTGATGATAGCCATTTTAACAAATGGGATATCTCATTGTGGTTTTGGTTTGAATTTCCCTGATTAGTAGTGATGCTGAACACCTTATCCTGTTACTCTCTTGGCTGTTTGAATATCTTCTTTGGAAAAATGTCTCTTCAGGTTTTTTTCACCCTATTTTAAAATTGGATTACTTTATTTTTGCCTCCCAGCTTATTTTAAATAGTTGTTTTAAGTCTTTGTCTATTAAGTGTAGTGCCTCCACTTTCTTGAGATGATTTTTGTAAATTTATGTATATCCTTTGAATGAACAAGGTTCTGCTCTTTCTCTGTATGTTTTGTGATTTTTCTTTGTTGAAAATTTGGTTTTTAATTATTGTAACCCTTGGACATGTGAATACCTTTGGGAAAAATGTTTCTTTAGGCTCTTTACCCATTTTTAAAATTGGATTATTTGTTTTTTGTTATTGAGTGGTATGAGTTTCTTATATATTTTGGATATTGACCCTTTAGCAGAATGTCACTGGCAAATATTTTCTCCCACTGTATAGGTTTTCTTCTCATTTGGCTGATCTTTCTTCTGTGCAAAGCCCTTTTATTTTGATGTTGTCCCGCCTGTTTATTTTTGCCTTTGATACTTGGCTTTAGGTGTTATAACTAAAAAAATTATTCCCAGGACTGAAGTCAAGAAATGATTTTCCTATGTTTTCTTCCAGAAATTTTATTTTTTTAAAGCTTACATTTCATTCTTTACTCAATTTCAAGTTGATTTTGGTGAGTGATAGGTGGGTCTAGTTTCATTCTTTTGATTTAGAATATCTAATTTTTTGTGAACCATTTACTAAAAAGATAGTCTTTTCTTCATTGAATATTCTTGGCTTCCTTGTTGGATATTAATTAACCATATATGCATGGGTTTATTTTGTAGGTTCTGAATTTTATCTCATTGGTCACTATGTCTGTTTTATGCCAGTATCCTGCTGTTTTTTAACTACAATAGCTTTGTAATATAGTTTGAAATCAGGAACTATGATGGCTCCAGCTTTAGTTTCTTTCTCAGGATTGCTTTGGCTATTTGGGGTCTTTTGTAGTTCCATACACCGTTTAGAATTGTTTTTTCAGTATATGTGAACAATGCTGTTGGAATCTTGATAAGGATTGCATTGAATTTTGGAAAGCTTTGGGTTGTTTGGACATTTAAACAATATAAAGTCTTTCATTCAATGCACAGGATTTCTTTCCATTTATTTGTGTGGGTTTTTTTTCAATTCTTTCATCACTGTCTTCTAATTTTCAGTGTGAAATCTTTCACCTCTGTTAAATTTATTCATAAATATTTATTGTTTATGCTATTGTAAGTAAGACTGATTTCCTTATTTCTTTTTCAGATAATTCATTGCTAATCTATAGAAATGTTTCTGGTTTTTGTATGTTAATTTTGTATTTTGCCAATTTGCTGAATTTGTTGATTAGATCTCAGTGTGTGTGTGTGCGTGTGTGTGTGTGTGTATGTGTGTGTGTGTAGTCTTTAAGATTTTCTAGATATAAAACATGTCATCTGCAAATAGAGCCAATTTTATTTGTCCTTGTTTAATTCTGATACCTTTTATTTCTTTCTCTTGCCTGGCTACAACATCCAGTACAGTGCTGAATAGAATTAGTGGAAGTAAACATCTTTGTCTTTTTCCTTATCTTAGAAGAAGTTCTTTCACACTTTCACCATTGAGTATGATGTTACTTGTGAGCTCTCATACATGGCCTATATTATGTTAGGTGTGTTCTTTCTATAAATCTAATTTCTTGAGTGCTTTTTAAAATCATAAATGGACATTCAATTATGCCAAATGCTTTTTCTGTTTCTATTGGAATGATCGTATAATTTTTATCTTTCATTCTACAAATGCAATGTATCCCACTTATTGATTTGCATGTGTTAAACTATCCTTGCACCCAAGGTATGACTCCCACTTGGTCATGGTGTATGATCTTATTAATGTGTTGCTGAATTTGGTTTGTTAGTATTATGTTGAGAATTTTGTATATATATTTATTTATCAGAAATTTAGTCTGTAGTTTTCTTTTCTAATAGTGTACTTATCTGGCTTTGGTATAAGAATAATAATGGCCTTGTAAAATGAGTTTAGAAATGTTCCTTTTACTTCGGTTTTTAGAACAGATTGAGAAGGATCGACATTAATTCTTTAAATGTTTGGTAAAGTTCATTAGTAAAGCCATCCACTCTTGGGTTTTTCCTTGTTGGGAGGATTTTGATTACTCACGCAATCTCCTTACTCATTGCTAGTCTCTTTAGGTTTTTTTCTTTTTTCTTGATTCAGTCTTGGTAGTTTGTATGCTTCTAGGGATTTATCCATTGCTTCTCGATTGCGCAGTTGTTGGCATATAGCTGTTCATAATAGTCTCATATATTCTTCTATATTTATGTGGTATCAATTGTAACCTCTCCTCTTATACTCATAATTTTATTTATTTGGTTCTTCTCTTTTTTTTTTCTCTTGGTTAGTGTAGCTAAAGGTTTGTTAATTTTGCTTATCTTTTCCAAGAACCAAGTCTTAAGCTTTTCTATTCTTTGCCTGTTATTTTGACTTGTTTCTATTTTTTATTATTTCCTTTCTTCACTAAACTGGGCTTAGTTAGTTCTTTTTCTAATTCATTCAGTTGAAAGTTATTTTTATTTGAAATCTTTTTTTTTTCTTGATATATGTGTTTATTGCTGTAAACTTCCCTCTTAGAACTACTTTTGCTGTATTTCATAAGTTTTGGTATGTTGTGTTTCCATTTTCATTTGTCTCAAGATACTTTTTTTCCATTTTAATTTCTTCTTTGATTTACTAGTTGTTCAGATGTATTTGTTTAACTCCCATGCATTTGTGAGTTTTCCAGTTTTACTCCTGTTTAATTACTAGTTTCATACCATTGTGTTGAGAAAAGCTTCTTGGTATGATTTCAGTGTTCTTAAGTGTATTAAGACTTATTTTCTGTCCTAATATGTGATATGTGCTTATGGATGGATGGAATATTCTATATATCTCATTTAGGTTTTTTTGACCTATAATGTGATTAAAAGTTGTTGTTTACTTATTAGTTCTTTTTCTGGATGATATGTCTATTGTTGAACATGGAGTATTAAAGACCTGAGCCAACTATTGTAGTGATGTTTATTTCCCCTTTTATTTCTATTAGTATTTCATTTATATATTTAGGTATTCTGATGTTGGGGGCATAAATATACAATTGTTATATCTTCTTGATAGATTGATCCTTTTGTCATTACATAATGACCTTCTTTGTCTCTTTTGGCCATTTTAAACTTAAAGTCTATTTTGTCTGATATAAGTATAGCTACCACTCTTTTCTTTAGGTTACCATTTGCTTGAAGTATCTTTTATCATCCCTTTGCTCTCAGGATATGTGTTTGTAAGACTAAAATAAGTCTCTTGTGGGCAGCATATCATTGAGTCTGTGTTATTGTTGGTTTTGGTTTTATTTTTTTATACACTTAGCCGTTCTGTGTCTTTTTATTAGAGAATTTAATTCATTTACATTACCATTTGTTAATTGTTTTCAGATTGTTTGATAAATCCATTGTTCCTTCCTTCTTATCTTGTTGTCTTCTGTTGTGATTTGATGACTTTTTGTAACAGTATGCTTTGACTCTTATCATAATTTTTTGTGTAACTACTACAGTTGACCCTTGAACAACACAGATATAAACATCCACTTATATGTGGAATTTTTAAAATAACTACTGGTACTATAATTGTATTTTCTCTTATAATTTTCTTAACATTTTATTTTATCTAGCTTATGTTATCTTAAGAATAGAGTATATAATACACATAAATACATAGTATGTATTTATCAACTGTTTATGTTATCAGTCAGGCTTCTGGTCAACAGTAGGCTACTAGTAGTTAATTTTTGGGTGAGTCAAATGTTATATGCTGTTAAACAACAAAAATTTAACAAAATAAATTTTAAAAGTCGAATTGGAATTCATTTTAAAAAATCATGGATCAGGCAGTACCCCATCTAGTAGAGGGGGGGACCCAAAGGGCTACAGAAAAGAAAACATATTTAAATGTTAAAAGGAGTAGAGAGGCACCTGGGTGGCTCAGTTGGTTGAGTCCAACTGTTGATTTTGTGTCAGCTCATGATCTCACAGTTGGTGAGATTGAGCCCCATGTTGGGGTCCATGTTAATGGTGCAGAGCTTGCTTGGGATTTTCTCTCCCACTCTCTCTGCCCCTCCCCCACTTGCACACATGCTTACACATACATCTGTTTTCTCTCTATCAAAAATAAATAAATAAACATTTAAAATAAATGTATAAAGAAAGTAGGAAAAGGAAAATTATTAGCAAAGAATTCATTGTTTTAGGCAAGATTTCACTCCTAAGGGAACAGAAAGGATCTATCAATGCTAACCAGAAATCTTCATGGTGACTGGCTAATGGTTACATTTATGGGGGGTTGAAACTGAGTTAGGTTAAATATTGTCTTGGTTTACTGACTTGGAACCTTAACCTAAGTGATAGTATTTGGGGCTTGTGGGGTTTTTTTTAACAACATAGATTTTCAACTGCATTAGGGGGTCAGCACCCCTAACTCATGTGTTGTTCAAAAAGGTCAACTGTATTTTGTTGTTTTTGTACTTATGATGAGGCTTACATAAAATATCTTATATTTATAACATTACTTTAAGCTGACAACTTAACTTTGCTACCATTACTAAACTTTACACTTTTACCTCTTCTCACATTCTAGGTTATTGATATTACAACTTATTTATTTTATACTGTGTATCCAATAACTAATTATTGTGGTTATGAATAATTTTATTATATATGGTGTTTTACTTTTAAATTAGACTTATAAGTTAATTATGAACCATTACTGTATTAGAGAATGTGACATTGAATATGCACTTACTATTATCAATGAGTTTTATACCAGTGTTTTTGTTTTTATTATTATTTTAATTAGTGTTCTTTTATTTCTACTTGAAGAACTCCCTGTAGCATTTCTTTTTTTTTTCCATAATATTTTATTGTCGAATTGTTTTCCATACAACACCCAGTGCTCTTCCCCATAAGTGCCCTCCACCATCACCACCACCTCTTTTTCCCCCCTCCCACTTCCCCTTCAACTCTCAGTTCATTTTCAGCATTCAATAGTCTC
>NC_043701.1:146206072-146226208 GCF_006229205.1 Suricata suricatta | reverse complement strand
ATACCACATCTTCTTGATCCACTCATCAGGTGATGGACATTTAGGCTCCTTTCATGTTTTGGCTATTGTTGACATTGCTGCTATGAACATTGGGGTACATGTGCTCCTATGCATCAGCATTTCTGTCTCTCTTGGGTAAATCCCCACCTATAGCATTTCTTATAAGCCAATTCTAGTGATGATGAACTCTCTTACCTTCCCTGTTGTTATTCAGGAAACTCTTTATTTCTACTTCATTTCTGAAAAACAGAACTGTTCAGTATAGTATTTAGTTGACAATTTTTCCCCATTATTTTGAATGTACCATTTCATTCTCTCCTGTCCTGGAAAGTTTCTGTTGAGACATCTTCTGACAGTTTTATGGTACATTCCCTTATATGTGGCTGTGTTTTTCTCTTGCTACTCCCCAAAGTCTCTCTTTGTCTTTGACTTATTAAAACTAAGTATAATGTGTCTTGGTGTAACCTTTGTTAGGCTTAACTTATTTGGAGTGCATTGCACCTCTTGGATCTGGATTTCTATTTTTAATCCATGCTTGGGAAGCTTTCAGCTATCATTGCTTTAAGTGTACTTTCTGTCCCTTTTTCTTTTTCTTCTCCTCTTGGTATTCCCATAATACCTATATTGGTTTCCTTTGTTGATTTCTCATAAACCCTGTAGCTTTCCTTACTCTTTTTCACTCTGTTTTCTTTTTGCTCCACTGGCTGGATAATTTCAAGTGCCATATCTTCTAGTTCATTAGTGGTTTATTCTGCTTCTTCAAGTATGCTATTGAAATTCTCTGTTGAATACTTCAGTGCAGTCATTGTGTTCTTCAGCTCCAGGATTTCTGTATGATATATTTTTGTGGTTTCTATAGCCTTGTTGAATTATTTACATCATTTTAAATTTGTTAAGATTTGTTCTGAGGCCTAACATGTAATATTCTCTACCTTGGAGAATATTTCACAAGCATTTGAGGAAAATGCATTTTGCTGTTATCATCTGGTTTATATTGTTGTTCACATCCTCAATTCCCTTATTTCCTTATATTTTATCTAGTTCTATCCATTATTGAAAGTTGAGTATTGAAGTCTTCAATCTTTATTGTAAATATTTCTAATTCCCTCTTAAATTCTGTCAATGTTAGCCTCATGAATTTTGGGCTCCAATGTTTGGTACATATTTGTTTAACTGTTTTATTTTCTTGATTATTTGACCCTTTTATGAATATATAATATCCTTTGCCATTTATGACAGTTTCTTATTTAATGTCTATTTTGCATAATATAGTTACCACAGCTCTCTCTGGGTTTCTGTTTGCCTTGAATATCTTTGTATTATTTCACTTTCAACCTATTTGTGTCTTTATATCCAAAGTGAGTCTCTTATAAATAGCATATACTTAAATATTTCTTTCATCTCTTCTGCCAATCTATCCTTTTGGTCTGGACAGTTTAATCCATTTACATTTAAAATAATTACTATATGGAAGGACTTCTGCCATTTTGCTCTTTATTTCATGTTTGCCTTATGCCTTTTTTGCTCCTTATTTTCTCCTTTACTGCCTACTTCTGGGAAAGGAATCAAAATTTATTACTACAAAATAAAATAATTAAGTTTTTATTCTCTTCTCATTTCTTTTGTGCATTCTATTATAGATATTTTCTCTATGATTACATGACCATTAACTGTAATATGCTAAATTTATAGCAATATAATTATAATTAATGCCATCTTAAATTTAATCACATATAAAAACTCTACTCCTAAGCTGCTACAACCCCTTCTTTGTGTTATCAGTGTAACAAATTACATCTTTACATATGATGTGCCCAATAACAGACTTCTAATGACTTTAATGCATTTCTTTTGAATTCTATAGAGAGTAAATGTTCAGTTACAAACCAATAATGCTAGCTTTTATAGTTGCTCTTGAATTTATCTTTACCAGAAAGCTAAATCTGCATCTTTTTATGTTCATATAACTTCAAGTTATTGGTTAGTGTCCTTCTGTTTTAATCTGTATGACTCTTTTAACTTTACTTACTATTAGGGCAGGTTCAATGGAAATGAACTCCCTCAGCTTTTGTTTATCTGTGAATATCTGAATTTCTTCATCACGTACAAAAGACAGTTTTTTGAATTTGGCATTCTCATTTGATTTTTTTTTTCCTTTCACCACTTCAAATATTTTCTCTACTACCTTCTGGCCTCCAAGATTTCTGATAAGAAATAATCTTACTGAGGACTACTTGCATGTTACAAGTCTTTCTTCCTGCTCAAAATTCTTTTGTTGTCTTTGCCTTTCAGTAGTTTTATTATAAAGTGTCTTAGGGTGGGTCTTTTTGGTTTATCACAGTTGAAGTTCATTGAGGTTCTTGGATAGGTTGATTTATGTATTTCATCTAGTTGTGGACGTAAAAAATTCACTCTAGTATAGTTAACATATAGTGTTATATTAGTTGCACTGTTAGTGTACAATATAGTAATTCAACAATTCTGTACTTCATTCAGTGCTCATCAAGTGTGCTCTTAATCCCCTTCACCTATTTCACCCATCCCTCACCCACCTCCCCTCTGAAAACCATCTGTTTATTCTTTGTAGTTAAGAGGCTGGGGTTTTTTTTTTTGGTTGACTTTTATTTTCCTTTGTTTTGTTTGCTTGTTTGTTTGTTTCTTAAATTCTACATATGAATGGAATCATATGGTATTCGTCTTTCTCTGATTTATTTCTCTTAGCATTTATACACTCAAGATCCATCCATTTTGTTACAAATGGCAAGATTTCAGTCATTTTTATGGCTGAATAATATTCAATTTTGAACATTTTTTTGCTGTTATTTCTTCAAATACTTTTCATGTTCTTTTCTCTTCTCTCTTTCTAAGATTACCCCAATGTGGATGTTGGTCTGCTTCATGGTTTCACATAGGTCCCAAAGATGCTGATCACTTTTCTTCATTCTTTTTTCTTTCTACTTCTGACACTTGAAATTTTTCAATTGTCTTATCCTCAGCTTCCCTTATTTTTTGCTGTGTATGCTCAAATATGCTATGAAACCACTCTAAAAATTTTTCAATAAAATTATTTCACATCTCACCTTCAGATTTGTGTTTTTCAAGTTTTTTGTTGATATTCTTGTTTTGTTCATATATCATTTTCCTGATGTCCTCGATTTCTTAGTTTGTAATTTTTCCCCTTACCTCTGAGCATATTTAAGATAGTTGCTTTGAACCATTGCCTTTGTCTACTACATCTGATGCCTTTGCTTCCTCAGGGATGGTTTCTGTAAATTTATATTTGGTTCCTTTGAATGAACCATGTTCTCCTGTTTCTTTGTATGTTTTGTGATTGATTTTTGTTGAAAAATGGGTGTTTTATTATTTTAATGTGGTACTCTGGAAATCAGAATTCCCCATGGATACTAAATTGTTTTTGCTTTTATTATCTATCATAGAAGTGTATAGATTTTTTTGTAAAGAATGTAAGAATATCCTTGTATGTGATTACTGGAGTGTTTGTTCCTTTTGCTCATAGTCAGCTAAGGTTTTAACAGAGATTTCTTTGAATGCCAGGAGCTAGAACAAACATAAAACAACACAGAAATTCAAAACAAAACAGAGAACAAACACATCAACCAGTGTTTGCAAATGGTTGTTTGTTGGGCATTCCTTTACCACTTAGTTAGGCTTGCTCAAAGCCTAGAAATCACCCCAAAGTGAAAGCTTAAGGGTTTTTTTTTAAGGACTTTTCTAAGCATGCTTCTGACTGGACATGGGTGTGGCTTTTTAGATGTACCTGTGTCCACACCTGCTTTTGTGCATTCTAATTGGCCTCCACCAGGGATCAGATTGACCCAGCCAGGTTAGTAGAGAGGGACACAATTTGTAAGTAAGGCCCATACTGCTCCCTCTGGTTCAAGGAGAACTTGGAACTGGACTACAAATCAAGACCAAAACTGCCACCAGGCATGGTGGGGGGCACTTGTGGGGAGAAGCACTGGGTGTTATATGGAAACCAATTTGACAATAAGCTATTATAAAAAAAATAAACTTAAAATAGCACAAAAAAAAGAGAGTACAGGAAGGATGATTAAAAATGCCACAAATCTTTCCTCTCATTTTAAAGATGGCTATTTCTTGATTGCACATTTTCTTTATTGCTCTAAACCTTTGATTGTCTTATGGAGCTCCTACACAGTGGAAAGCTGGTGAAGAAAGCCTTTGGTTGTTTTTCTAGAATGTTATTATTGTGGAATGAAGGCTTGAGTTTCAGAATTTGCCTTTTTGCTGACATCCACCATGCTATTAGTTTTTGTATGTACTTTCATTTTTTTTTCCATTTGTCAAAAACTGCTTGAACATAAATTTAAAATCCAGACACATTGCAAACTTAACAACAAAAACTTGAGGCTCCTCTCCTCCCCACATTTGATCCTATTTCCTCCCCACATTTGATCCCATTTCCCAGAAGTAGCCACTACAAATTTTCCAGATTTTTCTAATTTTAATTAGAAATATAATTTAATTTCCAAAAAAAATGCTAGTATTGTTATTGTTTCTTACTGTTTGAGGTTTACTCATTCTCTATTGACTTCTGACTAAGAAAGAAGAGAATTTAGTTTTCTTATAGTTTAGCTCTCCTACATGAATCTTCCCCCACCCTTCCCATTCCCCCAGAGTAGTAATATCACTAAGATATTTTGGACTCAAGCTTCAACAGTAGAGATGCCCTCAAATATCTGGTGATTCCCATCTCTCCATTCTCATTTAAGTGTGGGTGCTAAAACATTATTGGAACTCTGTGTGCTGGAACTCCATATGTTTGCTCTGTTCCCTACTGCCTCTCCTAGAACTTATATCCTTGTGGGTTTTTCCACTACACAAGAGCACTCACATTCTTCTGTGTTCTAGAGGCTAGACCTTCCTTCAAAATCATCACAAACTAGAAGCTTTCCCAGGGCTGGTAGATGGGTTGAAGATCTTATCCTGTGACTCTTCTTTGGAAGATTCTCTTAACTCTGAGGGAGAACAGAAGAGAGTAGTGGTGAGAAGGAAAGTGGAAAGAATTACCATTAGTTAGGAAAGGAATTGCCTTCATTGTATTTTATCATGGAGCTTCCATGAGAAAGTCTGTATTGTGGGTAAGTTGTCAGAGTCGGTTGCCATGCTCCCAGCAATTAATGGCATAACAGTGTCACCCCAATCTCCCAAGTCCAATAGGTAGAGTATGGGCTTTGCAGCTAGATCTTGGTTCATATCCATGTTATCCATGAAAATTGTGCCAAATTCCTTGGCCTGTGAGAGCCCATTTTTTTCATCTGTAACACTGGAATAGTGCTAATATCATTGGATTGATTTGGAATTGGAAATCATGCATATAAAGTGCTTCATAAATCCTTCATAAATAGTGCTCCATGAATGATTATTCTGATATAGTTAGAATCATCTATTCTTAGTTTCCCCACCATCTGTTGATAGTTTTAGATGAGACTTAGAGGAGGGAGTAAAAATGATAAGAGAAAGATGCTCTTGGATAGGAGCATCACACATATAAATATGATACTTCAGTTGTTTATTGACAAAGTAATTATTGGAGGAAAGAAAAAGGGCCTCATCATGGGTTCCTCAATTTCATATGACAGGAAAGACATGAACTGTCATAGATCTAGAAAAAGAGTCTAGGCCAGGACATCAGACTGTTTTACCCCTTAATATCCATAGGATCTTGACCAAGACTCTTAGTGAGCCTCACATTTGTCAATCATAACCTGGAATAGTACAGTACTATAGAGATGTTGGATTGCAGAGATCATTGAACCCTGAAGCGTTAGGACACACTTAAGAGCTTCCTGCATAGACAGAAGGGGACATCATAAGGCTCCAACCCCTTTGAGCATCTTCACCATTGAGGAACTAAAGTGGGAGCCTATGTGTATGAGAAACTGAAAATAAGAAGAGGAAATGACTTTTCCTTGGCTTTTTCTGCTGGTCAGAGCATGATGGCAAAAGAAGATCTGTTTGTCAGGTCTATTCCTATCTCTCCCCTTGCAGTGGTGCTGTAATAGACCTTCCATGTCTAGAGTGGCTCAGCTTTGAAGGATGAGGGGAAATAAAATAGTCTGAGTAGCATATCCTCCCTTGACTGAGGTGAAGGCTCCTGTTGGGAATGTCTTTTCCTACTCCTTGAGTGCTGGAAAACATGAAAGCATGAATAGAATCTGTGTGTGTATCATGAGAAATAGTTGGCAGGTCAGACGTAGGCTTACAAATGGATCCCCAACCTAAGGAGGCATGTCAGAATAGTTGATACCCAAGAATCCAGAGTCCATCAGAGGATTACAGGACCAGCTTGGGTCACTCCCTGAGCCAGATCTGTTTCTTCAAAAGGCGTATGGTGGAATGTGGTGCAAGAAAACTCTGCCTTGCATCCCACTATACACTTATAAGGAGCAGAAGATGAGCAGACAGTGCTAATGGTTATTCCAAAAGGAAGGGGGGGACCGAGAGCCAACATATCAAAATCAGAATGTGTTTCCTAAAAATGCATCCTCCTTCATTTCTTGTCTCCCTACCATGACCAAACCAACCATCCTGGTTTGCCACCCAAAGTCCTTCATCCCTGGAAGTCACTTGGTCCGAAGGACACAGGCCTGGTTATTCAACCTCCCCACCATTCACACTGATGAAAATCACCACAAGGGTGGTGGGTATGTGACAGGCTTCAGTTGTATGCAATGCAAAGGAGCTTGCTAAAGAGACTAAGGGAGGTGGGGACAGAAACTGCTCACCTAATAATTGTCTCTCATCTCTCTGACTCAAGTCTTTGTTTTCAGGTCAAGCCATGCAAATGACGTTTGGAATAACATTTGTAAATTCACTGATGAACTGGTGAAGAGGTTTCCAAAGTAAGACTTTTTCATGCTCCAGGGTATTTTCCTCTGCCAGAATGATACACAGCTGCTTAGACTAAGTGGGCATGGGAGTCCCTCAGGCTAGGAGCACAGAGCCCATGGTGGTGTTCTGACAAAGGGAAAAAGGAAAATTACACTGATTCCATTAATTCTAAGCAGCTTTCAGACTCTTGTTGGAGAGTCAGTCCACATTAAAGGGAAACAGTCTGTTTCTGAGGACTTTACAGACTTGGAGAGGAAGTTAAAGCAGACTGACCAGTAACTCAGCAACTGAAAACCTGGTTAAATGATGCTGAAGGCCAAGATAAGGGGATAAAGTCTTGCATGGCAATGTAAAGGAAAAAGCAAGAACTCCTAGAGAAACAGTCAAGGGTAGCTACCTAGAAGATCTGAGAATTTGAACTAGGCCTTGGAAGATAGGGAAAGACAGGATAACAGGAACCATCAAAGAGGCTTCTTGTGATGGGAATGGTCTGTTAGGCTGCAAAGTAGGTTTAGTCAGAAGACTAGAAGATAAGGCTGGACAAGTCAGCTAAGAGCCAACAAAGTAGGGGCTCAGAATGCCAGACCACAAGCTTGAATTTCTTGCTGAGATCAATAAGTGCGTATAGGATTTTTGAGCAGGGGTCTCACGTAATTGAGGTTGTACTTCAGGTAAAGAAGTCTAATGATAGTGGATAAAATAAATTGGAGCAAGAGCCAAGAGCAATAAGAAGTTCAGCTAGGGACTTATTGTTCCAATTTATCTCAGTGATAATGAGGACCAAGAGACCAGAAGACAGTGGCCAGAGGATGAAAAGGGAGGGATATATATAAATGGCTACTGAGAAATAGAATAATTTCTTTGACAAGAGAAGGAAGTGCAGAAGGAGTTAGGAGAGAAAGGAATGAAGCGCCAAAGAATGTTATAGTAGAAGAGAGAACAGGAGGAACTCCTGATGCAGTAATGTGAAGGTGTCTATCTCCTTGTGATGCATTGTTCACATGCCTCTGTGTGTGTATGTGCAGGCATGTGTGTGTATGTGTCTGTCTGTCTTTTGGAATGCTATAAGAATGTAAGAGTGTAAGAATGCAGCAGGATGCCATCTTGGTATTATATTCAAAGGAGGCCACACATCTTCTAAGCCTAAAACTTTCCACTAAGTTTATGACAACTTCCAGGTTTGGGATATGGGTCCCAAAGCAGAATGATTGTGGTGGGAAGTATAGAAATTGCCATAGACCCCCTCACTAGTGGCCTTGAGCCTTGTTTTTCTGAGCTTCATTGGTTTCGTTTTGAGCCTGTATTGATGGTGTCTTACAAGCCTGTGCTTGCTCCATAGTTCAAAAATGCGGATGTCCTTCATCACCACCTCCACACAGAACAGCACCCTCATGAAGCTCACCTCAAACAGGTAAGCACTGATATGATACCAAATGGCAGACCTACAAAACCAGGTATTAGGGAGAGCCAAGAGGCTGAGGGGTTCCCTGAAACCACAGTGGGGGAGCCCACTGGTGTGTGGGCTGGTCTGGCCTGAACTTCTTTCATCGTGCACCCTGATCCCCAGCTTTGGCTCCCCAGCCCTTTATGACCCCTGGCTGTACTGACATTGGATGACTATGTGCTATTAGACCATCTCCACCCCTCTAAGCCCTGACCTACAGCTGTTCTGAGTTCTTCCCTCCACACTGTTCCCTTTTCTTAGAATGGGCTAGCTAAGAGGACTCCCAGGACTGTAGGGAGCAGATGTGCAGGTCCTTTATGAACAGTGACCTGTGTCTGACACCTGCTGTTATGTGTCACTTTCTGCCCTGGGTCAGTGTATAAGGAGGGGTGAGTGGGAGACAGATCAGAAGCAGGGAGGAAGTGATGGACAGCATCAAACATTGATGTTTTCACTGGAGGAAATTTTGCTCCCTTGGTGGGTCTGAGATGGGAAAGCCCATGAGTGGAGTCCTGGACATCAGGCTGGGATAGGGTGCTTAAGGAAGACATGGCATACCTGCATCCTAGGTGGGCCATGGCGAGTCCAGCAGTTTGGGCAAAAGTCTGGAAGTGGGAAATTATGGAGTTTCTGAATACCTGGTTAAGGAGGTTAAGATTCTCATGGACACAAGTGACTAGAACCCAATGAAGCACCAAAGAGGGTTGAGCACCCTTAGGACTAGATGGGTCAGTATTTGTGGCACAGAGCCAACATTGAGGACCATGGAGAGAAGCTAGGAATAGCAGAGTGGTGGTGTCAGTGCATGGAGACAGCACTCTCCTGCCTGACCCCAGGATAAGCAGGGAGAGGGCTGGCTGCTCCGAGCACTAGTGGAGGCACAAATGTGTGCATAGGTGGGGTTTTGCATTTAGGACAGAGAGACATGAGTGGGTTTGAAGTGGAAGGAAGCAAGTCCATTGGGAGAGATGCTGGCAGGTGGCAGAGAGATGCAGGGCTGCTGGGCAGGGGGCTCTGGAGGAGGAGCTGCCCACTAGGGAGGGGAAGACCTCTGCCTCCACTAAGGTGAGGGGCTCAGGGCCCCGATGTGAGCAGGTATGTGGGGGCTCAGGGGAGGCCCACCTGATCTTCTCCGAAGAGTGAACTCCATGACATCTTCCCCAAACCAGAGTTCAGGAGTGGGAGTGGGGCCTAGGACCATGGAAATTATATGGAATTATGTTTTTATGAGGAAGTAATATTTTAAGAGAAGAAGTCTAGCTGAGGGTGTTAGGAGACTGTATTCCTTCCAAATGCAGAGCTAGGAGTAGGGCTGGAGGGGCAACACTTCCTTAAGGGCACTGGCTCAGGGAACCATATGCCTGACCAGGAGGCTCCTGGGCCAGAGACTGGGGAAGCATGAGAGTTCTCCCATATTTGGAGGTTCAGTTTTAAAAAATTCTTTTCCAAAATGTGGCAATCGGAGGGAGAACGTTTTTGCTGAGTGAGGCTGGACATTGGGCTCTCAGGTCTCACCCCACAGCAATACCTCCACTCCCCACAGTGAGAAGCCCTCTCAGGGTCCACGCTTTCCTAGCCTTGCTGTGCTTAGCCTGAATCTAAGCCCCTAGTCACACCTGTGAAATCCCCCTTAACAGTGGCTGTGTGGCCACATACTCATGACAGCCAGGGGATTACTGCCCTTCTACCTGCATTGCCAGAGTCCAGCTCCAGCAGGTCCAGGGCTCCCTGAAGGATGGGTGGTGTTGACGAAAGGGGAGTGAGAGAGCCTCAAGTTTCTTTCTGATCACCAGGCAGGCATCTCTGCTCTGACCTAAAAGTCAGCATTATTTATGGTGAAAGGTACAGGAGAAGAAAGAGCAGTAAATGATTTTTCACAGATAATTTTTACAATTTTCCAGAACATGGATTCTGCAGAAGTTACAATTCTAATCTTAGTAGTAATGATTGTTATAAAAAAAAACCAAAAACTTAGCTACAGGCACTCATGCTATCATATGGGAAGGGCAGGTATTTTTTAAGACCAAGATATACAAAACCTCAGGTATAGCCCTAAGGAAGCGACCTTTAACCATGAGGCAAACAGCATTGTTTCGTAAAGGTCAGTTTTTTATGAGTAAGAATCATTTGGCTGTTTATAGATCCTCTCTCTTAGAGAATGTTTCCAGAAAAACAAGATCCCCAGGAAACATAATGCCTGCTCTCACAGTTCCAAAGATGAATGATACATTGTATCACAGTAATGACTTTTGCAACTATGTCCAGGCCTAGAAAGCAGTGAGTTATCAGTTAATTGCTCAGCTAAGAGGAAACTTCTATGTTGCTTGCCTTAGTCACATTAGGGTGTATCTAGTTACTCATCTTTTCCCTGATGCAATCATGCCTCAGGGACAGGGCATGGGGAGAGGCCACTCCTGACACTAGTCAGCAAAGTACTCTGAGGTTTGGTGCCCAAGCAGAAATGAAAGTTACAAGAGGGTAGACATTAGTGGCTGCCTGGTGGCAAGAGACAGTGCAAACTTGCTGTACCCTCACCAGGAATTTTCACTCAACCAGTGAGTTCAGATAGCTCCCAACACTGCTTGGGCAGCCCTTGAGCTACTTCCCCAGTTTTTGGTCTTTTTCTTCAGGAGCAATGAGCCTAAGAGCCCTAGTGCTCTCATTAAGCAGCTTGCTGCTTCCTTTGGCACCAATTCAGAAGGGGAAGTGGCTTGGTTGGGGCCACTTTGAGGGTGGGAGATGAGCCAGCCTCAGGGGTCTGGGGCAGGGGAAGCATGGGACAGGGCAGGGGTATCAGCAGGATGACCTCTTCCAAACTCAGTCTTACCTGCTGAAGGAAAATGTGCCTTCCCAAGGGACCCGGTTGGTACTAGCAGTCCTGCCAGTCACACTATAAGTGCAGATTCACAGTGGCACACCCATGAGTGTGCCCCACAGTCACCCTGGACTGTCAGGACAGGGCCCTTGGGGGTCTCCCAGGTAGTGTGCCTGAGACAGTGGTGAGTGCAGAGAAAGGCCAGGCCATACTCGTGGGAGCAACAGAGCAGCCTCCCCCACCCCATGCTCACCGGATGGGAGACAGAGAAGGCCTGAGCATATCCTGTCCGTATTAAGGACACAGTGCATAAGGTCATGACCAGGCTACTTGACTTGTGTCCTGTCTTGACTAGGCAGGTCTGCACAGTGCACAGTGGTTCCAGGATGGCTTCAGCTGCTTGTAAATTCAACTCCAAATTATACCTCAACCCCTTTTCTAATTTTTTCAGAAATACAATACGTGATGGTCTTAAGAAACTTGAGAATATAGTGCCTACCGGAGCCACAAACCTGGACGAAGGATTTAAAAAGGTAGCAAATCTAGAGCTCTGAGGATCTCTTCTTTATGGAGTCCTTAGAGTATTCTGGGTCCTCCCACAGCCTTCCCCAATACTCCTTCATTTCCTTGCAGGCAATTGAGCAGATCAGACGAGCAAACTCTGGAGGTAAGCTGCCTGGGGATTTCACTGGGTGCCAGTGTGGTGACAGAGGCAGACCTGGGACTCAGCAAGGTCTGGTGCAGACCCTCTCGGCCCCTTCCCAGTGCTGACTCTTGGAGCAAGGTGCTCGCCCTCTCTGTGCCGCAGGTTTCTGCTCTGTGCAGTGAGGATGAAAACTATCGCCAGTGATGTGTCTCAGAACCACATGGGATCATGTGTATACACCTTCTAGGCTCTTGGTAACTGTGAGGTGCCTGACCTGCACTTGGGCTGCCTGAACAAGAAAAAAGGAAGTGAGGGGAACCAACAGCATTGGTTTCCATTTTCAGAATGGATTCCACTTTCAGAGAAAAAGAGCTGGATTTCCCCCTTGCTGCCCACTGTGTCTCCATCACATTTCTGGCCCTGGCTCCTTTTTCCTTCGGTTCTTTCTCTTTGGCTGATTTCCTGTCACTGTGTCTCCAACACTGGAAAAGGCCACGCTCTACCCTAATAGTCTCCAGAGAGTCATTTTGTGTACCTTTACCAATGAGGTCACTCCCTGTCTCCCCTGCAGGCAACAGTGCTGCCAGTATGATTGTTGCTCTTACTGCAGGACCACTGCCACCAACGGTATTTGAGAAGACTAAGTCCGAAGTGAGTCCAACCCATCATTACCAGCATTTTGCTCCATGTATTTGGGTACTTTATACTCAAAGGGTTCTTTCTCCTAGGCTAAGAAGGCTCGTAAGATGGATGCCAAAGTTTATGCTGTGGGTGTAAAAGACTATAAAAGTGACCAGGTAATTCAGAACAGGTAAACAGGTGCCCCTTGCAAGCCTAAATGGGGTATGCTTTCAAAGCCAGCTTTCCTCTAACCCACCCCAGTGTCTGGACAGCAGATAGCTATTCCAGAAATGAATAGCAAGTGTGTAAAACTTGCACATCAGCAGCGGAGGCAGAAGAGCTTTCCCTTCCATAAGTGTGGGCTGCTACCTGACACCAGGGTCTGGCTCTTAGAGTCTAATATGGCATAAGGGAAGAAACTGTCTCTTGGGATGGAGATTTCTTTGTCCTCACCCCTGGCCGTGTGCCCAAGATGTTTCCTCTCTCTTATAGCTGGCTGGCATTGTAGAAAGAAAAGACCAGTTTTTTGGGATAAAAAGTGGCTCCAAGACCCTGGAAGACATTGTTAACGTGATAGGTGAGGTAGGTGATGGAATGGCGTCTCACCAGGTCTCTTCCCCCATGTGACTTTCCCTGACCAGCCACCCTTCTCTCTATTTCCAGCTGGTGGTAAATTCCTGTCATGAAATCATGGATAAGGAGAGTTACTTTGTTTGTGTAGGAGGTAAGAGCCGTTGTCACTGTTCTAGACATAATGGGGAGTGTGTGTGGTGTGAGGGGTGTGAATATGTGTCATGTCGGCAGTGTGTGAGTGTCTCAGAGTGTGGTGTGCATATGTAGCATGATAGTATAGAAATATGTTGGATATATGAGTGTGCCTGGGGTATATGTCTTCGTTATATTGGGATGTGCATGTTAAGCAAGGGTTGTGGTGTGCCTATGTGGTGTAATTATTTTCCTCATTATTGTAGATATAATGACAAACACCTGTGTATAAGTTTAAGGTATTCCATAATGACATGCATATATTGTGAAACGATTACCACAAGAATATCAGTGTACTTTTTTTAAATCTCAAAACCAAAAGTTTAATACATAATAAAAATAAAGTGTATTTTAAAATCTTCAACAAAACACTGCAAAATGAAATCTGAGAATATATTAAAAGAAAAAAACATCAAGACTAACTGGAGGCCACCCAGGAAATACAAGTCTGATTCAGTATAACTTACCACATCAACAATGTGGAGAAGAGAAACATGATTATCTCAATGGATGAATAAAAGAATTATAGGGGAGAAGAGTTAAGATGATGAAGTAGCAGAGGGATCCTAAGCTTGCCTTGTCCCTTGTCCCTAAGCTAGATAAATATCAAATCATTTGAACACCAAAGAAAGTGATCTGAGGGCTGAAAGAACAAACTGCACATCTAGAAGGAGAAAAATGGCCACACGGTAGAAGATAGGAACTTCAGAGAGTTTATTGAGGGAGAAAAGAACTGCATGTGCTCTGAAGGGGATGGAGCTCTCATCATGGAGAGAAGAGAGTGGGGGAGAGAGAGAGAGAGAGGAAGCAGGATGCAGGGGGATTGCACAAGAAAAACTCTTCCCCAAAACTATTGACTGGGAAAAGGAAAGGGGCTGGTTACCACAAGTTATTATAAGCAACAGAGCTCAAAGTCTCAAGTTTTAGAAGTTCTTGCCATTGCCAGGGTCGTACTTGGTGGGCTTAGAGGTGGCATGGCCTCCAGGAACAAAAAAAGCTGGTAGTCACCAGCATGCTGCCCTGTTCACTAGCATAGGAACAGAGATACTTGCTGAAGGCAGCAAGCCTTGGTTCTGGCTTTTTCTGTACTTTGCCATAAACTCCAAACTACTGCACAGTCATGCAGCTATTTTTCTGGGACAAATCAACACCAGCCATAGCACAGCAAGACCCTACCCCCAGAGGATCAACGTGCGTCCATGCCACACCAGTTCCCTAAAATTTGGAGCTTTGAAACCCAGTCAAATGCCGAAGATAAGACACAGGAGTACTGTGCTGCCAGGCAGACAGACAGCTCAGACATAGACATGGTGATGGCAGGATTCTGACATAAGTTTGGGATACAAGAGTGGAGATTGTTTGCTCTTCTGTAGTGGCTTCCTGGACAGTGGCAGGTTCAAACTCCCTTCTCCAGGGATGATAGAGTGGGGTGACACCATTCTCCTCCTGCCCATTAGCACAAACAGACTTCAGTGAGCAGCATACCAACTCCACTGGAGGCTGCAGCAGCTTACACCTAGCCTTACCCCTCTGCACCCTGTAGGTACATCTTTCCAAGGGCAAGTCATCCTGAGTACCAGCACAACAGGCCCCCACCCCAGAAAACTGGCACAGACCCCCTGCATGCACCACGTTCACTGATCATATAGAGTACTCCAAAGCTTCAGACCTAGGGGAAATACGATCTAGCTGCTTTTAACAAGCAGACCAAAACACACCTAAAACTTGCCACACAGTGGACAAGATCCAACCACTCCCCACTGTAGGCAAGAAAAAACTCTGTAGAGAGGGAAGGAGCAGCCAAAACACAACAGCAGAGTCCACATTCTGAAACACTTCCTGAAGCACCAAGCACAGGACAGTGTAGAATTTCTTCTTAATATAGCCATTATTCTCAGGGGCAGAAATAGAACAGCCTTTCCTAACATGCACACACCCAGTAACCTAGACAAAAATGACAAGATGGAGGTATTCATCCCAAAAGAAAGAACAGGAAGAAATCACAACAAGGGATTTAATTAAAACAGATAAGTAAAGTGCCTGAACCAGAATTTAAAACAATAATCATAAGGAATAATAGCTGGGCTTAAGAAAAGCATAGAAGACACTAGAGAAACCCTTACTACAGAAGTAAAAGAACTAAAATCTAGTCAGGCTGAAATTTAAAATGCTATAACCAAGATGCAAAACTGACTGGTTGCAGTGCTTAGGATGGACAAAGTAGAGGAACAAATCAGTGATATAGTAGACAAAATTATGGGAAATAATGAAGCTGAGAAAAAGAAGAGGGAAAAGTATTGGATCATGAATGTAGACTTAGGGAAGTCAGCAACACCTTAAAATGTAAGAACATAGGAATCCCAGAAGAAGAAGAGAGGAGGGAAAGGGGCAAAGTTTATTTGAGCAAAGTTAACTGAAACCTTCTCTTATCTGGGGAAGGAAACAGACATCGAAATCCAAGAGGCACAGAGAACTCCCATCAAATTCGACAAAAGCTAGTCATCACTTAGACCTATCACTCACAAAATGCACAGACAAGGAAAGAATCTTGAAAGCAGCAAGGGGGAAAAAGTACTTAGTCTACAAGGGAACACAGATTAGGTTCATGGCAGATCTGTCCACAGAAACTTGGCAATCTAGAAGGTAGTGGCATGATTTATTCACTGTGCTGAATGGGGAAAGTATGCAGCCAAATGACTTTATCCAGCAAAACTGCCATTCAGAATAGAGAAATAAAGAGTTTCCCGGATAAGCAAAATCTTAAGGAGTTCGTGAACACTAAACCAGCCCTGCAAGAAAAAGGGGGCTCCTTGAATGAGAAATAAAGACCAAAAGCAACAAAGTCTAGAAAAGAAAACATCACCAGAAACACCAACTTTACAGGTAACCCAATGGCACTAAATTCATATCTATCAATAATCACTCTTGAACATAAATGGACTAAGTTTTCCAATCAAAAGACATTGGGTATAAGAATAGATTTTTTAAAAAAAGACCCATCTATATGCTGCCTAAGAGAGATTTATTTTAGACCTAAAGACACCTGCAGATTGAAAGTGAGGGGATGGAGAATGATCTATCTTGCTACTGGAGATCAAAAGAAAGCCAGAGTACCATACTTATATCAAATGAACTAGATTTTAAACCAAAAGCTGGAAAAAAAGATGAAGAAGGGCACTATATCATAATTCGTAGGGCTGTTCATCAAGAAGATCTAACAATTGTAAATATTTATGCCCCAAACTCGGAAAACCCAAATATGTAAACAAATTAATAACCCACATAAACTCATTGACAATAATATAATAATAGTCAGGACTTTAATACCCCAACTACAGCAAGGGACAGATCATCTAAGCAGAAAATCAAAACAATGGCTTTAAATGACACACTGGAACAGATGGACTTAACAGATATATTTAGAACATTTCATCCTAAAGCACCAGAATACACATTCTTCTAGAGTGCACAAAAACATCCTCCAGAATGCATCACATACGGGGTCACAAATCAGCCCTCAACAAGTATAAAAAGACTGAGATCATACCATTCATATATTCAGATGACAATGCTATGAAATTTGAAGTCAACTATAAGAAAACATTTGGAAAGACCACAAATACATGGAGGTCAAAGAACATTCTGCTAAGCAATGAATGGGTAACCGGGAAATTAAAGAAGAAATTAAAAATACATGGAAGCAAATAAAAATGAAAACACAGCAGTCCAAAATCTTTAGGATGCATCAAAAGTGGCGCCAAGAGGGAAGTGTATTGTAAAACAGGTTTACCTCAAGAAGCAAGAAAAGTTATAAATACACAACCTAACTTTACTCCTAAAGGAGCTAGAATAGGGACAGCAAAAAAGCATAAAGACAGCAGAAGAAGAGAAATGATAAAGATTAGAGAGGAAATAAATGATAGAGAAACAAACAAAAAAACACAATAGGACAGATCAACAAAACTAAAAGGTGTTTCATTGAAGGAATTAATAAAATCTGTGCACCCCAAGCCAGACTTATCAAAAAGAGAAGTAAAAGGACCCAAATAATATAATCACAAATGAAAGAGGAGCAATCACAACCAACACCACAGATACAATTATAAGAGAATATTATGAAAAATTATATGCCAACAACCTGGGCAATCTGGAAGAAATGTATAAATTCCTAGAAACTCACACACTACCAAAGTGAAACAGGAAGGAATAGAAAATTGGAACAGACCCATACTATTTGCAGAAAACATTATACTCTATGTAGAAAACCTTAAAGACTCCACCAAAAAATTGCTAGAACAAATACATAATTTCAGCAAAGTGGCAGGATATAAAATCAATTTGGAGAAATTTGTTGCATTTCTATATTCCATTAGTGAAGCAACAGAAAACGAAATCAAGGAATCAATCCGATTTACAATTGCACCAAAAACAGTAAGATACCTAGGAATAAACCAAACAAAAGGTAAAATTTCTATACTCTGAAAACTATAGAACACTTATGAAAGAAATTGAAGAGGACACAAAGAAATGAAAAAATATTCCATACTCATGGATTGGAAGAACAAACATTGCTAAATGTCTATACTACCCAAAGCAATCTACTCATTTAATGCAATCTACTCATTTAATGCAATCCCTATCAGAATACCAATGGTATTTTCCCAGAGCTAAAACAAACAATCCTAAAATTTGCATGGAACCAAAAAATCTTCAGATAGCCAATGCAATCCTCAAAAAGAAAAGCAAAGCCTGAGGCATCACAATTCCAGACTTAAAGCTATATTACAAATCTGTAGTCAAAACAGTATGGTACTAGCATAAAAACAGACACATAGATAATGGAATAGAATGGAAAACCAAAAGATGTAATCACACCTATATGGTCAACTAATCTTTAACAAGGCAACAAAGAATATCCAATGGAAAAAAGACTGTCTCTTCAACAATTGATGTTAGGAAAGCTGGACAGCAACATGCAGAATGAAGCTGGATGCTATCGCCCGCCACCTGACCTTCTGGGAGGGAAAGGCGGCTGGAGATGGAGTGTGCAGTTGGTTGCCAGTGGCCAATGATTTAATCAGTCGTGCTTAGGCAAAGCCTCCATAAAAGCCTAAAAGGACAGGCTTTGGAGAGCTTCTGGGTTGATGATCACCTGGAGATCAGGGGCGAGGGGGGGCATCTGAAGAGACCATGGAAGATGTGCACCCTTTCCCCACACAGGGTCCTATGTTTCTTTTCCATCTGGCTGTTCCTGAGTAACATGTTTCTCTGAGTCATGTGAGATGCTCAAGCCAATTAATGGAACCCAAGGAGGTGGGTGTGGGACCCTCCATCAGAAGCTCAGGCATCAGTGGGATTGGAATGTAACCCAGGGTCCTGCAGAGAGAAACTGTGGACTTCGGGTATAGGGGAACTGTTCTTCAGGGCTACCTCAAGAAACAAGCCAAAGCACACATGGTGGAGAGTCCCAAATATAACTGAGTAGGGAAATAAAATAATCAGAGACATAACAAGAGAAACCGAGAGATACCACTAAAAGAACACTTCCTGAAGCGAAAGGCCCTTCCTGAAACAACAGTCAATGAGCCTCCTTTAATAGAGCAATACTAACAGGCCCACAGTGCAGTATGAGCTTTTAAAACTGACAAGACAGAAAGCTAGCCAAAAGGACAAAATGAAAGAACTCCCCTCTAAATAAATTCCAAGAAGAAATCGCAGCCACAGAACTGCTCAAAACAGACATGAGCAACATAACTGAACAAGAATTTAGGACAGTTGTCATAAAATTAATGGCTGGGATTGAAAAAACCATCAGAGAAGTTATCGATGCAAGGACTAGGGACCTTCAAAATAGCTGTGACGAGTTTTAAAAAGGCTATAAATGAGGTGCAAAATAAAATGGAGGCAGCCACTGCATGGATTGAAGAGGCAGAGAGGAGAATAGGTGAATTAGAAGACACAGTTATAGCAAAAGAGGAAACTGAAGAAAATAGAGAGAAATTTATACAGGATCACAAAAGGATAATTTGAGACCTGAGGGACACAATCAAATGGAACAATATTCATAGCATAGGAATTCCTGACGACGAAAGAGAAAAAGATTCTGAAGGGGTACTTGATCAAATTATAGCTGAGAACTTCCCCAATCTGAGGAAGGAAATAGACATTGAAATCCAAGAGGTGCAAAGAACTCCCCTAAGATGTAACTTGAATTGGCCTTCAGCATCACATACCATAGTGAAACTGGCAAAATACAAAGATAAAGAGAAAATTCTGAAAGCAGCTAGGGATAAAAGGGTCCTAACATGCAAAGGGAAACCTATCAGAGTGGTTACAGACCTATGTACTGAAACTGGGCAGGCCAGAAAGGAATGGCAGGAAATATTCAATGTGATGAACAGGAATAATATGCGACCAAGAATCCTTTATCCAATGAGCCTGTCATTCAAAATACAAGGAGAGATAAAGGTGTTCCAAAATAAACAAAAATTGAGAGAATTCATCACCACCAAACCAGCCCTACAAGAAATCCTAAGAGAGACTCTATGAGGGAAATGTAGCAAGGAATATAAGATACCAAAGACATCACTACAAACATGAACTTTACAAAGAACACAATGAATCTAAACCCACATTTTTCTTTTTTTTTCCATAATATTTTATTGTCAAATTGTTTTCCATACAATACCCAGTGCTCTTCCCCATAAGTGCCCTCCACCATCACCACCACCTCTTTCCCCCCCTCCCCCTTCCCCTTCAACTCTCAGTTTATTTTCAGCATTCAATAGTCTCTCAAGTTTTGCATCCCTCTCTCTCCCCAACTCTCTCTCCCTCCTCCGCTCCCCCTGGTTCTCCATTAGGTCTCTCCTGTTTTCCTGTTAGACCTATGAGTGCAAACATATGGTTTCTGTCCTTCTCTGCCTGGCTTACTTCGCTCAGCATGACA
Organism: Suricata suricatta; assembly: GCF_006229205.1. Lineage (NCBI taxonomy): Eukaryota > Metazoa > Chordata > Mammalia > Carnivora > Herpestidae > Suricata > Suricata suricatta. The sequence continues at coordinate 146,206,095 of NC_043701.1, read as the reverse complement.
CCCTCAAGGTCCATCCACTTTCC
>NC_043701.1:146203648-146205972 GCF_006229205.1 Suricata suricatta | reverse complement strand
GGTTCTCCATTAGGTCTCTCCTGTTTTCCTGTTAGACCTATGAGTGCAAACATATGGTTTCTGTCCTTCTCTGCCTGGCTTACTTCGCTCAGCATGACACCCTCAAGGTCCATCCACTTTCCTACAAATGGCCATATGTCATTCCCTCTCATTGCCATGTAGTACTCCATCGTGTATATATACCACATCTTCTTGATCCTAAACCCACATTTTTCAATAATAACACTGAATGTAAATGAACTGAATGCTCCAATCAAACGACACAGGGTAGCAAATGGATAAAAAAGCAATATCCATCTATTTGCTGTCTACAAGAGACTAACCTTAGACCTGAAGACACCTTCAGATTGAAAATAAGGGGATGGAGAAATATCTATCATGCAACTGGAAGTCAAAAGAAAGCCAGAGTAGCCATAGTTATATTGGACAAACTGGACTTTAAAGTAAAGGCAGTAACAAAAGATGAAGAAGGACTTTATATAATAATTACAGGGTCTCTCCATCAGGAAGAGCTAACAATTATAAACATCTATGCACTGAATTCGGAAGCACCCAAATACATAAAAAACTAATTACAAACAGAAACAATCCTATTGATAGTAATGTGCTTATTGCAGGGGATCTTAATACTTCACTTACAGCAATGGATAGATCAGCCAGACAGAAAATCACTATAGAAACAATGGACCTGAAGGGCACATTGGAACAGATGGAATTAATAGATATATTTAGAACTCTGCATCCCGAAGCTAGGGAATTCACTTTCTTCTAGAGTGCACATGTCACATTCTCCAAGATAGATCACATACTGGGTCATAAAACATAAATACAAACGAATTGAGATCATACCATGCACACTTTCAGACCACAATGCAATGAAACTTGAAATTAACCACAGGAAAAAGTCTGGAAAGCCTCCAAAAATGTGGAGGTTAAAAGCCACCCTACTGAAGAATGATTGGGTCAATCAGACAATTAGAGAAAAAAATTTAAAATATATGGAAACAAATGAAAACAAAAATACAACAATCCAAACTCTCTGGGACACAACAAAGGCAGTCCTAAGAGGAAAGTATATTGCAATCCAGGCCTATTTCAATAAACTAGAAAAAGCGCAAATTCAAAATCTAACAGAGCACCTAAGGAAACTAGACAGGGAGCAGCAAGAGCACCCCAAACCCAGCAGAAGAAGAGAAATAATAAAGATCAGGGCAGAAATAAACAATATAGAATCTGAAAAACCAATTGAACAGATCAATGAAACCAAGAGTTGGTGTTTTGAAAAAATAAACAAAATTGATAAACCTCTAGCTAGGCTCCTCAGAAAGAAAAGAGAGAGCACTCAGATAGACAAAATCATGAATGAAAATGGATCTATTACAACCAATCCCTCATAAATACAAGCAATCATCAGAGGTTACTATGAAAAATTATATGCCAACCAACTGGACAATCTAGAAGAAATGGAAAAATTCCTAAACACACATGCTACCAAAATTCAAACTGGAAGAGATAGAAAATTTGAAGAGAACCATAACCAGTGAATAAATCTAATCAGTTATCAAAAATCATTCAACAAGTAAAAAAGCTCAGGGCCGGATGGCTTCCCATAGGAATTCTACCAGACATTTAAAGCAGAGTTAACACCCATCCTTCTCAAGCTATTCCAAAAAAATAGAAATAGAAGGAAAACTTCTGAACTCATTCTATGAAGCCAGCATCACTTTGATTCCCAAACCAGGCTGAGACCCAACAAAAAAAGAGAACTACAGATCAATATCCTTGATGAGTACAGATGCAAAAATACTCAACAATATACTAGCAAATCGAATTCAACAGCATATAAAAAGAAGTATCCATCATGATCAAGTGGGATTCATTCCCAGGTTACAGAGCTGGTCCAACATTTGCAAATCCATCAATGTGATATATCACATTAACAAAAGAAAAGATAAAAACATCACTCATCATCAGGGAAACACAAATCAAAACCACACTGAGATACCACCTCACACCAGTCAGAGTGGCTAAAATGAACAAGGCAAAAGACTACAGTTGTTGGAGAGGGTGTGGAGAGATGGGCACCCTCATACACTGTTGGTGGCAATGTAAACTGGTGCAGCCACTCTGGAAAACAGTGTGGAGGTTCCTCAAAAAACTATCGATAGAACTCCCTTATGACCCAGCAATAGCATTGCTGGGGATTTACCCAAGAGAGACAGAAATGCTGATGCATAGGAGCACATGTACCCCAATGTTCATAGCAGCAATGTCAACAATAGCCAAAACATGGAAGGAGCCTAAATGTCCATCACCTGACGAAT
>NC_043701.1:146199051-146203548 GCF_006229205.1 Suricata suricatta | reverse complement strand
TGGCAATGAGAGGGAATGACATATGGCCCTTCGTAGGAAAGTGGATGGACCTTGAGGGTGTCATGCTGAGTGAAGTAAGCCAGGCAGAGAAGGACAGAAACCATATGTTTGCACTCATAGGTCTAGCAGGAAAACAAGAGAGACCTAATGGAGAACCAGGGGGAACGGAGGAGGGAGAGAGAGTTGGGGAGAGAGAGGGTTGCAGAACTTGAGAGACTATTGAATGCTGAGAATGAACTGAGGGTTGCGGGGGAGGGGGGAGGGGGGAAGACAGGTGGTGGTGATGGTGGAGGGCACTTATGGGGAAGAGCACTGGGTGTTGTATGGAAAACAATTTGACAATAAAATATTATGAAAAAAGAACCATATGATCCTATTGATAGATGCAGAAAAGGCATTTGACAAAATACAGCATTCTTTCTTAATAAAAACCCTCGAGAAAGTCAGGATAGAAGGAACTTAAACATTATAAAAGCAATTTATGAAAAGCCACAGCTAATATAATCCTCAATGGGGAAAAACTGAGAGCTTTCCCCCTGAGATCAGGAACACGACAAGGATGTCCATTCTCACCACTGTTATTTAACATAGTGCTAAAAGTCCTAGCATCAGCAATCAGACAACAAAAGGAAATAAAAGGCATCAGAATTGGCAAAGAAGGCAAACTTTCACTTTTTGCAGATGACATGATACTCTACATGGAAAACCCAATCAACTCCACCAGAAGCCTTCTAGAATGGATCCATGAATTCAGCAAAGTAACAGGGTACAAAATCAATGTACAAAAATCGGTTACATTTTTATACACCAATATTATGAAGCAACAGAAAGAGAAATCAAGAAACTGATCCCATTCACAATTTCGCAAAAAACCATAAAATACCTAGGAACAAACCTGACTAAAGATGTAAAAGTGCTGTACGATGAAAACTATAGAAAGCTTGTGAAAGAAATTGAAGAAGACACAAAGAAATGGAAAAACATTTCATACTCATGGATCAGAAGAATAAACATTGTTAAAATGTCATTATTACCCAAAGCAATCTACACATTCAATGCAATCTCAATCAAAATTGCACCAGCATTCTTCTCAAAGCTAGAACAAACTATCCTAAAATTTGTATGGAACAACAAAAAACCTCAAATAGCCAAGGTAATAATGAAGAAAAAAAACAAAACGGGAGGCCTCACAATCCCAGACATTAGCCTTTACGTCAAAGCTGTCATCATCAAGACAGTATGGTATTGGCAGAAAAACAGACACATAGACCAATGGAATAGAATAGAGAACCCAGAATTGGACCCACAAATGCATGGCCAATTAATTTTTGACAAAGCAGGAAAGAGTATCCAATGGAAAAAAAGACAGCCTCTTTAACACATAGTTCTGGGAGAACTGGACAGCAACATGCAGAAGAATGAAACTAGACCACTTTCTTACACCATACACAAAAATAAACTCACAATGGATGAAGGATCTGAATGTGAGACAGGAGACCATAAAAACCCTAGAGGAGAAAGCAGGAAATAGCCTCAATCGCAGCAATTTCCTACTTGACACATCCCTAAAGGCAAGGGAATCAAGAACAAAAATGAACTATTAGGACCTCATCAAGATAAAAATCTTCTGCACTGCAAAGGAAACAATCAAAAAACCTAATAGGCAACCAACAGAATGGGAAAAGATAGTTGCAAATGGCATATTGGATAAAGGGTTAGTATCCAAAATCTACAAGGAACTCACCAAACTCCACACCCGAAAACCAAATAATCCAGTGAAGAAAAGGGCAGAAGACATGAATAGACCCTTCTCCAAAGAGGACATCCAGATGGCCAACAGGCACATAAAACGATGCTGAGTCACTCATCAAAAGGGAAATACAAATCAAAACCACACTGAGATACCACCTCACACTGGTCAGAGTGGCTAAAATGAACAAATCAAGAGACTATAGATGCTGGGAAGAATATGGAGAAACGGGCACCCTCCTACATTGTTGGTGGGAATGTAAACTGGTACAACTGCTATGGAAAACAGTGTGGAGGTTCCTCAAAAAACTATCAGTAGAACTCCCCTATGACCCAGCAATAGCACTGCTGGGGATCTACCCAAGGGATACAGAAGTGCTGATGCATAGGAGCATATGTACCCCAATGTTCATAGTAGCAATGTCAACAATAGCCAAATCATGGAAAGAGCCTAAATGTCCATCAATGGATGAATGGATAAAGAAGATGTGGTATATATACAATGGAATAATACATGGCAAAGAGAAAGAATGAAATCCGGCCATTTGTAGCAAAGTGGATGGACCTTGAGGGTGTCATGCTAAGCAAAATAAGTCAGACAGAGAAGGAAAGATACCATATGTTTTCACTCCTAGATCTAACAGGAGAAACCTAACAGGGGACCATGGGAAGGGGAAGGGAGGGGGGAAGGTTAGGGAGAGGGAGGTAAATCATGAGAGACTCTTGAATACTGAAAACAAACTGAGGGCTGAAGAGGGAGGGGGAAAGGGGGTGATGGTCATGGAGGGGGGCACTGTGGGGAAGAGCACTGGGTGTTATATGGAAACCAACTTGGCAATAACTATTAAAAAAGGAAAGAATGCTTTCTTACATCATATATAAAAATAAATTCAAAGTGGATAAAAGACCTAAATGTGAGACAGGAAACTATCAAAATCCTAGAGAAGAGAAGACATGCAACAATCTCTTTGACTTTGCCATACCAACTTTTTACTAGATGTGTCTGAATGCAAGAGGAACAAAAGGAAAAATGAACTCTTGGAACTTCATCAAGATAAAAAGCTTCTGCACAACAAAGAAAATGATTAGCAAAACCAAAAGGCACCCTACTGAATGGGAGAAGATATTTGCAAATGACATATCAGATAAAGGGTTAGTATCCAAAATCTATTTTTAAAAAACTTATCAGACTCAACACCCAAAAACCAAATAATCCAGTGAAGAAATGGGCAGAGACATAAACAGATATTTTTCCAAGGAAGACATACGGATGACTAACGAACACATGAAATGATGCTCAACATCAGTCATCATTGGGGAAATACAAATCAAAACCACAATGAGATACCACCTCACACCTGTCAGAATGACTAACATTAACAACACAAGAAACAACAGGTGTTGGTGAGGATGTGGAGAAAGGGGAACATTATGACAGTGTTTGTGGGAATGCAAACTGGTTCAGCCACTCTAAAGAACAGTATGGAGGCTCCTTAAAGAGTTAAAAACAGAACTACCCTATAACCAGCAACATCAGTAGGAGGTATATATATGCCCAAAGATTACACTAATACAGATTTGAAGGGCTACATGCACCCTGATGTTTATAGCAGTATTATCAACAATAGCCAAATTATGGAAAAGGCCCAAATGTCCATGGACTAATGAATAGATAAAGGATATGTGGTATATATACACAATGGAATATTACTCAGCCATAAAAAAGAATGAAATCTTGCCATTTGCAAAGAGGTGGTTGGAGATATAGTGGATTATGCTATGTGAGATACCTCAATCAGAGAAAGGAAAATAACATATGATTTTTATGTGGAGTTGAAGAAAGAAAACAGATAGATGACCATATAGGAAGTAATATAAAGGAAAGGAAAGCAGACAACTTAACTATAGAGAACACACTGAGCGTTCATAGGGGAGGTAGGCAGGGGATGGGCTAAGTGGCTGATGGGTATTAAGGAGGGCATTTGTTATGATGAGCACTTGGTGTTATATGTAAGTGATGAATCGCTAAATTCTACTCCTGAAACCCAAGTTGCAATGTATATTGAGTAACTAGAATTTAAGAACAAATTTGAAAAAAAAAAAATGAAAGACTTGGATACAGCTCAACGGCCAGCATCATACTAGGAACATCGTCCGACAAAAGGCATCCACACAAATACAACTAACAACACAGCCAATATTTATATGGGGAAGTTCCTGATATCTGGAACTTCACAAGCACGGCCTCTCTCCCCCTCCAGAGGTCCCTGAGTCAGTCTGGGGAGGACGTCCTGGGCAGTGACTTGTGATAGAAACCCGCTTCCTAAGCCTCTTTGTGTACAGGCTTCATGTCTCATCAGGGGCACTGGTACTGCTGAGGAGGAGGGATAAGCACACTTACTCCACTGGTAACAGCACACACAGCTGGATCCAGCCCAATGCAGACCCGAGGCCTCTGTGCTCTTAACTGTAAGGCTAGAGTGCAGTAGAGCATGGGCTCAGGCTCAACTGTGTTCAGATCTGGCTCTGCTGCCCATGGACGTGCAACCCAGAGCACATTACCAAACATCTTTGAGCTCCCCTTTGGTCTCCAACAACCCCCACCAGCAGATCTCTTGTAAGCGCTAAGGCCAGGCGATTTTACAAGGACTGCCACAGGATCTAGAAGCTGGGAAGCCCTAACCAACAGTAGTGGTACTAATATTCCCATCATGACTGATGCCACCGCCCCAAAGCTGAACTCAGGAG
>NC_043701.1:146197221-146198951 GCF_006229205.1 Suricata suricatta | reverse complement strand
GATTTTACAAGGACTGCCACAGGATCTAGAAGCTGGGAAGCCCTAACCAACAGTAGTGGTACTAATATTCCCATCATGACTGATGCCACCGCCCCAAAGCTGAACTCAGGAGCGAGTGACAAAATCACCAGACTGAAAGCATCCCCGGCCGAGCCAGCTGTTGGCCACAGTTCTCTGACTCTTCCCGTCTTCTTAACCACCTTGCAGTGCGAGGTTGGAGGTGGGCAGGAGACCCCCACACAAGTAGGCTCTTGTCCTGCTTCTGCTTTAAAGCACCCAGCCATGCAGCCGACCTGACAGCTTCATTTCTCTGATTACATCCCCTGCACACACACACAAACACACACACAAGTCATGGCATCTTTGACATGCAGCTTGTCAAACTGCAGGTGCAAACGTCAGTCAGTGTTCATCCCCCATGGCGGCCTGGCCAGGGTTACAGGTGCTGCCACACACCCGCTGACAGCTTAACTCAGCATTTCCTGCTCTGACCTTTAAATTGCTGCCCTCTTGACAAAAGCTGCCACACGACATGACAGTCACTTGGAGGCAAAGCTCTAGGCAGGAACCTGGACCCCAAGTGAAACAGAAGGAGCCATTTCATCAGGCTGTCATTTGAAATAAATCAATGGGCCAGGGCGCCTTGGGAAGCAGACAGGGCATGAGCACAAGGCTCCCAGCCTCTTCAGTCTCTCAGGACGCTGTCTGGGCTGAGGTAGAGGCCTCTGCTGGCCTTCCTGCCTCTAGGCCTGTGCTCCAGCCCATCCTCTGCACAGGGCCTGAGGGCAGCCTGGCCTGGGAGTCTGAGGCCCCTAGCCTCACAGCAGGGCCGGCCAGGTCCTCCCTCAGCTCTCAGGCTGGGGGTGGCACTAGGCTTCCTGAAAGTTCCCCTTTCCCCACTTTACAGGCTCCATGCTACCCATCCTTTGACGCCACACTCACAGGAGGCTCACCCTTGTCCCTTTCTGGGTTCACTGGCCCCTCCGGATTCCTGCAGCCCTTGGTCTGTCCTTCTCATTAGTCACTTCTCACCTTGAATGTGCCATGACTTCTGCTTGGCTGTCACGGTTTATTCTTATCATTCAGTTCCTTGATGTGTTACCAACCTTTTATGAGGGAAATTTTCAAACCTACGGCGATGTGGAAACAACTGTGCAATGAACACCCCTGTCTCCACTCCCTGGATTTTGTAGTTAATATTTAATATCTCACCATATTTCTTTACTGTTTATTTATCCAGGGTGCTTCTTCTCGCTCTCTCTCTCTCTCTCTCTCCCCCTCCTTCCCTCCCTTCCTTATTCCCACCCACCCACACACACACACACCCACACACACACACTCATACCCACACACAATGCATCTTATTTTTTTATGTGTTTCAAGTCAATTACAGACATCAGGCTACCTTACTTCCAAAACCCATTATTTTGCATATCTTTTTTTTTACAAATCTTTATCTTTTTATATTTTATTTATTTTTGAGAGCAAGAAAGACAGAACACGGGTGGGGGAGGGGTAGAGAGAGGAAGACACAAAATCTGAGGCAAGCTCTAGGCTCCTACCAGTCAACACAGAGCCTGACTCGGGATTCGAACTCACAGACCGCAAGATCATGACCTGAGCCAAACTCAGACGCTTAACTGATTGAGCCAGCCAGGCACCCCTATTTATACAGCATTTCTTTTTTTTTCCATAATATTTTATTGTCAAATTGTTTTCCATATAACACC
>NC_043701.1:146191444-146197121 GCF_006229205.1 Suricata suricatta | reverse complement strand
CTTGATCCATTCGTCAGGTGATGGACATTTAGGCTCCTTCCATGTTTTGGCTATTGTTGACATTGCTGCTATGAACATTGGGATACATGTGCTCCTATGCATCAGCATTTCTGTCTCTCTTGGGTAAATCCCCAGCAATGCTATTATACAGCATTTCTTAAGAGCTCTCCTTATATTGGGGCAAACTTTAGTGTATCATTTGATAACTTCTGAAAAATGCATACCCCAGGAAGACAGTATTTATCATTGTCCCTAGAAAATCCCCTGAGATCACTTGCCAATCAATCCTTGTCCCCAACCCCTGAAGGCAGGTCTTCTCAGTTTTTCCTCCATAGGCTGTTTGCTCCTTTAAAATGTCTTCTCAGGAGACTTAGGCAGTATGAACATTGTGTTTAAACATTCTGTTTGAGGTATCCTGGGTGGCTTAGTTGGTTGAGCATCCAACTTCAGCTCAGGTCATGATCTCACAGTTCGTGGGTTTGAGCCCCGCGTTGGGCTCTGTGCTGACTGGTAGCTCAGAGCCTGGAGCCTATCTTCAGATCCTGTTCAGATCTTTTTCTCTCTGCACCTCCCCTATTCATGCTCTATCTCTGTCTCTCAAAAATAAATAAATGTAAAAATAAATAAATAAAAAGCATTCTTTTTGGCCAGGTACACTTGGCCCAGTGGTTTGGAGATCCATCACTCCTGCATGTTTGCTGGGTATACTTGCATTTTTGTGTCTGGAAGGAAGGCTGGAGGTGACACCTTCTCATTGTCTTTCCTGTGTGTGGCTGGCCCAGACTGGGTGTCTACAGCCAGGGCACATCAGTGGTAGCACATAGTAGGACACAGGGCAGAGGCGGGCTTTCCTCTGACAGCCCGTAGACAGGTTCCACAGTGTGGCCAGAAGACTCACCTGGCTACCATATAGAGTTGATCATATATGCGTACATACCTATTTATATATACTTTTCAAGGTATTTTTACACCAATGAGACCATGCAGTTCATAACATTTTCCTGCCATCTGCACATATTCCATTACACGGCAGGTTGCATGAGCATCAGGATGGGCTCAGGCCAAATGAAGGATGATTCACTGTAGTATGATTGGTTCTGCAGTGATGGCATGGTGGCCATGGCGAGCTGCTTCCTTGTTAGCAGAACAGTGCCCACGTTCAAACCAATGGTTGACATATAGAAATATGAACTCGCTGTTGCCAGGTGTTCCCATTTTCCATTTTCCATTTTCCATAAAAGGTAGTAATCTGGATTTTTAGGGAGAATATGCAAACTTTCAATATTGACTTCCATTTTTGGGAAAACTTGAAAGACTAACATACCATATCAGCAGGCCTTCCTTAGCTACTGGGCAACAATCTATTTTCTTTAAAGCAGAATTTGTAAATATTGCTTCAATCAATGGTAGCTGCAGAAGAACTGAAGCAGGATAAATCAGGAATCAGGATAACCATATCCAAGGTTGCCCTGGAATTTTGAGAAGTCATTCCATTAGTTCATTGACCTAAGGCAAATCAAGCTTCAGGGATGGGAATGACCCAGTTTTGGACATGCGCAGCAGTAGAGGCTAATGACTTTGGGCTTGCAGCTGAAGACCTGCATGTTATCCTGGCTAAATCCTTTGGGATCCTGTCTACCATCTGTCCTTTCTATCTACTGGTGTTACTTCAGGGACTAGGAAGCACTAGGGGATCCTCAGCACCCTGGTAAAGGTCTAGGATGTAGGCCTGCACCTTAGCATATCAGTGTTTCCACACTGAGAGAGGAAGGGCTTGCTGAATCCCAGGTGGGCTGTCTGTAGTCCATGAAACCTCAGGCAGAAACAGGGGAAGAGCAATCATGGAGGGTTCTAGAACCACAGCTACGACAGAACTTATCTCTTCCTGGAGGATTCTTCTGTGCAGAATCCTGGGCTCTTTGCCTGCCTCACCTGAGTCCCATCCCTGCTCCTGGACCTCCAGCCTGCGATAGGCAAACAGAAAGACAGGGAGGAGGAGGAAACCCCAAGCATCAGAAAGTCATAAGGCACCCAGGCCTGGACAGCCAGCACAGGCAAGGGACAGGGCTGTCTTCAGCCTTGTTGTCCTGGCTCTTTTCTCCTTTATATGGTAGACCCTATGGAGAGGACCTCCTGCACCCTTCATAGAATATTTGGACATTTCAGGATCAGAAACCCAGGGCTGTCATTGTCCCCATGCAAAGATGAGGCTGGATGCCTTAATGAGCTCCAAAGATCAGGGTTGAGGTGAGAGTACCCTGAGTTCTCTAGCCCCCTCAGCACTCATAGTGGGTCCTCCATGAAATCAAGTAAGTATCTGGCCATAGGGGTCATACATCTTGGTTTTGAAATAGTTGCTTCCTTATGAGGAGTCCCTGGAAATGCAATTTTTGGTGACCTGCTATTAGTAGCCAATCAGAGGGAAGGCAGCCCTCAGCCATCCCTCACACAGATCTTTGGATATTGACTTTGCAGAAGGATATGAATTTACATTTTATGATACTGAGTTAGATGAACACACGATGGATGAAATTGTTTGCAGATATAAGTTGGACGATGCCGATACCTTCGGTGAGTAGACCCCTTGATGCCTCCAAGTGACAAATTCCCTACAACAGGATGCCTTCCCCTCATCCAACGAGGCCTTCAAAGTCCTTGCTTACCATTCACTGTAGGCACTGTGAGGATAGATTAGCATATACAAGTAGAAGGAGGAATCTGGCTGGAAAGCCTGGTGACCTACACTCAAAGCTGGGAAGTCATCAACCTCCAACACCCACAAGGGCTTTACCCCTGCTGAGAATGGCTGTGGTGTGCTGGGTGTACCCCCTAAGTACATTCTAACTCCCTTGGCTCAGCTCTCACTCACCTTGAGAGACAAGGACCTGAATCCATTGAGTCTGCTGGTGAGAAACACAGGCAGCCCTGGGGCTCGGAGTCTGGGCCAGGTGCACTGGTAGCGCCCCAGGAAAATATGTGTATCTGGAAGTGAGAGAGTATGCCAACTGCCAGGTCTGGGCCCTGGAATCCTGGCACAGGCACATGTCACATGTCTGAGCTTAACCAAATAAGGGTTCTGTTCTCAGCTCCTTTTCCTCTACTGTAAAATGAAGCCAATATGGTAGTTGAGCTAAGCCATATCACCTCTGTAAGCCTAGAATTGGGAAATACTCAGGCATCAGGTGTTCTTCCATGGTAAGTGGCCAGAGGAAGCACACAGTTGGGCAGGCAGATGTGCCCTCAACACTGAGGTGGATATAATCCTCCCCAAAGAGCAGGGTGGTACAGTAAGACTTTCTTCCACTGAGCCCCCAGTGCATTCATTTGACCTAATGAGTTTATTTGTAGTGACCAGTGACCAGGGCCATCTGGTAAACCCTGAGCTACCTCTGGACATCACACTGTTGCACAATGAATGTTTTAGTTCCCCTAAGGGAAATAGTATCTGTAAAGAACAGGACAGGTCTCACATTCCTAAGCAGCTGTCCCTTCCCCTCCATTCTCTGTGCCTTCCATTGTTTATTGTTAGCTCAGGACCTGTCACTCTCCACATTTATTTTGTTCTTTGTTACTTCGTTGTCTGTCTTCCTCCTGTCTGCTAAACATACGGCCCTTGAGAACCGGGACTCAAGCTGCCTGGTGCCTGGCAGGGGCTCCGAGGAAGGCAGCAAAGGGAAACTGGCACCTGCCAGAGTGTTAGTGTGCTTGTCAGGGGCCAGCTGAGGGGAGATGGATGCATGGATATGCCCACTGACATTATTCTCTTGTGGTTTTCTCCTAGATAAAAAACCCGTATATAAGGATGATGAGTCTTTAGCTTGCCCAGGACATAAATTTGAGAAGCCCGGCCAGTAAGTACCTCAGGTCAGGGACTAGTGGGCAGTTTTTGTCACCATGTGCTATCAGAATGTGGGATGCTACCTCTGCTGTGGCACCACGTATCTGTTTCAGAGGGCTCAGGACATCCTTCATAACTACTCTTATTGGTCTTCCCCTGAAATGCTCAGGGTTCTGTTGTGGCCCAGTCTCTGCTAAGGAGCGCAGAATATGAGAACCGATGTTCCCAAGGATGGTACATGGCAACAGGCAGCCTTTCAGAGATAAGCCAAAATATTTTGAAAATAGAGAAGGATCAGGATGGTGACACCAAGCCGACCTCGTTGGAAACTTAGCCCATGGCCACAATGGCTTTGGGTCCAAAGCAGGGTTCTGCATGCCTGGTCAGCCTTCACTGCAGAGGTTGACCTTGTAGGGCTTGGGGTAAGCCCCCTCTTATCCATGCTGTATGCTCAGTGATGGCCCAGATGCCTGCTGATCAAAGTCATTACAATGAGGCCAGTTGTAGGCTGTGGTTTGAGCCAAGTACAAGAACTAAACATCTCTAGGCTAGTGGTCACCACATGACCATTCTGTGTTTTAGGGTGGTCGTCGTTGATTACAGCCTGAACAATGGTGTTACCTTCATTGCGGAGAGCATGAAAGTCACCAGCATGAGTTGTGTGAGTGCCACTGTGGGGCTGTATCCTACTTCCTGGGGCTGTCAACAGCATTGCTATTAGAAGAGGAGACAGTTGGGGAGGCAAGAAAAGAGAACACATGCTAGGGGGGGCAAGAAAGGAGCTTGTGCAGACAGCCAGCTGGGACAGCTTCTCAGAGCAGCTTGAGGCCCTCAGCCCTTCATCAGCAAGCGGTCCACACATCGGGCTGGTGAGGTGCCCTGGGAGCACTTCCACAAGGACACCTGTGGTGTAGCCTCTCATCCAGGTCTTGCAGAACCTCTGTTCTCTGTAGACCAAGTGTCCCTGACAGCACGGAAAAGGGAACAGGTAGAGTCTAAGCAGAGTCCAGAAATGATGCTAGGGCTCTGCTATCCTGCCTCTCCCTTTGCCACTTCTGCTGGCCCAAAATTCGGGCCCCATCCTGCATTCCAGCTGGGGGAGTGGGAGGGACTGGGAGACTAGTGTGTTAGGAATCGATTCCTGGACCTCTGGGACAGTGGGGTACGCCAGATCTGGAGGGTGGGACCAGCAATGGCCGTGTGCAGCCAGGTGTGTTTCAGCAGCTGCTGATACAGCTGAACCCACACCCCCCCCATCACTGCCCCTGAACCCAAGCCCGCTTGGGGAACACCCCTGTCATTTTGCAGAGGGCATCGGCCTCCCTCTGCCTCTGCTGCTTTCTCGTGCTCCCAGCCATCCCTCTCTGCCAGCTCTCTGACCTCTGTGGGACCTTGCTCTCCTGCACGTGGTGGGAAGCTGCCAGGGCTGTCAGGAGGGTTGAGACTCAGCTCAGGGGCAGGCACATGGAAAGGAAGGTGCTGCTCCCAGGTGCCTGCTTTTCGGAGCTCCGCGTCGTCCAGGCACCTGGTGCAGGGCAGCATGACATGGGTGACAGAGCACATTAGGCACGAGAAGAGGGCTTCCAGGGAGGAGGGATGCTCATGCCTAATTGTCACCAGCCTAGTGTCCAGTCTGGGAGGGTTCCAGCAGCGCTGACAGTCCTCTGACTGTCTTCGCTTGTGCCAGGATGGGCACTCACGGATTGGCACACCACATTCAGCCACTTGCCCATCAGGAGGCTGACAGGCCACCCTCAGTGGGCACATTTAGGAAAACACTCAGGAGGAGCCGTGCCACCACAGGCGCCAACCCTGCTTCCCTCTTCAGCTGCCCTGTCT
>NC_043701.1:146190270-146191344 GCF_006229205.1 Suricata suricatta | reverse complement strand
GGTTCCAGCAGCGCTGACAGTCCTCTGACTGTCTTCGCTTGTGCCAGGATGGGCACTCACGGATTGGCACACCACATTCAGCCACTTGCCCATCAGGAGGCTGACAGGCCACCCTCAGTGGGCACATTTAGGAAAACACTCAGGAGGAGCCGTGCCACCACAGGCGCCAACCCTGCTTCCCTCTTCAGCTGCCCTGTCTTCTGGGCACAGGCTCTGACCCCTCTAGCTCCCCTGCCTCAGGGAAAGCAGAGCACTTGGTTTAGGGCAGGGCTACACAGCATGCAGCTGAGACGTGCAGTGAGGGCTGACCTGTCACACCACGGGGATCCCACTCCCTGTCAGGGCTCTGGGCCAGAGCCTCTAACAGCCCGTTGTGTGCTCTGTGGCCCAGGGCTCCAAAGCAGCTCTGAGTGTGGTCCTCTCCTCCGGGCCCTCAGTGCTCCCTGGAGGTGGGGAGATCGGAGCTCACTGGGAGCAGGCTAATGTGCAGGCCTAGGGTGAGGAGCTGGGGAAAGCACCCAGCAAGAGGCCACTCACATCCATACAGGACTCCGACTTATGTGCTTTTTGCAGGGCGGAACAGAGCCCACAGATGCTCCGAAGGCGGTGACATCAGTCCCCACAGTCACAAAGAAGACGACAGTGCCCACAACCACCACAAGGAGGACCACAGTGTCCACAGTTCTCACAAAGACGATGACACTGCCCACGACAACCACATGGAGGACCACAGCATCCACGGTTGTCACACAGGAGACACCAGGAACCACAGCTGTCCCAGAAAAGCCTACTCCTGAGTACCTGGACTACCTGTTCCCATTGTCTGTCCCAACTCTGATTGTTATCGTGGTGGTGATCTGCTGTCTCTGTTGCTACAGAAAGGTAAGGGAGCCCTGTCCATACAGCCTTGTGACACAAGCCCTCCCCACACCACAAGGTAACCAAGCCCCCCCACACCCCATGATCCCACCAGTGGGCAGGTTCCATGAGCTCCCAGGTCATCACAGGAGCAAACAGAGGCACAGACTGTGTCTTCTAATCCTGGGAGAGACTCAGCCTGCATCTCAGGGCCCC
>NC_043701.1:146187758-146190170 GCF_006229205.1 Suricata suricatta | reverse complement strand
AGCCGGTTGACCAAATCCCACGGACAGGGGGTTCGCAGACTGACACCCCGATGCCCATGTTCTGTGTCGCTGCTGCTGCGTAGGGTCCCCTCCTGTCTGCATGGCCAACCCAGCACCCTCCATGCTCCTCTGGCCTGTGCTCATGTCTCTTTATCATTCTAGCCCTGCAGAGAGCCACCAGTGCCGAAAATAATAATGGTGAGTCGTGATTTTTGTCCTCATGTCAGCATGCCCAGTGCCCACACTGACCTTCACAAATGGGTATGGGATATTTCCACCCCCTGCGCCAGCACCAGGAGAGCTGGCAGAATGAAGAATGGGGAGGGTGCAGGGAGGGCCCTCGGGAGGACTTAGGACTCATAACACCCTTCCCGACTGTGCACCACAGCCTGACCCAGAGCCTATGCCACCAGATTAGACACTTGTGATTACCTGGTTCGGCAAGTGCTCTGATCTTTACTGAAATATGAAGGGCTTTTTTATTTTTATCAATTTCGAAAGGACGTTTATAGTACACAGGTGAACTTTTGGAAAAGGAGCCTTCTATTTCAGAACTTGGTCCCTGCCCAGGCTCTGATGTAGATAGGCTGCATTTCGTTGATCTTCATTCCTGTCACGTGCCAGGGCAAGAGGTTTGGCCACGGTCAGATTTTAGAGGCTGCAAGCTGGGGAGGTGGGATAGTGTCTTACCCGCCACTGAGCTGTGAGGCAGGCCCAAATCAGGTGAGCACAGAGAGCCAGGGTCGGGTATGCAGTCTATGTGTGGATCCTCTATCAGCCTGATAGAGATCCCAGAGGAAGTAATTAATGCAAGGACACCATGTCTGACGACGGGAACCTGGGTCTGGGGTTGGATAGGAAACAGGCCTCACTGCCTAGACCGTACTGCCTAAGGAGGGGGGAGGTGCCAGGGTCAAATGAATGCAGCCCTGGCCGCTCCCACCCTGACAGCCCTCCTGTCCATGGCACAGCCCTAAGACCAGGATCTTCCACCACAGACAGACCCCAGATAACCAAATGGACAGATTGACTGTATCAGCCTTTGGGCAGAAAAGGTCATATTTACAAATAAATTGATTTCCTTGTTTTTACCATTGGGGGACACTCCCATAGTGCAGGATGCTACTGATTTGACCTTCAAATCTCCCAAGCCACCTTTCCTGAGTAGCTACCAGGAGGTGCAGATAATATCTGCTGCACCTAGGAGCTGCCAGAGAAAAGAGCAAAATATACTTTCTGTTCCTAGAACTCAGAGAGATGTGTAAAGACACGCGCCCCGGTGATTGTCCCTTCTTGTATGTACCAGGAACACACGATAAGACGGATAGAGGTGAGAAGGGCCTTTAGGTGGGGCTGAGGGACAGGGGAGGACAGCCGGTCTGTGGCTCCACATGACCCGTGGCCTGGGTGGAGATGAGCTCTATGGCCACTACGTCGATCCCTTGGCACCAGAGAGAAAGCAGAGGGCATCCCGATCCCGGGCCCCAGGAGAGGCCAGAGAGTGTGAGGGTTCACCCCCACCTTGTGGGGCCCGTACCGGGGTCTCCCCACTAGAAGGCGCCCAGCTTTGCAGATGCTGGTGGCTGGCCACCGCCCACCAGTCCCAGGCTGTCTCAGAGGTTGTCAGCAGCTCTGGCACTGGCTCCTGTTTTTCTGGCCAGCAGGCAGAGTAAAACACGGGTTCAATCCCACACAGTCTCCCACTGGTCAGAAAAAACAATGTTTTAAGGAAAGTTCTGAGCGTTTTTGTCCCACTGTAAAACTACCCAGAAAAGCCAGTGGCACTGGCAACCCCTGTGTGACTCAGCACAGCAGACTGAGGGACTGAGCTAACTGCGTTCTCCTTGGACACACTGACACGGGGACAAGGGCCTCATGGAGGAGGAGGCTGGGGGGAGACACCGTCACCCCAGAAGTGCTAGGGCCACACCCTGTGAGGGAGCTCCCAGCCCTACAGGGGGAGTGATGACAGGGTGGGGAGGCCCCAGGCAGCCCTGGCTGAGGAATGAGGAGCCTCATACTCTGCCTTCCTGGGCTTTGCCCTCCTCCAGGCCTGCACCTTCAGTGATGCATCCTTTGGAACTGCTCCACTAGGGACCAGGCACATTAGTGTGGCAGTCCCGGTTTTGACCCTGCAAGGAGCCTCAGACGGAAGCTAGAGAGATTGCTAATGGTCAACCTGGGGCTCAAAGAAGCCAAAATATCTCTAGACTGGGCCAAGGTCACTGGGCTGGGGTTCGTTCCTCCTCACAGAGCACAGCCCCACCGGCCCCCCTCAGTAGGGCCCAGAGAGGCCTGAACTGCAGGTCCTGCAGCCAGGAGGCCACCTGTCCCTGGGTCCAGGGCTTCTTGTTGTCCTCCTTTCCTCTCTCCGCAGCAGCTCTGGGATCAGCCCTCATCCCCACCTGTTCC
>NC_043701.1:146155711-146187658 GCF_006229205.1 Suricata suricatta | reverse complement strand
CACACACACACACACACACACACACACACACACAGGCATGCTCACACATGCACACATTCCCCATGAAGTAGCAGGAAATGCCATAATGGGGCCCGTGCTCAAAGCATGGAGTAGAGGGCTAGTAATCAGCCATTTGCCAGGGGATCCAAGATTAGTCCCTGCACTGTCGAAGGAGTGAAATGATGGAAGGAGCAATTGGTCACTGGCTTAGATCATCAATGGTAGGGAGGCAGGGAGGATGGACACTCCCCTCCACCTCAGACTCAGGGTCTCTGTGGCCCTCTGGGATTGCCCCTGCCACATGGGTCTCCTCTCCCATGGGACGATCCAGCCTGCAGCTCCCGGAATGGACTCAGGGGTGGGGGAGAGGATGGGCCGCAGCACAGGCGCCCCACAGTCATCTCATGATGAAATCAGAGAGATCCCACAGCAGTTACTAGGTCTACAATAATCTGTTCATGTTCTGGAGTAAATAAGCAGAAATAAAAGAGCCTGAAATAAAAGTAAAAGAATCCAATCTCTTCTTAATAGCAACACACCCATGCACACGTGTAATGAAAGTATACTGACCTCTAATGAAACGACAAATCTCCACTTGCTTCTGTAAAAGATCTGAGAATGTGAAAACCTAGACCACATTGTTAGCTTCTCCCAGAGGAACTCATGGTCTTAGCTCTGCTTTACTAGAATTGTAATGAAACATGTTTAGGGAATTTGATCAAACTGGTTTAAAATTCACCTCTAAAATTAGACATTTAAGAATTTTTGGGGAAAAGTAAACAATGTAAGATTTACTTTATCCTATACTAAAACATTGAGCTCCAACAATTTAAAGAATAAATATAATGGTCCCATAGAATAATGGCCCCAATCCAACCAAACACTCACTGGAAGAGATTGTATAAATAAGGTAGTGGCCCGAGCTCGTGAGAGTATGTGTGTTTGCACATCTGTGTGAGCATGTGAACTTGAGAATACTCACATATGTTTATTAACATGATTTTTTTAGTTTTCTGTTTTTATATTTTTTATTAATTTTTTTACTTTACATCCAAGTTAGTTAACATATAGTGTAATAATGGCTTCAGGAGTAGAATTTAGTGATTATCACTTACATATAACACCCAATGCTCATCCTAAAAGGTGTCCTCCTTAATGCTTCTTGCCCATTTAGTGCAACCCCCTACCCAAAACCCCTCAAACAACCCTCAGTTTGTTCTCTGTATTTGAGTCTTTTATGGTTTGTCCTTCTCCCTGTTTTTATATCATTTTTGTTTCCCTTCCCTTGTATTCATCTGTTTTGTATTTTAAATTCTACATATGAATGAAGTCATATTTTTGTCTCTCTCTGGCTAATTTGCCTAACATAATACACTCTAGTTCCATCCACGTAGTTGCAAATGGCAAGGTTTCATTCCTTTGATTGTCGAGTAATATTCTATTATATATATATATTATAGAAAGAACCCAAATGTCCATCGACTGATGAATGGATGTCCATTCATTGGTTGATGGACATTTGGGCTCTTTTCATAATTTGACTATTGTTGATAGCACTGCTACAAACATTGAGGTGCATGTACACCTTCAAGTCAGCAGTTTTGTATTCCTTGGATAAATACCTGTAATACAGCTGCTGGGTCATAGGATAGTTCTACTTTTAATTTTTTTAGTAACCTCCATACTGTTTTCCAGGGCAGCTATATCTGTGTTTATTACCACCAGCAGTGCAAAAAGGCTCCTCTTTCTCTGCTCCCTTGCCAACATCTGTTGTTTCCGAAATTGTTAATTCTAGCCATTCTGACATGTGTAAGATGGTATACCATTGTGGTTTTGATTGCACTTCCCTGATGATGAGTGATGTTGAGCATTTTTTCATGTGTTGGTTGGCCATCCGGATATCTTCTTTGGAAAAGTGTCTATTCATGTCTTTTGCCCATTTCTTCACTGGATTATTTGATTTTTGGGTTTTGAGTTGGATAAATTCTTTATAGGTTTTGACTACTAACCCTTTATCTGATATGTCATTTGCAAATGATATTCTATCAGTTGCCTTTTAGTTTTGCTGATTGTTACCTTTGCTGTGCAAAAGCTTTTTATCTTGATGAGATTCCAATAGTTCATTTTTGCTTCTATTTCCCTTGCTTCTTTGAAGACATGTCTGGTAAGAAATTTCTGTGGCCAGTGTCAAAGAAGTTGTTGCCTTTTTCTCCTGTAAGATTTTTATGGCCTCCTGTCTTTTGTTTAGGTCTTTCATCCATTTTTAGTTTGTTTTTGTGTATGATGTAAGAAAGTGATCCAGGTTCATTCTTCTGCATGTTACTGTCCAGATTCCCTAACACCATTTGCTGAAGAGACTCTTTTATCCATTGGATATTCTTTCCTGCTTTGTTAAAGATTAGTTGGCCATACATTTGTGGGTCCATTTCTGGGTTCTCTTTCCGTTCCATCGATCTATATGTCTCTTTTTGTGCCAGCACCATACTGTCTTGATGATTACAGCTTTGTAATACAGCTTAAGGTGAGGAACTGTGATACCTCCAGCTTTGGTTTTCTAGATTGCTTTGGCTATTTGGTCTTTTCTGTAACATAATTTTTTTTTTAATTTGGCAAGCTCTTGGGGGAACATACATAAATTTCAAGTACCTTTGAAAGTTAAAAATTTAAAAAGCTTTACTCAATAATACAATAAAATACAAGTAAATATTTATTTAAGCTTAGATGTCTAGGTAAACATTATACCAGAGGAAGAAAATCACAGAAGTTCATATTCATAGATTTAACCATATCCATTAATTTGACAAAGATTTCTTCCATGTCAGGTGCTGGAGGACAGAGGTTGCCCAGAAGAAGGCTATCCCCTGTCATGAAGAGGGGGTAGGGGCCATGTCATGTATTTCTTGTGAAGAATATCAGGTGGTGACAAACACTGCCTAGAGACTTGAAAGTCATGAATATGCTCTGGTTGCCAGAGCAGAATCTCAGTGACAGTACATTTAAGCTGAGAACTGATTGATAAGAAGTCCAGAGAGTGAAAATCAGAAGTCCTTCTAAGAAGAGAAAAGAGCCAAGCAATTCCTCTGGGGCTTGGAACATGGAAAGGCTGAAAAGTCAGTGTTGAAAGGTGGTTAGGAGTCCCATAGACAGGCCAGATAAAGAAAGGCACTTCATAAAGACAGAACAACCTGGGCAAAAACTGACAAATTGGAACTTAGTGGTTCTTAGGTTGCTTGCATCCTAAGCTGCACAGCACAGCTTTTGAAGAAACCTACCTATTCTTTAATAGTCCAGGCTCTCAATTTGCCTTCATGCTTACAAGATTGCTTCTGGAGCTCCAGCTATCACATCCACATTCCAGGGAGAAACATGGAGAAAAGGCACAAGGGCTTTCTACAAATCACTGCCCAACAACCCCATCTTCCTTCCATTGGCCAGAGTTGATTTACATGGCCCTCTTGATCAGCAAGGGAGACTTGGAAATGTCATTTTACAACTGAGTGCATTGCCTCCCCCAGCAAAATCAGGTCTTTGTCACCAAGGAAGACAGGAAGGATGTCCATGGTTTCCATAGTCAACATGTTAAACATCTTTGCCCCATTTTAAGGATGGGAAAACAGTTACCAAGATACTGAGTGACTTGCCTATGGTCAGACACAATAGGAACCAGCTCCATCCCCTTCACATAGAGTGTGAAACACTTAGTGCTTTTTTAAATCAACTTTTCAGGGCCTGAGAAGCAGCTGAGAAAGGCATAATAACCCAGAAAACTGGGAGAGGATGCTGTGTGTCTTACAGCTGTTGTATGATGTGCGGACGGCCTTCGTAGATGTGTACCCATGGGCCCAGGGGTGAGCCTGAAGCTGTCCAGAGCAGAGAACCATAGCAGAGAGGCGTGGGGACCTCTGCAGACAGGCAGCCAAGGCATCAGGAACCACCTTTCCCCCCAACTTTCTTCGCACCTGCCAGCCCCCTCCTCCACTGGCCTCCTTTGAAGTAAAGGCTTTTCTGTGCAGCCTGTTCTGGGTGGAACACAACAACCTTGCGGTCAGATTAGCATCAGCACACTTGCAAAAGGTAGAACAGATGTTTGGAGGAAAACAAATCCCACAGCAGTGCAGTTATTGTTGCATATGGCCCACGAGTGCTTACAACATCCACACTGAATAGAAACCTGAGCAAACCCATGTTAAAAACGACAAAGAGTTGTAGCACCTAACGTTCCCAAGGCCCCTCCATCCCTCTCTGTTCCTGGGAAACTGCAGATCAAGGGACACAGCTTGGACATGTACACTCCCCATCCTCTTCTCTCTGGCTTCTCTTAAGTTCCACTGTGAGTCTGGCTATGACATTATTCGTTTGACAAGGGCTCAGACGCAGGACCCCACTCAGCCACAAGTTAGTGCCAGAGAACATGCACTCCCTCACCCAGGAGAAGCCTTTTCTCCTGGTGCTGGAGCCGGTGCATCTTCATGTGCAGCCTACCCTAACAGCTGGTTGTAGCCACTGGACGTCAAGGCCAAAGACCATAGGGAAGAGTGAGACAGGCCACAAATGGGGACATGTAAGAACCGTGATAGCAGACACCAGAACTGGGGGCCAGGGTGCTGCAGAAGCCAGGACAAGGGGCCCGGCACAGGTGGGGCAAAGAAGCACCTGGATGTCATAGCAACAGCTCTGTCCCTATCCTTAGGTCGCTCCGTATGCACAGTATTGTTATTAACTGGCCTGTCACTACACGTGTCATTAACACAGCTCTTTGACACCAGCTGCCTTAATCTCATCCCTGCTGTATCCCTAACAGCATGATCTGTATTTTCCAGAGGAAAACACTGAGGGTCAAAGGCTACCCAGGCCCCCGTAGGCAATAGACAGCTGGGCCAGAACAGGTACCCCCTCTCCTGCTTCCCGAGTCTGCCCACCTCCTCTGGATGAAACCCCGCTCTTGGCCTGAGCCACCCGCAGTACATGCACAACACAAATGGGAGCTGGCAGGGCAATGGTGTGCACGACTCCATTCAGCACGAATAGGAACGGGGTCTGTGCTCTCAGGGCCAAGTCTGCTCTTTCCTCCAGTGCTTTACATGACAGCTTGCATTGTGGGTCCCCAGTTGGGCAAGTGCACTGCTTTCCTGTGCTGCTCTAACAAAGTCTCACCAACTTGGTAGCTGAAAACAACAGGTTTTTCAGTCCCAGAGTCCTCACCGTTCTGGAGGCTGTCAGCGTGAAATGGGTTTTCCTGAACAGAAATCCAGTTCTCGCCAGAACCACTCTCCTTTCGGAGGATCCAGGAATAATTTCCTTCCTGCCTTTTCCACTTCTGGACCTGCATTCCCAGGGGTCCCTGGCTCCTGACTCATTCCTCCCTTTATATGTCAGCAGAGCAGCACCTTGAATCGCCCTCCCCCCCACCCCTCCCATCACCTCCTCTTCTGTGGTTAAATCGCCTTCTCACAGGAACCTTGTGGTGGCCTTCAGGTAGCCCAGGATAACCTCATCTCAAGATCCTAAACTTAATTACACTTCAAAGGTCCTTTTCCAGTGTAACCCACAACAGCTACAGGTTCCAAGGACCAGGACCTAGGTATCTGTCAGGGCCATTATTCAAGTGACCATAGCAAGCCAATGAGCTAGAAGCTCCTTTGAGAGCAGGGACTGTCCAGTTTGGCACTGTGCACCTTGTGCTGCACAGAATGAGCAGTGGGTCATAGGGACCAGAAGGTGCAAGTGTACACGGTATGGAGGAGGGTGTTCACAAACCACACACTCAGGAAGGGCCATGCCAGGGGCTTTGCCCAGTCTGTGTTCCTAAAGCTCTGGCTGCCTTGGTGTGCTGGTAGGTTTGTTTGAGTTAAAGGCAGACACTGTGGTCCTAAAGGAACTACTTGCTTGAAGGGAGCTGGGGCTCTGGGAGAGGCCAACATGATCTCCTCGCTCTCAGGTGTGCTGCCTATGGAAGATGCAGGTCCCTTTCTTGTCCCCTATCTAGAGTGGCCAGAGATGCTGCCAGATGGCCAGTGTGTCCAGGCCACCCTTGCTGGCTTATCTGAGCCTTTCACCCAGGAGTCCTTAGCTGATTCAGAGCTAAGGACAAGGAGGGGATGACAGTAAACCAGAGCCAGAGTTTACTGTCCCGAAGCATCTATGTTATTCTCTTCCCAAACCAAGGGGTTCATGTTTGCTGCTGCCTCCACAGCCCATCACCCATCCAAGTATGCCCCCAGCTGCCCTTGCCTGGGAGCCCAGACCCTGGCCTGAGCATTGTGGTAAGGACTTAACCCTTCAGCACACATTCACTGAGGGAGAAGAGCCTGGGCAAGTCTTGTGCTGCTACAGCAGTCAGGCTTTGTCCTTGTTCCTGAGGTTCCCATCCAGGGAGGAGCAGACAAGTTCAATACCAGAACAGAGGGAGTCCAGAGTCAGAACATTGGGACTGCCTGGAGGAGGCAGGGCAGGCTTTCAACAGCTGAGTTGAGCCTTGAAATAACAATCCAGCCTGGAGGCCAGCACCCAGGGAGAGGAAGGACATCATCAGGATCCCACCACATGGGTCCTGATGGGTCATGAGCCTGAGCCTCTTGAGCCAAGGACATCACAGCTTTCTGGTCCCAACTCCAGTATATTCTCAGTGACCTCTCTCTTCTCTTCCCTGCAGGATCGATGCCTCAACTTCACCTTAGTGAATCCCCTCTGTGGGCAGTTTCCTTGTGGCTCAGCCAGCCAGGAGTGCTTCCCTCTCCGTAGCTGCCGTGCATGGTGCCAACACCCCTCACTCATGTGCTCCCGACCACCCTCCAGGACGCTGTTGCTGCTCCCACCTTCTGCCCAGGCACTCTCCAGAAATACTTTGTCACTCCCACCCCCATAGCCCAACCTCTAAATCCCCCGAGACCCAAAACTGTTCAGAGCTCTTTATGTACTGAATTGGACATATAAATTGCATCTTGGTTTACGGTCTAAAGGAGTTAAAATTGTTGCTTATCAACAAGAGAGTTTGTTACTTTCTGAGCATCACTCCACTGTAGGAAACGTATTTATACTCTTCCTGCCAGGACAAAGCACCTTGGTATGTATGGATGCAGACATGGATGTGCCCCACTCCCCACAGCTTGGTCTTCATCTGTCATGAAGGGCTTGGATGCATGGAGTCTGGGCCAAATTTTGCTCTTTGTAAGAAGCCCAAAAGATCTTCGAAATATGAATGCAACCTGTTTCCCCATTCACTGGCTGTTACTTATCTCTCAGGCAAGTTATTTAATCTCCCAATGCTTTAATTTCCTCATTGAAAAGATGGGAATAATAGTGTCATTTTTACAGAAGTCACCAGTTATTGACTACATAAGTGTCTACATGCTGAAGGCTTAATTTGCTTCATTGCATGTAATTTTCCTAACAGCCACACAAAGGAGGCCACATGTGCATCATCTTCAACCTGCCAAATGCCATGTTCCTAAACACAGCCTCCCAGATTCTTGAGACCATTGTGGGTCCAGATTCTGCCAATTGCAGTGTTAGATATCCATACGACTTCTAGCTCCATCTATTGTATCATCTAAGTCTTAATAATGGGAACAAGAGGAGGAGGAGGAAGAAATCATATAATGAATAATAATAGTAATGAGAAGGAGGAGAAGAAAATGAGATATTATTAATATTATTATAAGGAGGAGAAAGAAAAGAAGAGATGAGGATAGGAGAACGAGGAGGAGGAGGAAGAAGAAGAAAAGGAGAAGGTGAGGGTACTGAACTGGCTGGGGATGTTTGGCATGACCAAGCTCCTGGAGGGTCACCTCTCTCTCATACATCAGCACTCCTGAGGTAAGGTCACCCAGACAAGTGCAAACAATGTCCTGCAAAACCCTGTGTGGGGCTCCCTCTAACTGGTCCACTGTCTGTGACAATGTCAGATCGAAGCCTCTCAAAGCCAAAAGTGATGTGTGCCTGACGTGGCCTGTCCCCAGTGAGCCTGTGCCAGCTCCTGATGCTCATCTCTTCTTGTTGAAGGACTCACAGGCCCTTTCCCAGGGTCAACATCAGCCTCTGGGTCTCATCCAGCTCCAGGTTCCATGCACCTCCCCTATGATCCAGTTCTCAAATGACCTGTGCAGATGTGTGGTGTCACCTCTGGGGTCACATCATGCCCTGGCCAGTGAGTTCTGGGTCAGGAGACCACATGCACAGCACCTTGGTGCTGCCTTGTCCCTTCTTCCTCCGTGGGCCTACCCATGCCCTTTGCAACTAGAGGATGTTCTCAGCCAGACAATCCAGTGGATGTATGCAGCCCTTGTTCTCCTTGTTCCCATGCAGTCTTAAGGGACCCTTTGCTGTCCCTCCACTGTCCTCAATAGCCTCAGTTCATTCTGGGCTGTCACCCTCTGACACTATTTACTCATCCTTGTGTCTCTATTATGTGTCCTGAAAAGGGCTTTTCTTGTCTTCGGTTCTTTTCAGTCTGAGCTCAGCAAGACAACCCCTGAGCCACACAGACAGATTTCAGTACTAACCCATGTTTTTCCCATGAAAGAAACTGGAGTTTAATCCCAGAATGTTCAATCTTTTGTGAGCCCTAAGGCATGGGATCATGAAGTGATTCTTTTTGAAATTCTCAAATTGAGCTCCCCATGTTGACAGGGTGTCTGACCATGTCCAGCCTTCCCTATCAAAAGGGATACTTCTTAGGGCCCAGCCCTCCTGGGCCGCCTACCAGGGATCTACTAACCAACCAACCTAGGAAGTGCTGCATTATGAGGAATGAACAATCACACACCCATGATACAAAAAGCACATAGTTTTATTGTTGTTGTTGATGTTTATTATCCATTCCAAGACTCTGGAGCTGTCCTGCCTCTCTGCCTTTCCCAAGCCTCCTCAGTTGTGAAATGGCAGCACTGTGCCAGATACTGAGGAGGTATGTGTTCTCACAGAATTCAAAGATGTCAGGGAACTTAACTCCTCATGGAGGGTCGGACAAGTGAAGATAGAAATGCTGAGATTAAATGGAATGGCTTCTGAGTACGCAACCTTTGTGCCAGGCTTGAAAAACCTAGAATTTTCTCCTATAGTGAAGGAAAAGAAATATGGAAGTAGAATCTCACATAACTGAAATTGTTGGTGCAAGCTGAGCCAGGGATGCAGAGCAGATGAGAAATAAGGAAGAGAGAATCCTGGAGGAACTGAAAAGGGAAACAAGCCCTGAGCCCCTGCTCCTCTTCAGTCATTAAGTAAATGTTCTGGATGGCCCTGGAGCCAGATCTGCTCCTACCCAAGCACGGGAGCTGAGTCATAGCCCAGGCCACTGCTAAGTGTAGCTCCCCAACTCACTTAGCCATAAGGCCTGTCCAAAGCACCTGGCAGCAGCATAGCCCAACAGCACTGGAGCAGAGAGTAAAGCAGGCAAAGCTGATCGTCTGCAGAGCAGAGCCAGAGGCACCATTCAACTAGAAAACTTGGGGAGGAAATTGGCTTATTTTAAGGCCACAAAGATCTGTTCTGGCCTTGGAGCTAGATCCTCCTCATGCTCTTCTTAGTCAAAGAATGAATTCATGGTCCCTCCCCATATCCCACCTAACACACTCTTCTGAGTGCAGTTTCCAGTCCCTTCTGACTAGAAAGCCTGACCAGGAACACCTGGAAGACTTTAGAACTGGCCCTCCTAGTCTGTCCAGGCAAGGGAGTTAATTCATAGCCCCACTCACTGCTGAACATAGCTTCTTGCCCACCTAACCAGAAAGCCTAGCTGGAACACCAGAAAACCACCTGGCCCAGCAACGCTTGAGCAGATATTCTGGCATGCAGAGCTGATCATCTGCAGAGCAAAGCTAGAGACATGTTTTGCCAGGGAATTTACAGTTGGGTTGGATTGAGTCAAAAGCACAAAAAAGAGTACAAATAAAGACTTATTGGTCATAGAGTTTGTTCCACTGCTCTACCCAGGCAAGGAAATTCATCCATAGCCCACATATTGCTAAATATGACTTCCAGCCTCCCCTACCAGGGAACCTAACCATGGCACACAGCAGACTTCATATGCCATCCACCAGCCCTGGTGATAGTGGCACCCAAACAGAG
Organism: Suricata suricatta; assembly: GCF_006229205.1. Taxonomy (NCBI): domain Eukaryota; kingdom Metazoa; phylum Chordata; class Mammalia; order Carnivora; family Herpestidae; genus Suricata; species Suricata suricatta. Next base: position 146,177,593 of record NC_043701.1, on the reverse strand, counting down.
AACACAGCCCATGGCTTTCCCCATCCGTGGAGCAAAACTAGTGACCCTGTCTGGCCAGGGAACTCAATGCATAGTCTTCCCCAATCCAGGTCCCCAAACAATGAGGCATGCTGGCCCTGGTCCCTATTCTGCTGCCATACCAGGGTAGGGAAATGAATTTAGAGCCCCACCTACTACTGCATGTAGTATCAATTATAACCAGAGTAAGTCTGATCAGAGAACTCAGGCAACGCAGACTCATCCCATAGTCTCACTTGGGGAAATAACTAAGCCAACAGTCCTATCCAGCTGTTCTCAGCCACTAGCACTGACACCCTGAACTCAGAGCTCAGTCAGTGGCCTTGCCCTAAAATGGACTGATGGCAAGCTTTATCTGTCCAAGGACATGACCAGCAGATACATACAAAAACACAAACTGAGCTGGCTGGTGAAGAGGTTCACTCCACCCAAGTGAACCAATAAAGTCTGGAAGAGGAGATCACTTACTCCAACATGAAGATACCAACATAAAAAAATAAAAAATCACAAAAAATCAAGTAAACATTACGTCACCAAAGGAAACTAATAAAACTTCAATAACTGATCCTAAAGAAATTGAGAGCTATGAATGTCAGACAAGAATTCGGAATAATCTTGTTAAAGAAGTTAACCACAAGAACACACAGACAACTAAATAAACTTAAGGTAATAATACATGAACAAGATGAGAAATTCAACAAGAAATAGCAACCACCAAAAGAGATCAGATAAAAATCCTAGAGCTGAAAAATACAATGACTGAAAAGAATTCAATAGGGACCTTCAAAAGAAAACTTAGCCATGTGTAAAAATCAATGAGCTAGAAGACAAGATATTTGAAATTATCCAGCCAGTGGAGCAAAAATTACAAAGAATGGAAAAGAATAAGAAAAACCTACAGGACTTATGGAACACAATCAAAAGAAACAATATCTACACTATGGTAATTCCAACATGGGAAGAGAAACAGAAAGGGACACAATGTATATTTAAAGCAATAATGGCTGAAAGATTCCCAAATCCTGGAAAAATGGACATCCAGATCCATGAAATCCAAAAGACCCCAAACAGGTTAAATCTCAGCAGGGCTACACTAAGATACATTATAATTAAATTGTGGAAGTCAAATACAGTTAAAGAATTTTGAAAGTAGCTAGAGAGAGGAAAGAAGTTACAAATGAGAGAGCCTTGGGACACTCTTGGGAGATTTTTCAAAAGAAACATTTCAAGCCAAAAGAAAAAGGGGGGACATATTCAAATCATTGTAAGGGGGAAAAAAAAACCCTGTCAACCAAAAAGTCTATATCTGGCAAAGCTGTCCTTCAGAAATAAAAGAGAAATATCTTCCCAAACAAATAAAAACTGAGGAAGTTCATCATTAACAGATTTGACTTACAAGAAATACAAAAGAGAGCTCTTTAAGTGGAAATAAAAAGATGTTAATTAATATCATAAAAACATTAGAAGGTAATGTAAAATTCACTTGTAATGGTAAATATATAATCATAGTTAAATTCTGTAATATAGTAAGGATGGTGCATAATTCACTTCCTACTTTAAAAGTTAAAAAGCAAACATAGTAAAAGTAACCATAGCTACATGAGTCTGTTATTGGATACACAACAGTATAAATATAAATATACATATAATTATAAATATATATGTAACATGAACCTAAAATATGAGGAGAAAGAGAAGCAAATGTGAAGTTTAGGAATATTGTCAATGTTAAGTTGCTGTCAGTTTCAAATAGGGTGTTATAATTTTAATATTTTTATGTAATCTTCATGGTAACCACAAGGGAAAACCCTATAATAATTACACTAACAACAAAGAAGTCAAAGTATACTGATATGAAAATACATCAAAACATTTTTAAAAATTCAATGCTACTCACTTTGAGAAACAAAGGCAGCATGAGCAGAGAAGGGACAGAGAGAGAGGGAGACACAGAATCCAATGCAGGCTGCAGGCTTTGAGCTGTCAGCACAGAGCCCAATGCAGGGCTTGACCAACCAAACCACTAGATCATGACCTGAACCAAAGTCCAATGCTTAACTGACTGAGCCACCCAGGTATGCCTCAAAGCATCTTTAAAAAGACAGCAGGGTCTACGGCCATACCACCCTGAACGCGCCCGATCTCGTCTAAAAAGACAGCAGGATAAGAAGCAAGGAGAAAATGGATCTACAAAACAGTCAAACAATTGACACAATGGCAACAGTAAGTCCTTATCAATAATTACTTTAAACATAAATGTATTAAATGTTCCAAACAAAACACATAGAATCACTGAACTGATTTTAAAAAATACCCAAGATCCAATGATATCCTACTGACAAGAAATTCACTTTAGCCTTTAAGACACACATAAAGTGAGAGGATTGTAAAAGGATTTCAAGCAAATTGTAACAAACAAAAAAACCCAGAGGTAGCTGTACTTATATCAGACAAAACAGACTTCTAACTAAAAATGGTAAAAAGGGGCAGAGAAGGCCATTATATAATGATAAAGGGATCAATACATCAAGAAAATATAATAATTGTAAATGTTTAGACACCCAACTTTGGAACACCTAAATATATAAAGCAAAAATTAACAACTAAAAGGAAAAATAAATATCAATACAATAATACTTGGGAACTTTAATACCCCACTCTCAACAATGGATAGATCATCCAAACAGAGAATCAGTAGGAGACAGTGGATGTTAACAAGACCATAGACCAAACTGACCTAACAGATATATACAGAACATTCTATCTGAAAACAATAGAATACAATTCTTCTCAAGAGCCCTTAGAACATATTCTAGGATACACCATATTTTAGGCCACAAAGCAAATCTTAGCAAATTCAAGAAGACTATAATTATACCAAGTATCTTCTCTCACCCAATGGTAAAAAACTAAAAATCAATGGCAGGAGGAAAACTAGAAAACTCACAAATACATAGAAATTAAATACCATCCTCAATAATCCAGTAGATCAAGGAAGACATTAAAAGGAGAATTTAAGGGGCACCTGGGTGGCTTGGTTGGTTAAATGTCTGATTCTTGGTTTCAGCTCACATTATGATCTCATGGTTTGTGAGTTCGAGCCCCACATCAGACTCAATGCTGACAGCATAGAACGTGCTTGGTATGCTCTCTCTCCCTCTCTTTCTGCCCCTCCCTGCTCACTCTCTCTGTCTCTATCTCATAATAAATAAACTTAAAATATTTTTTAAAAGGAGAATTTAAGAGTATGTTGAGACAAGTGAAAATGGAAACACAACAAGACAAAACTTATAGGATGCAGCAAAAGCTGTTCTAAGAGAGAACTTCATAGCAATCAATGCCTACATTAAGAAACAAGAAAGATCTCAGATAACCAACTCTGCACTTCAAGGAACTAGAAAAAGAAGAACAGAGCCCAACGTTAACAGAAGAAAAATAAGCTAGAACAGAAATAAACAAAATAGAAAAAAGGAAAACTATAGAAAAAATAACATACCTAGGAGTTGGTTCTTTGAAAAGACGAACTAACAAACCTATAACTAGATGAACTAAGGAAAAAAGATAAAGGACCCAAATCAATAAAATTATAAAGAAAAAAGAGACATTGCAACTGATACCACAGAAATACAAAGGATCATAAAAGTCTACTATGAATAAATATATGCCCACAAAGTATACAAGCTATAAGAAATAGAAAAATTCTTAATAACATACTACCTACCCAGATTAAATCAGAAAAGTTAGAAAAACTGAACAGACCAATTACTAATAAACAAATTGAGTCTATAATCAAAAATCTCCCAACAAAGAAAAACCCAGAACCAGATTACTTCCCCAGTGAATTTTACCAAATATTTAAAGAGGATTTCAAGCCAATCTTTCTCCAAATCTTCCAAAAAATCAAAGATGAGAAAATACAAAGTCATTTTATGAGGCCAGCATCACCCTGAAATCAAAGCCAGAAAGGAAACTACCAAGAAAGAAAACTACAAGTCTATATCCTTCTATGCAAATATATAAAGTAGATGCAAAATTCTCCATAAAATACTAGCAAACCAAATTGAGCAGCACATTCAAAAGATCATTATCCATGATCGATTGGATTTGTCCACAGATTGCAAGGATGGGTTCACCACACACAAATAAATATATGTGATACGTCACATTAATAGAATGAAACAAATCATCTGATCATCTCAACAGATGAAGAAAAAAGCACTTGTCAAAATTCAACCAACACCTATTCATTATAAAAATTCTCAACAAATTAGGTATAGAAGGAACCTACCTCAACATAATAAAGGCCATAGATGACAAACGCACAGCTGTCACACTCCTGGACACCCACAGGGATGTCCTCATCTAAGCCACTTCAGCTGACTTCTTTGAGTTATAAAAAGGCAGAGTCTTGGTTTAATGGCCGTCTGTGAGGGTTTAGGATGACAACTGGAGGCCTCACTTTATCCCCTCATCCAAAGATCCCATGACTCCTGCCTGGGGTTGTCAACAGGCTGACACTGGGCAGAGCTGCAGGTCACAAAGTCACCATGCCAACCCTCCTGTCCATCATAACAAGGCCTTCTGCCCTAGGGGCACGGGGGAAGGGCCAGGAGGTACTGGGCCCATTGTCCCAGAGCTAGCTGCTTGCCTCTTCTACCCAAAGGGCAGGTAGCAAGGGGAAGCTTGAAGTGCTCCTTGGAAAAGTGCTGGAAGGAGCCAAGGCCCCAGGGCACAGGCAAAGTCCCTGGAGACAGCTGCCTGAAGTGGCCAGTGTCCAGCAGCTCCAGGAGGGCAGCCAGGAAAATGGGGAGTCACGGCCTGGGCGTGCCAGGCCCTGCGCTCTTTTTGTTGCTGGTGCTGTGGCCTCCACTGATGAAAGCCGGAAGTTTGCAGCACAACGTCAGGGGCTCCAGGGATCTGCATGGCCTCAGTCTGAGCAGGAGAACCCTCCTCAACCACTTCCATCCAGATGGGGCCATGATCCACCACCTCCGGGGCCACTATCCCTTTAAGAGCCGGATAAAAGAAACAACGCATTCCTGCCAGAGCTCATATGACCTTTACTTCATCTTGGATAAGTGAGTGGTCATCCTGCCCTACCCAGGGCCCCAGGGTGGTGTGGTCCCTGAAGTCAATAGGGGCAGGTCATGGTCAAAAGGAATGCCACCTTCTGTGAGAGGAGGGATGGAGGATAACCTTGGTCAGAGCCAAGGGACCTCTGTGTCACTCCTTGTTGCTGAAGCAGAAGAAATGCCCCCAAAATTTGTTCTCTGGGACTTTTCCTTTTGGAGAGGAAAAAGAGCTGCCATGGGGCTTCTGGGTGGTTCTCAGTCTCCCCGCCAGCATGGCCTGGATCTGTGGCCTGCATGTCCCTTAAATAGCTGGAGAGGCAGGAGACTGCTAGGAGTTCCTTCTCAACGGATGTTAAAAGCTTGCTGGGTTCCAGTTTCTGGCTGTGAGGTTTTTTGCTTGCTTATGTTGTTTTCCACCCAACTGGAGAGATTACGTGTAGCTCCTATTGGGCATTCTCACAGTGTCACAGTTTAGAAAGTCCTTTGTTTTCCTGGGGCACCTGAGTGGCTCAGTTGTTAAGTGTCTGACTTTTTTTAAAAATGTTTTATTATTTATTCACTTTTGAGAGAGACACACACACAGAGAATCTGAAGCAGACTGCAGGCTCTGAGATGTCAACACAAAGCCCAACATGGGACTCGAACTCACAAATAGTGTGATCATAACCTGAGCCGCAGTTGGATGCTTAACGGACTGAGCCACCCAGATGGCTGCCTGAGTCTGACTCTTGATTTGGTGACTCTTAGGTCACCATCTCACAGTTCTTGAGATCAAGCACCACAGTGGGCTCTGCTTGGAATTCTTTCTCTTCCTCTCTTTCTGCCCCAGCCCCCCTCAAAATATATAAATAAACTTTAAAATTAAAAAAAAAAAAGAAGGAAGGAAGAAAGTCCTTTGTTTTCCTGTCAAGGGTTTTGCTTTCCTCTTCAACTGCTTGTAGGCTAGTTACAGTCTGTATGCACTTTCAGAACAGTTAGATCTGGCCAGATATTGTCCTGGGAAGCTGGTCACCTTGGGGCCCTCAAAAGGGGACAGATCTTCATGCTCGGAGAAATTGGTTCCGTTTGCAACTTGTCTGTGGGGTTAAGAATGAACTTTACTGAGTCAATACTATCAGTGGTATGACTGTCAATAATATCATTGAAGCACATTTTGGTTTCCAAAGCCTGTCCACTGCACTCTGTCATCCTCAAAGCCATCCTGGAATGTAGAGTAGGGAGGCATTTGCATTTGCAGTCTCATGGAAAGGGCAGCATCTAGAGGCTGGATGAAGTAGCCCCAAGGCTGGTGGGGGTAGCAAGACTTGGCTCCCTGTGTGCCCTGATGGCAGGCAGCGTCCCAGGCTGTACTCCGTCTGATTCCTTCTATTCTCCATGGAGGCTGATGGCTAGGGGGCTGTGTGCCCAGCCACCAGCGTCTTCTAAACAAAGCCAGCAGAGCTGGGAGCCTTCCTCACTGTCCTGTGGAGGGACTTCTGAGATGCGCTGGGCAGGTCTTGCCTCAGTAATACTTGGCACAACCAAGGGAGATGATGATTTCTCTCTTAAGCATTAGGGCAGGAGGTAAAAGGCATTAAGGGAGTTGACAGCCTTTCTCTGGGTCATTCCGTCTTGACAAGCCAGAATGGCAAGTGTCAGGACTGAATCCTGCTGGATTGTGCAGATAGGAGGAGCTGAGGGTGTCCACCCCTTTCCCAGCCCCAGGTCATCAGGAGGACTTCAGCTAGATGCTAAACTGTGGTTTGCCAGACCAGACTTGTCTGAAACCATAGCAAACTCCTCAACCCCAGGGAAATAACACCATCTCCCTGGGACGTGTGCACACTCAGTCTGGTTGAAGAAGGCTTTACACTTCTTTTGAGGGCCAGCTTGCTGAGAAATTCCTGGAGGGTGAGGATATACTTCCTAGGGCACTTCTCCCTGCTGCTCTTGAAGAAAGGGGAGTAATGACCACTGAGGAGGCAGCCCCAGGTCTGCAAGTCAGGCAGACCCCACTCACCAGTCATGGGCCCCTGAACAAACTGCTTCACCTCTCTGTGCCTCAGGGTCCCCATATGTACAATGGGGATCTTTATACCCACCTCACCATGTTGTGATAAGGATGAAGGGGAGTTTGGAGGCAGTTTCACAGCATCAGATAGAATTGTGGAGGATGACTATAAAATGCTACTACAGAAGGCAAGTCATGCACCCTGGGGCTGGGGACTCCCCACCACTGCAAGGGCCCCCTCTCCTCCCTGGCTCTGCTCTCTTCTGATGTGCCCTCTGGAGTGGCGGGGTAGGGGTCAAATGCCTCTGCTTGGTGACTCTCCCCAAGGTTCTCTGGGACCTCTCGCCCGTGTGATGAGCAGTTAATTCATTCATTCCCTTAACAATTCATCCATTCACAAATAATGACTGAACAACTGTTCTCTGTCAGTTACTGGGTGTAGGGATAAGGCATCAGACACCCTCCTGGAGTTTCCATGAGAGATGAAATAGATAAAAGAGAGGAAGTAGTGTGTTAGATGGGAATAGCACAGGGCTGGGAGCGGGGCGGGGGAACCAGGGCAGGAGGATGGGAAGTGCTGAGGGTGGGCTTGTTCTGAAGAGGTGGTCAGGGAAGGCAGGGCTGCCAGACTGGAAGCTGAAGGGGGATGAGAAGGTGTTTGTGAGCAGAGGGGGCATGCCATTAGACCTTGGTCTGAAAAGATCACAGTTGAAGGGCCCAAAGGCAGACCAGTGCAGGGGAGCTGGTACAGGGATCCAGGGAGGAGATAATGGTGGTGTGGACGAGTAGGGTAGGGGTAGAGGTGCTGAGTGGCCAGATTCTGGATCTATGTTGAAGAATCTAGACAGATTGGATGAGGGAGGCCAGGTGTTGCTCTGGACTGGGGACAAGGATAAGGGAGAAAGCAGCTTCAGCATTGAGTCTTCCTCACAACTGTGGGTAAATGTTATTACCCCTATTTCAAGGTGAGGGAGAAAGAAACCACTCAGGGCCAGGAATGACCCCCTAAAGTCCTCAGATAGGAAGACATGGAGCAGGAGCTGAAACTCTGTAATGTCTTCCTCCAAAGCCCATTCCAAAGTCCCTGAGGCTGAGAGGGTCCCTACAGTGGTTTCAGAAACAAACATAGTCTGTCACCTGCAGGAAGGTCTTGAGTGGTTTGTTCCCACCTTATTCATTAGATTCATTATTCATTTGTTCATACACTACATCAAATTGGATGAAAATTAGTGAGCCCTGCTATGTGCCTGCAGGATTTTCTGAGGCACCAGGGAGGTGGTGGGCCAGTAGCTCCAGGCTGAGGGAGTGGCCAGTGCAGAGGCCTGAGCAGTGAGGCCCTCAGAGGATCCTGGGGAGGGGGGAGAAGGAGGAGAAGGGAAGGAGGAGAAGGAGGCCTTGCACACGTATAGAAGTGTGTTTTTCATCTCAAGGGCATCTGGACGTTGTTGAAAGAATTGCTTTTATCAAAGGAAAGAAGGATCAGACCTGTGTTTTCAAAAGCACCTCTTGGCTGCCTTGGGAAGGATGGATTGGAAGGGGAAGGGTGATAGCATGGCTGGAGTGGAAAGGGAAAGGAGCTAGGAGGTCCCAGGAGGACTGTGAGGCTGGAGAAAAACAGATTGGAGCCCAGAGCAAGTGTGCCCACTGGGAGGAGAACAGGCAGAAAGAATCCAGGGAGCACCCACATGTGTGGCACTAGTGGAGGAAGAGGGGTTGACATAGAGGAGAGAGGCAGAGCTTCAGGACCCATCCTGGCCAAGAATGAAGCCTGTGCAGGATGCTCATTAAGGGATGCCTTGACATCGATATCTGTGCAAAGGAACGGGCAAAAGTAGGATTCTGTGACGCTTCAATGCAGACACAGCAGCCTCACCTGATTCATGGGGAGTTTTGGAGCTAAAAGGTGCCCTCAGGGCTGTCCCAAGTTGGGCCAAATGATTGGGCCATCAGTCACTTCAGGCAGGAACCTCAGGAAGGGCATGCTCTCAGGTAAGGCAACTCTGCAGGTGAGAGGGTCTTAGAGGGGATGACAGCCAAAGGAGCATCCTGGAAAGAGCATCCGTACTCAGCATGTTTGTGTCCTCAGAGCTTCTCCGCCAGCTCAGGTGAACAGAACAGGACTATGCAAGACAATCTGTTGATCTGCATTCCACTTTTGGTGAACTATCCCATGTCTCTTATTTTTCCCTTCTCAGGACCCTTACAACCCCCAAGCCTGCCATAGCTTATGTGCTTTGATGAAGACAGAAGTCATTGGAATCTGTATATGTTAAACAATATTTCCCCATTCACCAGGATTCCCAAATCCTGGGAACCTCTGTTCTATTTTCTGTATCTGTGAATTTGCCTATTCTAGGTAACTCATATAAGTGGAATTGTACAATAGTTCTTAATTTTGATGAAGTTTGGTTTATCTATTTTTTCTTTTATGAACTGTGCTTTTGTTGCTGTATCCAAAGTACCATTACCAAATCCAACAGCATGAAGCTTTCCCCCTATATTTTCGTTTTACATGTGGACATCCAGTTTTCCTAGCACCATTTGTTGAAAATATTGTCCTTTCACACATTGAATGGCCTTGATATTCTTGTCAAAAATCAGCTGAACATATATACGAGGGTTTATTTCTGTGCTCTTTATTCTACTCCACTAGTCTATACGCCTGTCTTTACTACACTTTTGTCAGTACTATACTATTTTGATTCTTGTAGCTTTGTAATACATTTTGAAACTAGAAAATATGAGTCCACAAACTTTTCTCTTATTCAAGATTTTAACTATTTGAGGTCTCTCAAGATTCCATATGAACTTTGAGATGGATTGTTCAGTTTCTGCCCCCCAAAAAGTCATTGACATTTTAATAAAGATTGGATTGAACCTGTAGATAGTCTTGGCTAGTATTGCCAGCTTGAGGATATGAAGTCTTCTAGTCCATGAATATGTGATGTTCTTTCAGTGATTTGTGTATTATTTCCATTTCTTTCGGCCATAAGGGCTCCTAAGGTGGCTCAATTGGTGGAGCATCCAACTCTTGATTTCAGCTCAGATCATGGTCCCATGGTTGTGAGATCAAGCCCCACTTTGTGAGACCAAGCCTGCTTGGGATTCTCTCTCCCCACCTTTCTCTCTCTGTGCCTTTCTCCCTCTCTCTCTCTCTCTCAAAATAAATAAATAAACATTAAAATTTTTAAATTTCTTTCAGCTATGTATTGTAGTTTTCAGTGTACTAGTTTTCAGCCTCTTTGGTTAAATTTATTCATAAGTATTTTTGTTCTGTTTGGTAATATTATAAATGGATTCATTTTCTTAACTTCCTTTATGGAATGTTCATTGTTAGTGTATATCAAAATGCAACTGATTTTTATATGTTAATTTTGTATCCCGCAACTTAGCTGAATTCTTTTATTAGCTCAGATAGTTTTTTGTGTGTGGAATCTAGGGGGGTTTTACATGTAAGATCATATCATCCAAGAACAGAGATAATTTTAAATCTTCCTTTTCAATTTGAATGCCTTTTTTTTTTCCTTGCCTAATTGATCTGGCTAGACTTCCAATACTACATTGAATTGAAATTATGAAACTGGGCATTTTTGTATTACTTTTGATCTTGGGAAAATCTTCTGGTCTTTCACCATCAACATGTTAACTGTGGGTTTTTCATTTATGGCACTTATTATGTTTATCATAGAATGTTTTTCTATTCCTAGTGGGAGTATTTTTATGAAGGAAGTATGTTGGATTTTTGTCAAATGCTGTTTCTACGTAAATTGAAATGATCATGTAGTATGGATTTTTTTCAATATATTAATTTTGCTAACTTTATTTTATTCATTAATTACATTGCTTGAATTTTGCATGTTGAACCATGTTTCCATTGCAGAAATATATCCTGCTTGGTCATGGAATAAAAATCTTTTAATATGCTGCTAAATTCAGTGCTAGGTTTTTGTTGTTGTTGAGGATTTTTGCATCCATATTCCTGTAGGATATTGGTCTGTACTTATAGTATTTGTCAGGCTTTGATATCATGGTAATTCAGGCCTCACTGAATGAGTTTGGAAGTATTCCCTTTTCTTCAATTCTTTGGAAGAATTTGGAAGGGATTGGTGTTAACTCTTCATTAAATGTTCAGTCACAGTAACCTACGAAACCATCTGGTCCCAGGTTTTTCTTTTTTGGGAGATTTGTGATTACTGATTCAATCTCTTTACTAGATACAGGTCTATTTAAATTGTAGACTTCTTCATGTTTAAGTCTTGGCAGGTTGTGTGTTTCCAGGAATTATTCCATTTGTTCTAGGTTTTCTAATTTGTTGGTATGTAATTATTCAGAGTAGTTTCTTATGATCCTGTGTATTTCTGTAGTATCCATTGCAATGTCTCCTCTTTTATTTCTAATTTAAATTAAATTTATTTATGTCAGCACCTTTATTATTTTGTTTCTTGTGCTAACTTTGGGCTTAATCTGTTCTCTTTTCTCCTAGTTCCTTGACATGTAAATTAAGATATTTTATTTGATATATCCTTAATATATGCATTAATCAGTATAAATTTTCCTCTCGGAACTGCTCTTGCAGTATTCTGTAGGTTTTGCTATTTGTTTCCATTTCATTACCTTTAAGGTTTTCTTTTCCCACTTGGTTTCTTCTTTCATGCATTGGTTATCCAAAAGTATGTTGTTTACTTTTCACATAAATGTAGATTTTCTATATTTCCTTTTGCTTTTTTAATATTTATTTATTTATTTTGAGAAAGTGAGAGAGAGCACACACAGGGAAGCACATGCAGGGAAGGGGCAGAGAGAGAGAATCCCACATAGGGTCCCTGCTGTCAGTGCAGAGCTTGATATGGGGCTTGATCACATGAACCATGAGACCATGACCTGAGCTGAAACCAAGAGTTGGAGGCTTAACCAACAGAGACACCCAGGTGCCTCTTCCTCTTGTTTTTTATTCCATGTAGTTGAAAATGATATCTGCTATGATTTAAGTATTCTTAAATTTGCTAAGACATGTTTTGTCTCTTATATGATCTATCCTGGAGAATAATCTGTGTGGACTTGAAAAGAATGTGCATTCTACAACAGTTGGATGAAATGTTCTATATATGTCTATTAAGTCCATTTGGCCATGATATGATTCAATTCCAATGTTTTCTTGTTGATTTTCTGTCTAGATGATCTATCCATTGCTGAAACTTGGGCATTGACGTCGCCTGCTATTATTATGTTGCTATCTTTTCTCTCTTCAGATTTGTTAGTATTGCTTAATAGATTTAGGTGCTCAGATGTTGAGTACATATGTACTTATGACTGTTACATCTTCTTGATGTATTGATCCCTTTATCATTATATAATAACTTTCCTGAGTCTTGTTACCATTTTTGGCTTAAAGTCTATTTTGTCTGATATAAGTATAACTATCTAATTCCTTTTGGTTTTCACTTGCATGGAATATCTTGAATTTCTTCACATTGAACCTACATGTGTCCTTAAAGCTTAACAAGTCTCTGGCAGGAAGCAATTAGTTGGGACTTGTGCTTTTATCCATCATTTTGTAGATTTTTTCTTCTGGTAATATGGCTCTGTTTCCAGTAACATGTTAGTACTGATGCTGTTTTTGCTATTCGAGGTTTACTCCTCTATTGACTACTTATTATGGAGAAAGAGAATTAAGCTTTCTTATAGCTCAGCTCCCCTACGTGATTTTTTCCCATTCTTTCCATTTACCCAGCATAGTTGTATCACTGGGGTGTTTTGGCCTCAAGCTTCAATGATAGCAATATCTTCAAATTTCTGCTAATCATTCTCCATCCTCATTTAAGAGTGAGTCACTAGAACATGACTGGAGCTCCCTGTGCTGGAAGCCCACATAGCTGATTTCCATAGTGCCTGCTTCCTAGGCATCTATAAGTCCCTGTGGTATTTTCCATGGCCCATGAATACTCATGTTTGTATATGTCTTAGAGTCTAAACCTTTTTTTTAAATCATCACAAACTGGAAACTTCCCCAGAGTAAGTAAGTGAGTTGAAGACTCTTGTTTCCTGTAAATCTACTTTGGAAGATCCTCTTCACACGGGGGGGGGGGGGGGAACAGGAAGGAAAAGTAATGAAAATGAGCGTGAAAAGGGTTACCATTAATTAAGGAAGTTGTCCTGCACTTTAGCATGGAAGCTTCTGAGATAGTCCGCATAGTAAGTTGGTTGTCAGAGTCTAGTAATTTGCTCCCCAGCAATTGTCCAACTCAACCAGAGTCACCCTGATCTGCTTGGGTGCAATGGGTAGAGCATGGGTTTTGAAGTTATATCTGGGTTCAGATCCATGCTAACTATGGAAATTGTGGCAAATGTCATGATCTGTGAATCTCATCTGTAAAATGGGAGTAATGCTGATATCATAGAGTTGTTCTGGAATTGGAAATCATGAATGTAAAGTGCCTGGTATGTACATGTCCATGAATAATAATCCTGACATCATTAGAAACATTTATTCTTGTTTTCCTCATCATCTACTGACAGTTTTAGATATAGCCTAGAAGAAGCAGAAGGAATAATAGAAAGCAAAGCCAAGAGTATTTTGTAGGGATATGGTGCCAAAGAGCTCTGCCTCATACCCAACCACACACACCTTCAAGGGGCAGGGCAGGAGCAGATATCTGGGAGACAATGGGCAACCAGGAGAGCCAGCAAATCAGAATTGCTGGAGGGTTTACCGACCAATGCATCCCCCTCTTGTTTCTTGTCCAACAGTCCCACCTAGCATGACCAAGTATCCTGGTTTGCCACCAGAAATCCTTCAACCTCTAAAGTCCCTCAGTCCCAAGAACACAGGTCTCCTATAACTCATACTGATGAAAGTCACCACCAGGGTGACCCACTGAAGTCACTGAGGATGTGTGGCAGACTTCAGCTATATGGAGGAGAGATTAGGAGGTTGCTGAAGAGCCCGCAGGGGAGCCCTCTCACTCATGTTTCTTCATTTTCAGGTCAGGCAGTGTGAACAACAACTGGATGGACATTTACAACCTTGTGGAAGATTTGCTCAAGAAGTTCGAAAAGTATGGCTTCTCTGTGTTAATAGTGTGATTTCCTCTGCTAAATACAGCACAGAGCTGTTTGGACTCGGTGGACATTGGAGTTCCTCTAGGCAGGGGCACAGAGCCCACAGTGAAGTTCTGAAGCAAGAAAAACAAATAACAGTGATTCCAAGGGCCCCAGGAGCTTTACTTGGCTCCTGCTGAGAGTTAGGCCATATGACTGGGGACACAGTCTGCCTTTGAGGACCTAATAGATTAAGAAACAGTTAATTCAAGGATGGTTTCTCAGAAGATATGACAATATCAACTAGGCTTTGATGGATGAGAAAGACAGGATAACAAGAACCATCAAGGAGACTTCTCGTGGAGTGAGGAGTCTGGCAGCAGAGTAGGTTTAATTCAAGGAAGGGCTGGGAGATTAGGTTGTGCATAACAGGTTGGAGTTATGGCCACAGCAGCTTATAATGCCAGCCCTCAGGGCCTAGATCTCCTGCTGTGAGCAATAGAGAGCAACAGATGATTCTTGATTAGAGGTCTGACATGATTAAGATAGTGCATTAAGAAGAAAAGTCTGGCAAAAGTGGGTAAAATGAATGGGAACAAGAGTTAAGAGCAGTAGGGAATTCATCTAGGGACCTATGGTACCAATTTAGCCAAGGGATAATGACCAGAAGACAGTGGCCAGGAGCAGGAAAGAGTGGGATGTATATGAATGGCTGCCAAGGGGAAAATAACTTCTTTGAGATGAGAAGAGTTGAGGTGGAGAAGACAGGAAAGGAAGGAAGAGCAGGGAAACTCCAAAGAATGTTACAGAACAGAGGCCAGGTGGGAGTCCCTCCTGCAGGAGTGTGTAGATGTCTATCTCCTTTTGCATGTGCCTCTCTGTGTGAGCACCGGTGTGAGTGCCTGTGTGTGTGTATGCACACATGCATGTGCACATGAGAGAGACAGGCAAATAGACAAACACAACTTGGGTGTTGTGAGTGTAAGGAGGGACACTCCTCCCTTCCAGGAAGGCCACACATCTTACAGACCACAATTACAGAATTGGGATGGGGCAGGGAAACTGTCATGCCCCCCTCCCTGGCTGCTCATTCATCATTTGCAGCCTGCATTGATGACTTCTCACAAGCATGTGACTTCTCCCCAGCCCGAACATGCGGATATCCTTCATCACCTACTCCACCGAGGGCCACACCGTCATGAAACTCACCTCAGATGTGTAAGTGCCATGTTGGCCCCCAAGACAGGCACAGTGGGTGAGACTGATGAGACAGCCAGGAAGAAAATGGGTTCCCTGAGATCACAGTGGGGGCCCACTGGTGTGCAGGCTACTGGACAGGCCTGGACTCCCTTCATTGTACACCATGATACCCAGCTCTAGCTCTCCCGCCCTCCCAGACCCCTGGCTGCTCTGACAATGGCCAACCCTGTGCAGCTAGACCGTCTCCACACCCCCCTTCTAAGCTTTGCCTTTCACCTGCCTGAGTCCTCCTCTCGACATTCTTCCCTGTTATTAGAATGGGGTATATGTGAGGACTCCCAAAAGATTTTTGGAGCAGGTGTATGTTTTCTTTATGAAAATGGCCTTCATTAAGGACCTGCTGTTGTGTGTCACTCTTGTGCTGCCCACTAGGGAGGGGAAGACCTTTGCCCTCTCCAAGGTGGAGGGCTGAGGGCCCAGATGTGAGAAGCTGTGTGGGGGCTCAGGGAGGGCCTGCCTGGTCCTCTCTGGAGAGTACACACAGTGACATCTTCCCCAACCCAGGGTTCAGGAGTGGGAGTGGGGCCTAGGGGAGTGGAAATGGAGTGACATTGGTGGGAAGGGGCGAAATGTGCAGCTGGGAAGACAGCTCACACTCAGATCAGGGCCTTAAAGCTGCCAGCTCCCCAAAACCCACAGAACCTTGATTGAAGCTGGGCTCAGCCTGGGATTGGCCTTCCTAAACATGCCCCACTGCCTAGGAGTTGAGGAGGCCTGTGGTGGGGGAGCCTTGGAGGGGCCTGGCATGCAGAGAGAATTCAAGAGGGGACATTAGAGCCTGATACAGGTGTGATTCTGGAGAGTCTGCAGAGAATGTGGGAGCAAGGGTGGGACCCTGCTTGATGCTTTCTGAGCCCTTTCTGCTAGGACAGAGTAGGCTGAGGAGACATGACCCAAAAGGGGCTTCTCCTATGTTCTGGAGAAGCTGGGGGCACAGGGCCTAGGAAGCCCCCAGGGTTGATGGCAAGGAGGGTGAGGACAGGGAAGACAGAGGGGCTCCAAGGGGTTGAGACAGGTATTAAAGAGTAAGAAGGACTGCTAGGGGATAAGGAGCTGGTGTCTCCTCCATGGACATGGCTGGGAGCAGGGTTGGAGAGGTACATTCCCTGGGGAGAGCCCGCTTGGGCAAGAACAATGCCTGGCTTGGGGGCTCCTGGGCCAGACACTGGGAAGGGCTGGAGGAAGATCTCCCAGTATGTGGTGAGAGAGAGAGGGTGCTTCTGCTGGGCAGGACAGCACCTGGTTTTGCCTCCACTGGCCATGGGTGCCAGACCTCACCTCCTGGGCTGGGCAGGGCTAGACCTGGGGCTCTCAGGTCTGACCCCACGGCAATACCTCCACTCCCCACAGTGAGAAGCCCTCTCAGGGTCCACGCTCTCCTAGTCTTGCTGTGCCAGCTCAGCTTGTCACATGGGATTAGGTTGAACATAGGCCCCAGTCCCACCTGGGAAATCCCCCTTAACAGCAGCTGCCTGGCTACATACCCGTGGCAGCCAGCAGATCACTGCCCTGCCACCTCATGGAGCCACGTCCCCAGCTTTTGGCCTTTTTCTTCAGGAGCACATGAGCCCAGGAGCCCTAGTGCTCTTGTTAAGCAGCTTGCTACTTCCTTTGGCACCATTTCAGAAGGGGAAGTGGCTTGGTTGGGGCCACTTTGGGGTGGGGGACAAGCCAACCTCAGGGGTCTGTGGCAGGGAAGGATGGGACAGGGCAGGGTTATCAGCAGGATGACCTCTTCCAAACTCAGTCTTACCTGCTGAAGGGAAGTGTGCCTTCCCGAGGGACCTGATAGGTGCTAGCAGTCCTGCCAGTCACACCGTGAGTGCAAATTCACAGTGGCACACCCATGAGTGTGCCCCACAGTCACCCTGGACTGTCAGGACAGGGCTCTTGGGGGTCTCCCAGGTAGTGTGCCTGAGACAGTGGTGAGTGCAGAGAAAGGCCAGGCCATACTCGTGGGAGCAGCAGAGCAGCCTCCCCCACCCCCTGCTCACCGGATGGGGGACAGAGGAGGCCTGATTATGTCCTGTCCGTATTAAGGATGTGGGGAATAAGGTCATGACCAGGCTACTTGACTTGTGTTCTGTCCCAACCAGGCAGGTCTGCACAGTGCACAGTGGCTCCAGGACAGCTGGGGGCTGTTTTGTTTTTGGTTTTGTTTTTATTGAAGTATAGCTGACCCACATTAGTTTTACATTAGTTTGGGACACATAACACCGTGACTTGACTCTCCTGTACATGCAGTGCTCACTGCAAGTGCAGCTACCATTGTCCTCTCACGGCATTATTACAACATCCTTGACTATATTCTCTTTGTTGTAGCTTTCATTCCTGTGACATTTTCATTTCATAACCCGAAGCCTGTATCTCCCACCGCCCTTCATCCATTCTGCCCATCCCCACCCTCCCCTCTACTCTGCAACCATCAGATAGTGCCCTGTATTTATGAGTCTGTTTCTGATTTTTGTCTGTTTACTTCTTTGTTTTGTTTTTTAGATTTCACATATAAGTGAAATCATATAGTCTTTTTCTTTTTTAAAATTTTTTTAAATGTTTATTTAATTTTGAGAGAGAGAGAGCACAAGCAAGGGAGGGACAGAGAGAGAGGGGGAGACACAGCGTCTCAAACAGGCTCCGAGCTCTGAGCTGTCAGCACAGAGCCCAATGCAGGGCTTGAAATCACAAACCGTGAAATCATGACCCGAACCAAATTGGCCACTTAACCAACTGAGCCACCCAGACACCCCTAGTATTTTATCTTTCTGTCTAACTTAATCATTCAGCATAATGTCCTCTAGGTCCATCCATGTTGTTGGAAATGAAAGATCTATTATTTTTATGGCCGAGTAATATTCATTGACTGTATACACAACATCTTCTATATCCATTTATCTCATTGAACACTCGAGCTGCTTCCATGCCTTTGTCATTGTAAATATTGGGGCAATGAACACAGGCGTCCGTGTATCTTCTCAAATCAGTGTTTTCATTTTCTTTGGGTAAATACCCAGTAGTAGAATTACTGGATTGTATGGCATTTCAATTTTTAATTTTTTGAAGAACCTCGAAATAATTTTGTCTTCAGTGGATGCACCAGTTTGCATTCCCACCAGCAATGCACAAAGGTTAGCTTTGGGCTCTTTTTAATAGTCATCACCTCATACCACCACAACCCCTTTTCTGATTCGTCTTTTCAGAAATGAAATACGTGATGGTCTTAGTAGACTTCGGAATACAGTGCCTACCGGAGCCACAAACATGCAGGAAGGGTTTAAAAAGGTAACAAATCTAGAGCTCTGAGGATCTCTTCCTTATGGAGTACTTAGAGTATCCTGGGTCCTCCCACAGCCTTCCTCAACACTCCTTCATTTCCTTGCAGGCAAATGAGCAGATTAGACAAGCAAACTCTGGAGGTAAGCTGCCTGGGGACTTCATTACTGGCAGGTGTGGGGGCAGAGGCAGACCTGGGACTCAGCGAGATCTGGTGCAGACCCTTCTCAGCCCCTTCCTGGTGCTGACTCTTGGAGTAAGGTGCTCACCCTCTCTGTGCCATGGGCTTCTCCTCTGTACGATGAGGATGAAAACCACTGCCAGTGATGTGTCAGAACCACATGGGATCATGTGTGTACCTTCTAGGCTCTTGGTAACTGCGAGGTGCCTGACCTATACGCTTGTGCTGCCTGAACAAGAATAGGAAGCCAGGGAAACCAGGAGCAGACAGGATTCTGTTTTCAGAAAAAAAGAGCTGGATTTCCCCCTTGCTACTGTGATGACGCTTTGTCTCCATCACATCTCTGGCCCTGACGCCTTATCCCTGTGGTTCCTTCCCTTTGGTTGATGTCGTTCTGTGTCTCCAACACTGGAAATGGCTGTGCTCTGCTCAGAACCATGTTCATGTAGTTTAGGGCTGCAGCCCTTGCCTATGCAGGCCTGGTAGGGAAAGGCATGGGGCTGGGAATGGCATCTGCAGCTTGAGAGCCTCTGACCTCACCTTCTGGAACCCTGGGCCTGCAGATACAGCAGGTCTTCCTTGCAGGCGCTGCCCTGAGCCAGAGCCACGTCTTCTACTGAGCTGCATTGTACAGTCAAGTCTTGCTGTCACTCCATTTGCTCATCAGAAAGGCTGATGCTTGTTCAGTGAGGTCAATGGCGTTGACTTTCAGGACAACGGTTGTATGTCTGGTCATAGAGACAGTTCAGTAGGAAGCAGGGCTCAGTGCCGTCTATACATAGGTCCTGACTAAGACCCCTCCTCCCTCCAGGACTGGGCTGCTAACCCTCCAGGCAGTTCTGATAGTGGGTGCTCGGTTCGGGTGCCTGTACTCTGGAGGAGGAGGTGTGAGGAGCAGTGCTGGGGACCCTACAGAGGGTCACTTGGGCTGCCTTTACTGACCAGGCCACTCACTTTTTCTGCAGGAAACAAAGTTTCCTCCATGATTATCTCTCTGACCGATGGAACACTGATGCCAGAGGCCTTTGAGGAGACTAAGTCCGAAGTGAGTCTAGCCCATCATTACCAGTATTTTGCTCCACATATTTTGTGATTTATACTCAACACTTTAATTCTCTTAGGCCGCAAAGTCTCGGAATATGGGGTCAACTGTTTACGTCATTGGTGTAAAAGACTATATGAAAGACCAGGTAATTCCAAGCAGGTAACTAGGTGCCACCTGTGAGCTTAGATGGGGAACTTTTAAAGGCAGCTTTTCCAGGGTTGCCCGAGGATGCTCCTGTAACCTACCCCTAGTGTCTGGACAGCAGATAGCCACTCCAGCAATGAATAACAAGTGTGTCAAAACCTCCACACCCAAAGTGCAGGTGTAAGGGCTTTCCCTTCCCTAATGGGGGGCTGCTGGCCGAGGCCAAGGTCTGGTCCACAGAGTCTAACATGGCAGGAAGGAAGAGACTGCCTCCTCGGTTGGGGACTTCTGTGTCCTTATCCCATATCCATGCACCCAAGGCACCTCCTCTCCCTTGTAGCTGTTGGAAATTGCAGACAGTCCGCAACACGTACTTGGAGTGGAATATGGATTTAAGGAACTAAAACACATCGTGGAGCCAGTGAGTAAGGGTTGTGAGAAAAGGGATAGGGTGCTATCTCGCCACAACTGCCCATGCACTGTCCCTGACCTGCCACTCCTCTTTCTCTTCCAGCTCTTAAGTAAATTATGTATTGAAATTACAAGCGTGGAGCCTTCCAGTTTGTGTGCAGGAGGTAAGAGCTGCAGTCACTGTTGTAAACACAGGGACGTATGTTGTGAGTGTGTGCTGTGTGTGTGGTGGGTATGAGGTGAGCATGCAGTTTCAGTGTGTGGTGTGTGTATGCGCGGGTGGCTGTATAGAAGTGTGCATTGGATATATAAGTAAGTGTATCATTTTGTGAGGTGTTGATGTCAGGGATGATGTGTGGGTAGGTGTGTAATTCTTTTGCTTTGTTTTTGTTTGTTTTTATTTTTGAGACAGAGAGAGCCAGAGCACGAGTGGGGGAGGGACAGAGAGAGAGGGAGACACAGAATCTGAAACAGGCTCCAGGCTCTGAGCTGTCAGCACAGAACGCAATGCAGGGCTTAAACCCGTGAACCGTGAGATCATGACCTGAGCGAAAGCCAGCCTCTTAACTGACTGAGTCATCCAGGCGCTCCTATTTTGGTTTTTGACATAATTTATATATACCTTGCTGTATAAGTTTAAATATACCATGATTTCACAAAACATTGCAAAATTATTACCACGATAGGTTTAATGTTATAACTTTTTAAAATATCAAAACCAAAAATTTGATTAAGAAATAAGAAAAAATATATTTTGAAAACCCTCAACAAAATGCTAACAAGTGGAATCCAACAACATATGAAAAGAACAGTACATCAATACTAATTAGGGAACACCCCAGCAATGCAAGTCAATTCAGTATTTGAAATATCAATGTAATTTAC
This sequence comes from Suricata suricatta, assembly GCF_006229205.1. NCBI lineage: Eukaryota > Metazoa > Chordata > Mammalia > Carnivora > Herpestidae > Suricata > Suricata suricatta. Next base: position 146,156,279 of record NC_043701.1, on the reverse strand, counting down.
CACATCAGTGACATGATTATGTCAATGGATGAATAAAATAATTGGAAACAGCTCAACGGCCAGCATCATACTAGGAACATAGTCCAACAAAAGGCATCCACACAAATACTCAGAGCTAACAACACACCCATTAGTTATATGGGGAAGTTCCTGATATCTGGAACTTCACAAGCACGGCCTCTCTCCCCCTCCAGAGGTCCCTGAGTCAGTCTGGGGAGGACGTCCTGGGCAGTGACTTGTGATAGAAACCCGCTTCCTAAGCCTCTTTGTGTACAGGCTTCATGTCTCATCAGGGGCACTGGTACTGCTGAGGAGGAGGGATAAGCACACTTACTCCACTGGTAACAGCACACACAGCTGGATCCAGCCCAATGCAGACCCGAGGCCTCTGTGCTCTTAACTGTAAGGCTAGAGTGCAGTAGAGCATGGGCTCAGGCTCAACTGTGTTCAGATCTGGCTCTGCTGCCCATGGACGTGCAACCCGGAGCACATTACCGAACACCTTTGAGCTCCCTTTTGGTCTCCAACAACCCCCACCAGCAGATCTCTTGTAAGCGCTAAGGCCAGG